>NC_060283.1:37566400-37830497 GCF_021613505.1 Equus quagga | reverse complement strand
GCTTAACAACAAAAAAACAAACAACCCGATCAAAAAATGGGCAGAGGACATGAACAGACATTTCTCAAAAGAAGAAATGAATATGGCCAATAGACACATGAAAAGATGTTCATCATCGCTAATCATCAGGGAAATGCAAATCAAAACTACACTAAGATATCACCTTACCCCCGTTAGATTGGCAAAAACATCCAAAACCAAGAACGACAAATGTTGGAGAGGTTGTGGAGAAAGAGGAACCCTCATACACTGTTGGTGGGAATGCAAACTGGTACAGCCACTATGGAAAACAGTATGGAGATTTCTCAAAAAGTTAAAAATAGAAATACCCTATGACCCAGCCATCCCATTACTGGGTATCTATCCTAAGAACCTGATATCAGATATCTCAAGAGTCCGTTGCACCCCTATGTTCATCGCAGCATTATTTACAATAGCCAAGACGTGGAACCAGCCTACATGCCCAGAAACTGATGATTGGATAAAGAAGATGTGGTATATATACACAATGGAATACTACTCAGCCATAAAAAAAGACGAAATTGGCCCATTCACAGCAATGTGGATGGACCTCGAGGGCATTATGTTAAGCGAAATAAGTCAGTCAGAGAAAGACGAACTCTATATGACTCCACTCATAGGTGGAAATTAGTATATTGAGAAGGAGATCTGATCGGTGGTTACCAGGGAAAAGGGGGGGTGGGGGGAGGGTACGGAGGGGGAAGTGGTGTACCCACAACATGACTAACAAAAATGTACAACTGAAATTTCACAAGCTTGTAATCCATCATAACATTAATAAAAAAAAAAAAAAAAAAAAAAAGACCACAGATAGATAAACCCTGATGTGGAGTGAGCTCTAAGATGTGGCATTAAATATTCAAATGGAATCTATACAGCCTTTAAAAAAAAAGGCAGCAGATAGATAAACCCTGACGTGGAGTGAGCTCTAAGATGTGGCATTAAATATTCAAGTAGGGAAAGGTGTCTGAAAAGTGTGCACAGTCAAGGGTGTCCGAAGGATGATGGGGAAAGATGTTCACGCTTAGGATGCATGTTATATGTCTGAACTGTCTCTAGAAGGTGATACAAGACACAGGTTACAGTGATTGCCTCTGAAGAAGGGGACCTGGGATGAGGGGGACGGGGGCCAGTGGAAGGGGAGCTCACATTGACTCTACCCATTTCCTATCTTCTGAATTGTGTACATTGTTTATGTATTGCCTGTTTAAATTGTAAAATATAATTTAAAAAGAAGGAAAGTCTTGGTCCATGAACTTTGGCCAACTCTCCAGATACACCCTATGGTTACACTGGGCTGAGAGCTGTTTTGCCATCAGGGCTGTGATAAGAGCAAAGAGGGTCCAGGAAGAGGTGGTGGGAATCTGGCACATGGGAGGGGACCAATGGGATTCATGCATAAGAGTCATGGGTGGGTCACGGAATCTCAAGTCGGAGCAGGTCTTAGTGTCCTGTAACCCAAATCTCTGCCAGACACATGATTCCCTTCCACCACGTCCAACACTGACCTTCGGCTCTAGAACCTCCATCTAAGACATCATGATGGCAAGTTCATGTCTGCCATGAGCATTAATGAGAAAGGCACAGGGAACCACCTCGCACTGTGCCTGGCACGTGGTGCATGTTCCATCAACGGCTGTCCTGTTGAACGTGAACAGTGCAGAACGTTCCATACTTGACTGCAGGTCTTGTACCCTCTGGTATTCTGACCATGTCACCTGTCGTGAGCATTTCCCACCACATTGTCTTGCAATGGCTATATAATATTCTGCTGATGGGGAGCTATAATTTTCTTAACTGCACGTTTAGTTTGCTTTGAAATTTTCAGACAAATATGAATACAGATGAGTATCTTTTTGCACATAGCACGTTATTTTTCAAAGGCCCTGTTTCAGCAAAAATATTCAATTGAAAGACTGAACATTTTTTGGCGGGGGGAGTGTTCGTGAACAATAATACGTTGCTATGACATTGACACTCTGGGGCACCCATTCTAAAAACAAAAGTCCAAAAGAAATGCGCCTGGGGGGAGCAGAGGAGAAAATATGAATGTAAATAAATATGGACCCAGGTGAAAAAGCATCAAAGATTAGTCTCGATGGAAGAACCGTATTATCCATCTCAAATTCTTCTCTGGGAAAATCAGTGTCCTGTAACATTTTGGGACTTACACGCTGTTTTGGCTAAAAGCAAAAACAGCAAGAAGCCTGGTATTTCAAAAGGATAAAGAGGCATCACATCAAAATACAGAAAGTTTTCCTTTCCTCTGTCCCCAAAGAGAAATATTGTACCTGTTGAAAGAAAGAGGGAGAACCGGCATTTTACAGGCAGAAGAGTTGGCAGCCCCTGTCCCCTGAGGCAGAGGCTGGGGTCCTGGAAAGAATGGGATTTTGCCGGGGGCTGGTATTTTGTCAGCATCCTTGCCTTCTCTGGAACATCCCCATTGTACCGCTGAGTAAACTAAGGCCAAACTTTCCCAGGAGCTCCATCAAAGCTGAGCTCGGCCCTGGCCCCTGACCTCCACTCTGCTGTCGGCCCCCTTTCCCCCTCCGCCCTCCTCTTACTCTGTAGGTCCTCACAGCAGACTCCTCTGAAGCCCCCTCACCACCCAACTTCAGAACCATGTCGATTAACTCCACCCCAGCACTTGTTGTGGCAAAAGGAGAAGGCTTCCTTTTGCTGGATGACGTCCTGACCTCACGGCAGCTCTGATGCCATTTTCTTCCTCTACTTTCTCTTTCCAGCTTCTATGACACCATCATTTCCCCCCTACCTTTAAATCTTCCTATGCCCAGAGCTCTGTCTTCAGACTTCTCCTTCCCTCCACCCTCCCAAAATCTCCTCACCCCAGGTGGCCTCATCTAACACCTTCTAAACGCTGATGAAGCCCACAAAGCAGCCAGCATCCGAGGTTGTCTTACCAGTTCTAGCTGCTATAACAAAACACAGCAGACTAGGTGGCTTATAAACAAGAGAGATGTGCTGCTCACAGTTCCAGAGGCTGGAAGTCCAAGGTCAGGGTGCTGGCGTGGCCAGGTTCTGGTGAGAGCCCTCATCCTGGTTCATAGCTGGCGCCTTCTCGATGTGTCCTCACCTTGAGGAAGGAGAGAGGGAGCTCTCTGGGGTCTCTTCTACAAGGGCAGCAGTTCCATCATGAGGGCTCCACCCTTGTGACCTAATCACCCCCCAAAGGCCCCACCCCCTTATACCATCTTGTGGGTTAGGATTTCAACATGTAAATGGGAGGGGTGAGGCACGAAGATTCAGACCACAGCAGTGGGTATTACTGGATGCCTCCAACTTACAATGTCTACCTGTCTAGAATACAATTCCTAATTCTCCTCTCAAAACACACACGCACACACTTCTCAGGTTAGGGAAAGGAGGGGTTCGTGGCCTCTCCATAATCTAATTTCTCTTGCCCCACCTTCTGATCGATGTACAGGCTTTGTCACAACCAAGACCTGAGACCAAGTCCCACTCTTTCCTCTTTACTTGGGTGGGCATGTTACACGATTGTTTTGATACTCACTTTCCTCACCTGCAAATTGGGGATAACAAATCCTATGTGATAGGGTTTCTCTTAGGGTTAAATAGGATTATAAATATCAAAGTGCTTCGCAGAATCTCTAAGCCAAAGTCACCTGCCCACTGGCCATGGCATGGGGTGGGCTGCTGCCGTTACCCTGGGAGGCGCCAGCCCCACCCAGATTTGGAATTAACCTTTGTTGTATCCCTCAAGAAGGTCTTCTGCCCACTCAGACCATGGTGGCCTCTCTTCAGCTCACCCCAAATCTTGGGGTCCTTATTCATTCACCCTGCCTCACTCAACTTCGGCATAGTGGGCTCTGCCTTGTTCCTTTCATCCTTCGCTAAGAACGTTTTGGAAAGGAAGTACTTTGCCTTATAACCCGCCCCACTCTCCCAGGTCAGACTTGGGAGCATAAATAGAGAAGAAACTCCAGTGAAAGATATTTTCATAAGCACCAGAAGTTTTAATGTGTGTAATTTGAAAACCTCAGAACTACCACTCACTATGCGGGTTTTTCAATTTCACTTTACTTTTTTAAATCAAATATTGCTCCTCTTCATGCTAGTGGGAGGCCCCTGGATTTAAACATGACGCGATGCTTCCCTTTTCCGTAGAGATCCAGACATCAGAACTGTAACTTCCAGTGTTTCAACCATGCCCTCATTTTAAAATCCACCGTGTCATCTGGTTTGGACCCAGTGGTCAACATTCTTTAGCTTGCTGATATCTGTGACCCAGAAACTTAGCCTGCTGCAGGGGAATATTCAATCAACATTGGTTCCTTCTTCCCCCGCAACCATTTCAGACACAACATGCTTCTGATTTTCTGTCTTGTAGGAGATTCAAGCCCTGAGTTCTGAGTTTACTGGAAGAAATCAAAGGGATTATAGTTTTATTTTCCTTCTGTTTCTATGTACTTTGGTTTACTCCCCTTATAGCTCCCTTCCTAGATAAAACAGATAAGCATTAGAAAAACTAAAAAATGAAGACAATAGCGCTCACTTCAGCGTCCTAATGTGACTGCAGAAACATCTAGTGCATTGCTTTCTCTTTCCTAGTTTCCCCAGGAAGATTGCCTGTTTCTTTACCAAACAGATCAGAGTTTAGCTTGATAAAACTCACAAAGAACTGAGGGTAAGCGATGTCTCTTGCCTCAGCTGATCACTGAAAACTAAAAATCACCGTGCTAGGAACAAAATTCAAGGCACGCAGCCTGGTCCTGAGTGTCAGAGACACGAAGTGGGAACCCAAACCTGCCTGTCAGCCCTCTTCTTGTAAAGAAACAGGAAGGAAAAAGAAAGTGAATTCAGGCTACTTTGAGCACATCTTGGGTGTTGATTTAGAAATCCTGATGGCCAGTTGCATCAGACACCAGAAAAGCGTAAATCTTGGAGCATCTGTTGGCGGTGTGCTTCCCTGAGAACTCAGGATAATGAAGCACCTGATTTAAGCTCTTTTTGGGATAAACATGCCAAGGTTCTAATTCTGTAAAGGGATCATAGATCAACCCAGATCTGGATAATGAAACCAGTGGAGTTTTAAACATTCATCAAATGTTGTGTCTGGCGCATCTGAATCCTGGAGTTTATCTTATTAAAATAGAATGCTGTGCTGGGGAGAATGATAGTGGGAGCCAGGAAGACTTTCTAGATTACTAAAAATATGTCTTTTTTTAAATAGGGAGAAAAAAGTTGCTTTGAGGTCTAATGAGTGTCTGGCTGTGTTCTTGATAATTCTGGAGAGTCCAGGACCTTCCAGGTATGCAAGCCTTATCAGTCAACTGTTGCTACATGACCAACCACCCTAAAACTTAATGACTTGAGACAACAATCATTTATTGTTTCTCATGAGTCAATGGGTTGGTTGGCCTGGCCCGACTCATCTCAGCTCTGCCCCCTCAAGCATCTGTGGCCAGCTGACGGGGCAGCTGTGGGTTGGTTGGTCCCAGATGGCCTTGGCTGGGACCCCTCAGGTCTCCTCCACATGGCTTCTCATCCTCCAGCAGGTTAGGTTGGGCTTCTTCTCATGGACATAGGAGGTTTCCAAGATAAAGCGGGAGTGTCCGCTTCCTCTTGAGGCCTAATTCAGGACTAGCTCACCCTCCTTTCTGCCACATTCCAGTGGCCAGAGCAAGCGACCAAACCAGTCCAGGTCCCAGTGATGGAGAAAGAGACTCCACTTCTCCTGACAGTAGGAGCTCCAAGGCCACAGGGCAAAGGGTGTGCATACTGGAACAGTAGAGAACTGTGCTCAGTTTTAGTCAATCTTAGGGGACCTCAGCCTCTGGTGTTTGAATACTGTCATGTTAATAGCTGCCCAAATTCCCTGTTGGAACATGGTAACCAGGAAGCCAAGACAAAAACTGGAAGTTTGACCCAGGAACAGGAAGCAAAAAACCTGTGAAGAATACTTACCCAGCCTGGCTACGAGAAAAGTGTGATGTGTCCTTTAAAAAAGCCAAAGACTAACTAAATAAATAAACAGATAAAAATAAAGTTGATAAGGAGAAAGGAAAGAAAGAGCAGAACAAAACAACCAAAGTTGAACCAGTTTCGGAGAAATGGGTCATGATGGATAACCCAAGAGGGATATTTATAAAAGGAGCTTTGTAGAGCGTGTGGCTTTTACTCCAACACTCAAGATGTAGGAAATGTCCTTTTTTATTTCTATAAAACAAATAAAATGTGCTCTATGCCCACAAGGACAGGGCTGTTGGTAAATCCAGTGGCCGCCTTCTCTGAGTCTCCCTCCCGAGCCCATGTAACTGCTGCAATGGTCTGGAAGCTTATGTCCAGGCCTTCTTATGCCTATCCACACTGGTCAGCTCCGATAGGCTCACAGTCCAAGCCTGAACATGGGGATCTTCATCCGAGCTGGGATGTTCTGAGCTCAGGGTCCAGCCACCCCCAGAAGCATCACCCAGCCATGCCATGTGCTTGCCACCTCCCCCATGCTGTAGGGAGCAAGACAAGGTCCCTAAGACTCCTGAGACCCCAAGCCTTTGCCCCCTTTCCCATCTTGCCTAAAGCTATCTGGCCACATCCAGTTCCATGTCCCGCATCTCCCAGAGCCCCGCATGACCTCCAAGACGTTCAGCTCAGCTCTTTTTTATAACAAAGCCTCTCACCTCTGACCTGAGTACTGAGGTTGTCCAGATTTTCCAGAACTTCCAAGACAGACAAGGAGTCAGGTTAGAGAGGGTGAAGAGGAATTGCTCTCCTTTCTCCAGACCCTTCCACAGAGTCTAAACAAAATATGAATTAATATCTCAATAACCCATCCTGCCACTTCCAGCTTCTCTATAAACCTGTCATCAGGGCTGCTAGCAAGAGGCAAACTGGTCTGAACCTCAAGCACCCCTTCCCCTAATTGAAAAAGTTTCTGATCCAGCCCCAGCTGCCCCCTTTCCCGTGATGGGGTTCAGGGCAGGCCGCCCCAAGACACGTCACTCTGGTATGTGGATTATTTCAAGCTGAAGACAATAAAGGCTCAGAGGACTCAGGAAGAACATTTGACCTTCCCCCAAACTGCCTAAAAGAATTTAACACAGAAGGCCTGTTCCAGGAAGGCGCTAATACCGTAAGATAGTTATAGGATAATGTAAAATAGGTGTGATAGAAAAGCACCAACAAGCCCGTTTTTTTTTGGCCCAGCAAAACTTGTTTAACAAAGACTTGCATTTCCATCTCCATGTAAATTGCCTTCCTCCCCTCTGAAACCCCCAACCACTACCCCAACATCCTCCTTTGCCTTTAGCTGAAGGTGATATTTAAGGGGGCAGCTTCGGCCACGTGGCCGAGTTACTCAGTTTTCCTGGGTTTCTCCCATGTATCCATGTTATTAAACTTGTTTGATTTTTCTCCTGTCATTCCATCTTGTGTCAATTTAATTCGTAGCCCAGCCAGCAAGACCTAGAGGGTGAAGGAATTTTCTACCCCCCCACACACCTGCTCACCAACACCACCCCAGCACCTCCTCTCTTTCTTTCTTTTCCAATTTAAAGAAAAAAATAAAAGTTCAGCAGCTCATGACGAAAATAACTTTTATTTATGTCATGCTTTTTTTAAAGCAAGATCTTTCTCGATCCTCCCAGGAGGCCTGTGGTCAAGCCTTTTAAGGGATATTCCATGGTGGAGCCCAGATCCTGTTCAGGGCTCTCCTCACCATCATGACTCTGACAAATGCACGCTTGTTCTCAGGTCTCCCAACCATCGACTGAGCTTCACGCTTCTTCCTTCGATGCCCTTCCAGCTGTTCAAATTCAGTGCATCTAATTCCAGAGCCCTTTATCCTAACGTTAACTCCCCTCAGGAGTCTGGAAGGCAGTACTCTGACAACAGGACCATCCTTCTCCTTGGCTTGAGAACTTGGGTCTCCCTACCTCCTCTCCTTCTCTCCCCACGCAGAGCTGATGTGACACCTTGCTGCCTCCCACCCATCCCTCTGTCCCACGCTGCCATCCCCAACCTCCACCTATCTCCCCAGGCCCTGACCTCCCTCGGGGTCTGCCTGGCCTTGCTTCTGCCCCTCCCTCCTCCACCCTGCAAGGGAGGTCTCCGCCCCGGGAGATGTGTTGAGCTGTAAAGGAGCCGAGGTGAGGGAATTCACATGAGAAGTCCTCCGTTGCAACAACTCCTTCATTACGGACAGAGCAGAGGAGGAAACCATGAGTAAGCACACAGTGTTAGTAAATATCTGCAGTGTTGGTGACAGATTTTACAGGAAAGAAATGAAAAGAGAGTTCACCAAAACCCAGTTGTAAGGTTACTTATCAAACTGATAAACAAACAGCAAGCAACAGGATATATTGGAGTATATGAGGAAGCCATTTGGTGTAAAACTAATTTGGCCTAACATTGTTTTTCCAAAAGGGCCTGACATGGCCGTGGAGCATGCATTGTATATCTGCTTTAAGCATTCGCTTTGTCCCAAAGACAAGAACAAATGGCCCCAAGACAAAGATGCAACTTCCCCCATACTGGCATGTCCTTAAGGATAAGCATCTCTCCCCAGGCTAGGAACTGATTGCTGCGCTCACCCTGCTGTGTCCATTGAGACAGTAGACCTGCCACCTGCTGTGTGAATAGCTGTGCTGTGGCGGCTAGGCAATCTAGTGACTGCTGTAAATGGGACATTCCTATCATAAGTGGTGTATGCTTTTTGTTCCAGGGTGGTATATAAGCACTCTGTACACCCCACTTCTTTGGCGCCTTCCCCCACTTTTGACTTACAGGTTGGTTATGGATTATTTGTAGTGACAGAATTCTCATTCAGAAGGCATTGTTCTGTACTCAGTGCTGGAAATCCTTCAATGGGTCCCCATAACTTCCAGGATGAAGGTCCGAGATTCAGACCCCTTCATAAAGGCCTTCTCAGCATGGCTGCAACCTTGCTCTCTATCCCAAATTTGGAAGGTTCCAATCTTGGAAATAACAAACTCTCTCCTCCTGAGGGGTTTTAGGATTTTAAAAAATCATGTCATTAATTTTGCATGGTATTTGATAAAGAAATAGTTTAAGGAAGAAGTAATTACTCTCTATTTTACAGGAGTATATTATTGAAGATTTATCACGGATCCACAACACTCTACTTGCAATTGCAAAATCCATAATGCTCTGAAAAACAGAAATCCTTTTCCATGTTTGGCATAAATTAGTCCGCAGATCTGACCTGAACTGACATGAGGTTATTCAGAGTCTATATTTATCTTACATGGTATGAATATTCAGACGTTTCACTGCAGAAATATTAATGTGTTTAATTACAGCCACAGCCCCAGACCCCCCTAGAGCATTTTATATAACATACGACATCTACAGTGTATTACTTCTTTAAAAATCTCAAACATGCTGAAATCTGAAACATCTCTGCCTTAAGATTTTTAGGTAAGTGTTTTGGACCAGTATAAATTTATTGCAATATAACTCTTAATAATATTTAAAATCTATCTTTAGAAATCCATAGGATCATCCTATGTAAAGTCATATCAATCCCCACCATTCCCCCTTCTGGTGGTTTAAAAACATACGTCCACATATTTTAAAATATATCCATATATTCTTTGTTATTCTTCCCTTCAAAAGGTGGAGCTTACTTCTCCCCTTGAACGAGGACTGGAAGAAGAGACTCACTTCTAATGAATAGAATACCGAATAAGTGATGGCATGTCATTTCTCAGATTAGGTTATTAAAAGACTGCACCTTCCATCTTGGACGCACACTCTCTCTCACTCTCTGTCTCTCTCTCTCAGGCCATTCACTCTGGAGAAGGCAGCTGCTATGTTACGAGCTGTCCTGTGGAGAGGATCGAATGTTGAGTAACTATGGAGAGTGGGAGCTTCAGCAACATCTAGCAAGGAACTGAGGCCCTTGGCCCAACAAGTGATGCAGGTCTGAGGCTTGTCAGCAACCACAGGAGTGAGCTTGGAATCAGATCCTTCAGGCCCAGCTGAGCCTTAAGATGAGACCTCAGCCCAGGGGGACAGCTTGACTACAGCTTCAAGACGGCCCCTGAACCAGAACCACCCACCTAAGCTGCTCCTAGACTCCTGACCCACAGAATCTGAGATAATACATGTTTATTGTTTTAAGCCGCTAAGTTTAGGGTAATTTGTTACCCAGCGATAGACAGTGAACACATCTGTCAGCCTTCTCTACCCTAGCACCTTATTTCTTTCCCCATCACACTTTATCACAAGCCAAAGTTTCATTTAGCTTTTAATTTAGTCATTTGTTGTTTATCTTATCCTCCTTCTATGAGGGAGGGACCAATGAGCATATTCAGGGTTGTGCTCACATCCCTTAACGTGAGGCCCGGCTCACAGAGGCTGAATACACACTGAAGGATGGAAGGGGACGGGGAAAGGAAAATTATTCTGGGGACAGAACCAGGGAGGCAGTGAGGGTTTGGGGTCAGTGTTAACAAGTAAATTATAATCATTTGAAAGCTCCAAATCCCAGAGAGTAATCCTCCCGCCCCCCTCACGTGGTCCAGGTGGTCACCAGGCGCCCTGGACTCTGCCCCCTCACTCTCCCTGAGGGTGTCACTCCTCCACCCTCACCACCCTCTCTCACTGCCAGCCTCCATCATTCTTCACCAGCGTCCTCCTGGGTCTCCTTGTTCCCACCAACCCACCTCCATTAATCCGTTCTAAACACTGAACTGTGCCCTGGTCGGGGGAGGGGAGGATAAAGGGAAGTTGAGGGTTCATCTCTTTTTCCAGGATCCTAAATGAACCCAAGACCTCCTTCCAAAAAATGAAGAACCAGTGGTTCAGAATAAGATTTCCACTCCTATTGCACCCCTTCAGTGAGAAGATAAGGAGAAAGTTAAGCAAGAGTATTGTCAGTTCTAAAGAGAGTGAAGATAGCTCACCTCACGCTCAGGAGTGTAAATCACATTATTTTTCCAGGAAGCAGTTTAGCCATAGGTTCAAAGACTTAGAACCCTCATCCTCTGCCACCCAGTAATTCCACTCCTAAGAAGCTACTTGTGCACCCTGGGACTATGGCAGAGATTTGAATAAAGATCCATATACAAGGATGCACAGCACAGTTTGCTTTTAGTAGATTATAAGCAACCCAGCAACAGAAAAAAGCTTAAATAAATTACAATATAACCATTAAGTGAACGTTATTTACCAAGTAAAACTGTACTTTCCAGTTTTTTAATGACATGAGAAAAACCTCACAGGATAATATAATGAGATGTTATATATAAATATATATACTTATTATGTAACACACACATATACAACAACAGAAGAAAATACATCAAACTGTTGCCCCTGATGATCTCTGAATAAGGAAGTAATGGGTGATTTTTATTTGCATCTTTATGATTCTATGTATGGCCACATTTTCTACGTTGAACAAGCATTGCTTTTACGCTTAGCTAGGAATTATAATTTTCTTAAGTGAAGAACAGGGAGGCACATGGAGGAAAATAATCTGAAATAACATCCAAGACCCTTGTTGGCATTCTCCTCCCTACACGCCCGGAGATGCTACCATGGCAGGCAGTCAAGTTCAGGGGGAAGCCACAACCCAGGTGAAGCGGGTTCCCACCCAGGTTCTGCCCATTGGTCCTTGAACCGCAGAGAAAGGCAGCCATCAGTCCTGTTCATCAGGGAAGACTGGCTGGTGTAAGGAACAACGCTGGAACCTATTGGCTTAACACAGCAAAGTTTCATTTCCAGCTCAGTCTGTGGGGGGTAGGAGGCAACATGCGGCGACTCTATTCCATACTTCCTTCGGGGACTCAACTTGCTCTTCTGTGAAGATGCAACCATCTTCAACACACAGCTTACAAGATCCTCGGGGAATGGGAAAAGAGAGAGGGAGAGAGTCCTGCAGGGGAGATTTTGACACTCCTGCGCATGTTCATCAGCCTCATCTCAGTTATGTGGCTCCTACTACCTGTAATGCTCTGGGAAGTGTGGTTTAGCTGGACACCCAGGAGGAAGAGAAGAGCGCAGCTTTTCCTGAACTTCTGTCTTCTGTTCCTAAAGATTCCCATGAAAAGGGACACTTCTTCCAAGTCCCCGCGGCCTGCAGAGTTCTGTGCTTGGGAAAGAGAAGCTGGGGAGCCCCCTACCATTGCTCACTACCTCCCCACTGGATGCTGGACAGAATTCGAAATCTGCAAGGCAGACCGTGTCTATTTCTGGGTCCATTGCTCCTGGCAGCCTTGACCCAGGTCCTTGTCAGGCTTCCCGCTGCCAGGGATCCTCTACCGCATGGGCAGTCTCCCTCCAACTGATGTGATTTCCAACAATTTCTTTGCTGGAAGGCAAAGGCGGATTTGGGCAGCCTGTCAATAGCAAGGAAGCTGGAAGATTGAGAACCAAGCTTTTCTCATTGCAGAGTGCTCCAGGCCATTTTGGGGAACTGACCAACCTGGCACCCACCCCCGCCAAAAGCCCTCCTCTCCACCGGGGCTCTGATCCCTCCCCGCAGAGGCAGAGGAAGGGAAGGGACAGGCGGTTAAGCTCAGAGGCTTCAGGCCATCTCACCTGCATATAGAATGACATGTGCACGGTCTTCCCAACCGCACAAGCATCACCATCACTCTAGTGAAAGGCCAGAGGCAGCAGATAAAGGAAAAGTTGTGGGATGAGCGTGAATTAATACTGAGCCTACGGCAAACTCAGGCAAGAACGGCACATCCGATGAAAAGACATTAATTGCTTAAACCTTACTGGGGGGACCCAGGATTCCTTACTAAAGAGAAAGGATTTAGAAGTCAAGTCTCTTTAAAGCCTAATTGGTCCTTAGAGGATGCAGATTTGCCCCACAGAGGAGACTCAGGAAATGTGACTCAGGCTGCAAAGGCGATTCTCAGAGCGAGCTGCTCCCATGGGTACACTGAGCTCCAGCCCCATGTTGGAACAACAGAGGACTCTAAGAAGGGGCCAAGTTCACAGGACACAGACTCTTAGAAGCCACACGACCGGCAGCCAGGGCTGGGCTTCCTAAGTGAGCGCCCAGATGCAGTGCTTCTCAAAATTCCCACCCAACCATTCCAAAGACAGAGCGGCAGACACGGATGTATCAGGGCCAAATCTATAGCCCTCAAGAGTTGACCTCAAGTAGATTTATTTATCGATGTTTAAAATTCATGGAACCCTACCTCCAATTCCATGTTTTATATATGTTTGTTTAATAACATCTAAAAAATTACCATCAATATCATTAATGTGCTCTCTGCTTCCTGAGGCTTCATCTCAGACCTTGGTCTACCACCTACTGCTCCAAATATAGGCCCCCAAATGGCAGCCTCAGCTTCCCTGGGAGCTGCAAGAAATGCAGAATCTTGGTCCCCTCCCCGCCCAAAGGATCAAAACCTGCATTTTAACCAGATCCTGGAATGACTCATTTGCACATCAAAATTTGAGAAATACTGCTTTGCCAAGTGCTAGAAGGAGTACAGACACCCTAGTTTGAGAAGCATAGCTGTGTAGACTTTTCTGGAAGGTCTGTTCATGATTCTCCATCGTACAGCTCTCTCCCGCATTAACTAGTTTTGTTTTCTCCTGAATACTTATCTGATATTATTTTGTTTGCGTGTGTGTTTAGAATATAAGCTTCATGAAGTAGGATCTGTTGCAGACCCTTGCATGGATAATCTTGTCTATTGTAAGTGCTCAATAAAAGGATTTTGAGCGAATGAATCTAACTAGGGGGGTGGGGGTGGGGCACAGACAAGGGCTGAATTACAAAAGGTAAATCAAGTGTCAGTCTTTTTATGGAAATTTCCCCATAAAGAATAATGTGGGTATTTTTCTCTCCTGAAAATCAGAAACAAAAAGTCATACTGGAATGTCCGCACAAAAATGATTCCAGCCGTCAGTTCCGATGTGTGGATTTTCCCCCCCACACCACCCAGCAGTTCTCTGACATCAGCTGGGTGTCCTACAATTCAATTCCATTCTGAAGCTATCTACACAGAGATAGCGTCACATTCCACAAGCCCAGGGGTCAGTCCCACAAGACTGCTCCAGTTCATTCGCCAATCGCAAGCTCAGGTTGTCAGCTATGCTTCTCATTGGCTGGCTATAAATTAGAGGTTGTCCTGACTCCTTCGTTGGATTCCATTAATTTGCTAGAGGGAGTCACAGAACTCAGGAACCTGGTATGCTCTCTGGATTACTGGTTTATTATAAAGGATGCTAAAGGATATGAATCAACAGCCAGATGGGGAAGCGATGGGAGCGTCCGCGCCCTCTCCTAGCACATCGCTCTGCCGGAGTCTCCACATGTTCACCAAGCCAGAAGCTCTCCAAACCCCATCCTTTTGGGTTTTTATGGTTTTGATTAAATCACTGGTCATTGGTGGGGCCTTTGGGAGGTGATTAGGGCATGAGGGTGGAGCCCTCATGAATGGGATTATTGTCCTTATGAAGGAGGCCCCAGAGAGCTCCCTCGCCCCTTCTGCCAAGTGAGGATGCAGCTAGAAGACACTGTCTAGGAACCAGGAAGCGGGCTCTCACCAGACACCGAATCTGCTGGAGCCTTGACCTTGGACTTCCTAGCCTCCAGATCTGTGAGAAAGGAATTCTGTTTTTATAAGCCACCGAGTTATGGTGATTTGTTATAGCAGCCCAAGCAGACCAAGACAGGTAGCATGTGATCCCGTTTACAGACAAATGGTTACACCAGGTTGGTGGAGAGAATGGATCTGACTCTAATGGGGCATCTTTGGGATGATGGAACAATTCTCTGTCTTGATTGAGGTGGTGGTTACATAAATCCACTTGGATGATAAAATTGTATAGAACCATACACACCAACCTACCCACATACACACACACACACGAGTGCATATAAAACTGATGAAATCAGAGTAAGTTCTGTGGATTGTACCTATGTCAGTTTCCTGGATTTGATGCTGTACTAGAAACATACAAGATGTTACCACTGGGGAGAACAAGGGTACGCGGGACCACTCTACTAGTTTTGCAACTTCCTGGGAATCTATAATGATTTCAAAATAAACAATTTAAAATATCATATTGAAGTTTTGATGATAGGGACCATGTCTTGTTTTTAAAACATTTAATGCATAAGAGATAATTTTCTACTGTTCAAGACAACCTAAGCACAGAAATGTTTTGATTTCCTCTATACAAAACGCGTCTCCCTAAATTAGAGACAGTAGTTGAGCCAAAAGTAATTAAGCATCTATCTTCACCCGGGTATAGGAGTAAATAACCCCATGGGGGCTTAGCTTCTTGCTTCTCACGTGGCAGCCTGGGGCAGGACCTGTGGAGAACTGCCCCGCTCAGAAGGAAGAGAACTGAGCACCCCAAGAAGGCTGCATTTGGTTTGGGGTGATGGAGGTGGCTGCCATTGTGCAATGGTGTCTGAGTCCCACCATGAGCCCCGTGACTCAAGCAACAGAATATGGTGTCCAGCGCAGCCAGCTGTTGGTCCAAGAGGAGCTATACTATCACCTCCATCACCAGCCACGTCCTTCCTGAGGAAGGGACACCCATCGGAGAACCTGTCCCCGACTTGAACCAGTGGGGAATGAGAAGATGAGGGTAGGCAGTTGGTGACCTTCATTTGCCCTTTGATTTTTCTCATCACTAATACATAGTCTTTTTCTGGGCACACTGTTCTCACTTGGGTCGAACTGTGGGTGGCCTAGAGGAAATGAATGGAAGCTCTATAAATAACTCAAGCTCTTCCAAAGCCGTGACAATAAAGCCAGAGCTTGGAAACTCAGCAGCCTACAGGGACTAGACAGGAAAGGGAGTGAAGCGGGCCAAGTCGGCAGTGTGAACCAGAGAGACCCAGCTCCGTCTAAAGGAAGCGGCCAGCTGACTGCTCCCTGGAGACCCAGAGTGGCCAAACTGTCCCGCTTCTCAGGACCAGCCAGAAACCTGGGTTTTTATGTGAAATGCACTCTTTGAAACTTAACTAAAATGTTTAAGACACCACATGGGCCAGCAGCCCCCCTATGCCCGCCCCTAAGGAAGGAAGGCAAGGACCACGGGAGGGCCAGATGTCAGTCTGTGGCCAGAGACACCAGCTCTACTCTCCTGGCCTTGACGTCGTCCCTTCTCATGCTTTCTTAGCAACAGAGACCGAGAAAAGCGCTCTCTCAGGGGAAGGCAGGCAGAGTGAGGAGTGGTGGGAGTTTGGACCAGCTCCATGCTCAAGAATAAAGAAGCAATGTGCTCTGACAAAAGGTATTAACATGCGGGCACTCCCAACCTCCCATCTCCCTTCCTCCTACTAGTCGAGCAGGGGGGACCTTGTAGGCAGAGATCTGGAGGAGAGCTGGGGGAGGGGAGTGTGGGCGCTGAGCATCCTTGGGTTCAGGAAACCACTAAGCTTTGAGGAATGTTGTCAGGGACTAAGATGAGACCACCCTCACTGCTCTTTAAGAAGCTCGGGTAAACTTGAATGGCTCTTGGCCACTATACTGTGTATGTGAATTCAGTGAGACCTTGCCAAGACGGGGCCGGTAGGGGCTAGGCTGGGCATTAGTCTGTTTCCTGTATAGAACTTCTTTCTGTCCTAAGAATGGAAGGAGAAGTTTTTTCCCCATAGTCTGGAAGTTTAGGGGCATTTTCTAAAAGATTTAAGCCTCTGGGACTTGCCCATGTTTCCTAGCGGTGACCGTCTTATAAATGACAATGTCATTTAGGATCTTCAAGGCCAAGTGTGGGCAGAGCAGCTGGCTCCCTTCCCAGCCAGTCTGTGCAGGAGAGGAACTCCTGATTAGTTTAAGAGCAGAAGTCTGGGGTAGGGAGGGGGCACAGCATGAGGAAAATTCACCTCTGGCCTTGGGGTCGGACAGGGCTTGTCTGGAAAACCTGTGGGACCACCTGGCAGAAGCCCATTCTGAGAAGGTGTTGACAGATGGGAATTCTCTTGAGAGAGAATTTCCCCAAATGGGAGCCAGGAGGCAAGGTCAGGCATGAATGAAGCCTTAGTCATCAGAGGACCACAGACTCTGCACCCGGCCCAGGTGATCCGAATCTGGCCCATAGACACCAGTTGAAATCCTGGGCAAGGGAGACCTGGAGCCAAGACAGAAAGAAGGGTCCTCATCCAAACCAACTAGAGCCTGGGGGCACCAGAAGAGGAGAGGGGCTTCATCCCCAGCAGTGTGCCCAGAAGGGTTGGCTCCCTGGGGAAGGGCCCACAGGGGTCAGCAGAAGAGACAGGTGGAGTAATGAGGGCTGAGGAAGCAGCTGGGAGCCCATGGAGGGACCAGAACCACATGTTCTTAAGTACAAATGAGACATCTCCTAGAGACCCCAGAATTATGGGGGGGAAAAGACACATTTAAGAGTGAAAATTACATACATTTTAACTTCAGTCTTGGGGCCCAGGAAGGCACAAAATGTAGGAACATCCAGATGTTTCTCCAGTGATAATTCAAAGCATAATGTTTCACTTCAGTAAGTTTGTAAGCTCTTGGAGGACAGAGATTTCTCTCTCCTTTATTTAATGCCCTCTCTCCAATGACTAGAAAAGTGCCTGGTACACAGTCACGTCAGCGCTCAACTGAATAAGCTAGAGAGTTTCAGAACTTTACCTCCCCGATTCTTAATCTTTTGGCAGCAGCAGACCACTGTCTTGAAATAAAACTTCAAGTGGAAGTGAAAAAACACAAAATAGATAAAATGGAGTTTCTCGGATTGAAAAGGAGATGGCGTGAGGGATCCGCACCCAGCTCAACCCATTCCTCTTGGCTGACCCTGTGAAACCTCCAGGCCTCAAACAGCACAGTTGGAAACACAAATAAGGTCATGTTGCAAAAAGGGAGGCTGACAAAGATGCCAATGTGGCCTTTCCTTCAGGAGGCATTTGACAAAACTCAACATAAGGAGGCCCCTTGGGAAAGTATTGGTGATAGCTTGGCATATGGATCGATGGAGAAGTTAAAATCAGGGCAACCTTTAGTTTATTATGCAGTGACGGAGGGCAGAGCAACCACAACCTGGACTGTCACACTCCTCCCGCCAACATGTCAGCACCCAGCAGGCTCTGACACTTCATAAATATTAATGGCCTTTGGCTCAGCAGTTTCTGAATATTCCTCAGTTTAAGCTCAGCCTCAACACTTCCCAGGGCAAGGAGCGGGGTTGAATTAAGATGCAGCCTTTATAAAATGTTGACTTGTATAAAATGTTGAGTTTAATTCTATTATTATTTTATCCTTCCAACCCAAACCTCAAATTTTGCATTTATATTGAGTTATCCCTGACTAGGTCCAGTGGCAATGTCACAACGTCCCTACCGGGACGCATCCCAAGCAGCCTTGATGATCTTCTTGCTCCTTCACACCAGCAGCTCCAACATTTGCCAAATCGAATTCAAAAGAGTAACGTGAGTTCCTGATGGAGGGCTCTCCCGTCTGCACCCTGGAGTCGCGCAGACCTGGGACCAAATTTCTGCCCTGTGAATGTTGCTGGTTTGGGCAAGTCACTCCGTTTCTCGAAGTCTCAGTTCAACAATTCTAAAGTGTGGGAAATAATACTTTCTTCAGTTTCCTATCACTATGGCAACAAATTATCACACACATGGTGGACTAAAACAACCCAAACTCATCGTCTACCACTTCTGGAGGTCAGAAATCTGAAATGGGGCACATTGGGCTCAAATCAAAGTGTTAGCAGGGCTGCATTCCTTCTGGAGTCTCCGACAGAGAATCTGTTACGTTGCTTTTTTCAGCTTCCAGAAGCTGGTCCCCGTTCCTTGACTCAGGGCCCCTTCCTCCACCTTCAAAGCCAGCAATGGCTAGTCCAGTCTTTCTCACACTGTATCACTGACTTCTGCCTGCTGCTTCCATTTATAACGACACTTGTGATTACATTGGGCCCACCTGGATTGTAGTTATTATAGTTTAGCAGCATTTCTTTCTACTAAGCCCTAGAGCACTCACCGGGAAGGGTGTGACATCCTCCTGACCCTGAGTAACGTGACCGTGAATTTCCTTGGCTCTCAGCCACACCACGGTGCCATCCACTACACTTTCTTTTGATCAGTCATCGTCTCATGGATCCACAAGTTTAGCCACTTTTCCAGGTTTTCCATAGCTTCATTGAGCGTTAACATGTTACTGTAGCAGTTTCCAGAGCAGCCTCTGGTACAGGCTGGCAAATTTCCTCTTCCTTTTCCGTGATGTACCATATTGTCGACTCATTAACGTTGAACCCAAAGCCAATGGCACTAAAACTCGAACTTGAACAAAGCTCGTGTAACACACGCGTTTCCTCCATAAGGCACATCACAGCGTTCTTGAGCTTAGGAACGTGGGAGAGCATCTCAGCACTACACTTGGAGGCCACTTTATACAGCGAAATCACTAACAAAAAGCACAAAAATGCAGAAAACACGGGACTAAATAGACTGAGTAAAGGACACTTGTTTACATTATGAGAGCTGAAACAAGATGGCAAAGTGTCACCTTGTTCGACCTCAGCTGGGAACATGCATGTTGGCAGATTCAAATTTTTTTTGCCTCTCTGTTCACATCCATGAATGACCAGGAAGGTGCGGCTGATATTGATTCTAGAGTTACAAATAAATTTTCGTGAGCAAGAGAATTCACAAATTCAGAGTCTGTGACTCAGAAGGATCGACTCTATCTGGTGTTTTTTTGGGGGAAATGGCTGGAGGGTTGCACTCAGCTGGGACAGTGCACTGGGCGTCTACATGTGGCCTCTCCAACATGGTGGCCTCAGGGTGATTGGCCTTCCCCCAGAGAAGTGGTGGCCGGCTGCGCCCCAGAGTGGGCATCTTAAGAGAACAAGGAGGAAGTTGCATGACCTTTCCTGACCTAGCTTTGGAAATGACACAGAGTCACTTCTGCCACATTTTATTGGTTACAAGAGAGGCGTCAGACAGCCCAGCTTCAGGGAAAGGAGAATTAGATGCCACATCTTGGTGGAGGAGAAGTTGCTACGTCCATCTTGGAAAACACCATCTGCCAGAGTGCTGGAAAAAAAAACAGTAGCTATTATTTGATACAAAACAACAACAAAAAATGTTTCAACCAAACGCCCACAAGTGTAGAAGTCATTACTCAGAAAGATTGCTTTTGTAATCATCTGCTTCCTCACAAGGCTCTAACAGCTGGTGAGCAGCTGAGAAGCTCTGGCTACACGTTTAAGGAAAAGATAGACAGGAGCTAAGGAGAGCGGGGAGGCAGCCAGAGAGTCACACGACCCAGGATTTTGAAAAAACTCCGAGTTCTTTAATCCAATTAGGACACAGTCTGGTCCCAGCCAAGTGGAGGAATTCACATCTGAACAACAGTGTTCCAGAACATTGGTTTACCCAGACGGAAGCACCTGAAGACTCTGTTAAAAAATATAAATTTGTTCAACACCCTGCCTTACATATATGAATCTGTAGGTCTGTCGTCTTTTTGACAAATACTCCAAGTTATCCCGGTGTAGCTACACGGACAGGTATCCTTCTCCGACCCAGGAACTTAGAGAAAACTCTCAGCTCCCACATTGTCACTCAGTTCAGCTCCTTCAGGAGTCACCAGAGATCGTGTTGAGACGCTTCTAGACCCACTCGCCTTCCCAGGAGGTACCGGGTGTCCCCGACTCTGTGACAGAGAGCTGGAGAGGACAATGAGACATGCTCCAATGTGTGAATCCTCTTTAAAAGCACCACCCTATCAGATGGGTATTGTGATCTGCAGAATAACGCCTCCTGCAGAAGATGGCCATGTCCGAACCCCTGGAACTTGGGAATATGTTACCCTAGACCAAAAAGGAAAATCAAGGTTGCAGATGGACTGAAAACATGCCCCATGTTGTACTGCTATTAATTTATCACTCTGAAAAAAAGTCAACACAATGTTTGGCACATAGTCGGGGTTCAATAAATGGTATTACCATACCGTGACGGGGATGTGTCTTCATTCTGGTTGACTTTTATCTTCCAAAACTTTTAACTAAGCACTCAACTTTAGTAACAGAGTAGTTCATGCAAGAGAACTTTGGAGAAAGCACAGAGTAAGGGAATTAACAGAGACTTTGGGAGTTAACATGGAGTTTTCTGTGAACATCAGTGACCAGGAGTCTGCCTTGAGTTCATCCAGTTTCTATAATCACTTCCAATAATTTGTACAACCAAAAACAATGGAAACATTTGAACATACAACAAATGTTTACAACTCAAATCACAGACAAAGGGCCAATCTCTTTAATGTATAGAGAGTTCCTAGAAATCATTAAGAATAAGAGAAGGGGTCACCCCAGTGGCATAGTGGTTAAGTTCACGTGCTCCACTTCAGTGGCCCACGGTTTGTAGGTTCAGATCCTGGGTGCAGACCTACACATCACTCATCAAGCCATGCTGTGGCAGCATCCCACATACAAAATAGAGGAAGATTGGCACCGATGTTAGCTCAGGGCCAATCTTCCTTCACTCTCAAAAAAGAAAAAGAAAAAAAATAGAAACAAGTACAAATGACATGACATGAAGGATATGAATAGATACTTCAGGGAGAGGAAAATACAAAGAACTGTGGATGCAATGAAAATACACTGAGCCTCAACATAGTAAGAGAAAAGTAAACTAAAACTACACTGGAATTCAAAAGTGTAGAAAACTCTGTTGGCAAGGTTCTGAAGGAACAAGCACTTTGATACACAGCTAATAGGAGTGGAAGTTTGTACAGTCCAATTGGGGATTAATCTGACCCTATCTACCAAAATACTAAATCAGTCCCCTTTGTCCATCTATATTCCATTTGGGGAATTTATCTGACAGATCTACCCACAGAGAAATGAAATGACACTCTGCAGCTTTGTTCGTCATAGGCAAACATTGGAAGCAACCCAAACATCCATCAATGGGGTACTGCTTATAGAGTGATATATCCATTTTGTGAAATACTAGATAAGTGGGGGAAAAAAAAGGCATGATAAAACCCCCCAAAGTGACATAGAAACATCTCCAAGACACATTGTTAAGTGACCAAGGCAAGAAGCACAATGTGCACAGTATGCCACCTTTTGGGTTTCCAAAAAGAGGGTAGAAAATAAGACTGTATATTTATATTTGTTGTGTCAACTTAAAAGCAAATTTGCCTATTATTTTATATCAAAATGAGTTTATTCAGGAATAGCCAAGAGAATTGCAATTCAGGATGCACATGCTATGGCAAACCATAGGCAAATCTGGAAAAGAAAGAAGGGAGCTGCTTTTACAGAGAAAAAGGGGTATTTGGGAGGGGGAGTCGGGGGGGGGGTGCTGTTCCAAAAGAAAGTCCATTGGTGGAAATAACAGTTCAGGGCAGCAAATGCTTCTCATTGGCTGAGCTGAGGCATTTCTCATTGGCTGAGCTGCAGCATTTCTCATTGGCTGGGCTGTTGCCAGGTGGGGAGAGAAATCTTCCTTCAATAGTGAAGTCATTGTCCTTCCTGTCCAAGATGCCCGAGTCTGTCTCTTCCTGTTTGGAGTAATTGATGATGCGTGATAGGGCTTGAGACCCTCCCCGACAGGGCTTCCAGACTCCAGTTAAGGTTTCTTTCATTAATTTCTAGAGCTTGTATGTGTGCATGGAAGGTCTTTAAAAGGATCCATGAGATCTGAAAGCGAGGTTGGAAGCTGGCTGGGTGGATGACATGGATTGAGGGCACTTTTCTCTGTGTACCATTTTGGCTTCTGAATGTTGTTTGTAAATGCATTACTCACTAAAATTTTAATTAAATCAAAAGTATTGTTTAGCAATTAAAATGGTTAATGTTCCAAATTACAAACAATAGATGTCTCCTCAACAGGACAAGGAGCATGACAGATGGTCTATCAAGAAGCATCTTCCTCCTCATGTACAATATTAGCCTGGGAAACACACAAGTAGCTTGTTAGAGAGAAAACTAACATGAAAGTCGGAAACAACAACTATAGTTTAGAAACAGTTTAGATATGTTAGTTTTAGTTTCTGTTCTAAGTAAAATACATTTCAATTGTGGTATCGAGACATAAGAGAAGTTTATTGCTGGTTCTCAGTGTTTGTTTTTCCTGATTTTCTTCTTACAAAATAGTGTGAGATGGGCCCAGTCCCGTGGCCAAATGGTTAAAGTTTCACATGCTCTGCTTCAGTGGCCCCAGTTCGCAGGTTCAGATCCCAGGCACAGACCTACTTCACTCATCAACCATGCTGTGGAGGTGTCCCACATACAAAAAAAATAGAGGAAGATTGGCACAGATGTTAGCTTAGGGCAAATCATCCTCAGCAGAAAAAAAAAAGTGTGTGTGCCTGTGTGTGTGGCTTAAATAATGTCTGTAAATAAATTAATTGTGCTACTGTGTATTCATCATTCAAACATGTTAAGGACAGGAGAATTCTGTATGAGTTTAGTAGAAAAAGCTTACCAAAAAAGGACTATGATTCCACATGAAATACACTTTTTCTCAAATGCTTCTAATTGTACTATGTTTTGAGCATGAGGAATCTGATACCAAAAAGCATAACTGTAATATAACGGGGTCAAAATGCATCCACGGTGGCAATCCTCATATATTATTATTCTGTGTTGGTCACATAAGAAATTACCAGGTTTGACATATTTAGAACATAAGTCCAACACCAAATCATTCCCTTTCTGTTACCCAAATCTGTATTCTACCCATTTAGAAATAGTCTTTCCTACCTGTTCGATTAGTAAAAGGACCCACTCATTTATCAGCCACCTGGGACACTTTTTAGAGCTAAACAAGACACTCAGTAATTATGCAGGGACAAAGACCTATGCCACGTTGCCAAGGCAAACGAGACACTTTACCTGCTGTGGTATTCTTAATAAATGGGAACCGCAGAGTATTTATAAGGCTGGTTTGGTTGTAATAAATTGCATCTTTCCAATTATGCTACAAATTGCTTCCAGGGGGCTCAAGTTGAACTCTTTTCCGTAAAGGCACATTGAACAGGACTGAAGTGGTACCCAAACCCCTAAACTATCTAAGCGATCTAGCCACCTAAGCACCTCACTTTTGTCAAAACTAATGACGTGTCTGCGATGATTAACGACTGCATTGATAAACACGATGAAGCCTTCCCAAACTTACTCTTGCTGTATTTATTTGAATTTGTGTCACCTGATTCTTTTCCTGATCTGGAATTCATCTGCACTTAAAAAAAATTATTGTGTTATAGCGCTTTCTAGGAAAATAGCTTTAAATTTTCATTTCTCCCCATTCAAGACATAACGGATCTCACCAGTGTGTAAGGCAGTAATAGCTCAGATGCTCTGTTCTTAGATTTACGTCTCCCAGAGCCACGTCAATCACCACCAAGAAAGACTCAGCCCTGCTTGTGTTATATATACCAAAGTAATAGTTTTAGTTGTTTCACAGATTTTGTCAATTCAGTCT
This sequence comes from Equus quagga, assembly GCF_021613505.1. NCBI lineage: Eukaryota > Metazoa > Chordata > Mammalia > Perissodactyla > Equidae > Equus > Equus quagga. The sequence continues at coordinate 37,806,085 of NC_060283.1, read as the reverse complement.
CTTCATGGAGACATACCCCAAATCCATTTGTCCTGTTTGAAAAGTGGGAATAATACTGTTATCATAGCATTGTTAGTCAGCCTTACACGGCGTCTTGGAAGCCTTGGAGGGCAGACATGTACTCTCGAAATTAGCTGCAGCATGTCACTGTATGTGCGTGTGTGTGTGTGTGTGCATTTTTTCTCACAAAAAAATAGTTCATAGCAGGGGCGGGCCCGGTGGCATAGTGGTTAAGTTCACACACTTCACTTCAGTGGCCCAGGGTTTGCCAGTTTGGACCCAGGGTGCAGACCTACACACCACTCATCAAGCCATGCTGTGGTGTCATCCCACATACAAAATAGAGGAAGACCAGCACAGGTGTCAGCTCAGCAACAATCTTCCTGACCAAAAAAAAAAAAAAAAGTTCATAGCACTCATCAAATTCTCCGAGAGGTTACCTGAGGACTCAGGAAAGGTTTAAAACAGACACAGCTCAGTCGAGAGGGCAACTTTCTTCTGGGCGTTTATTCTGGACAGATGTGTCCACCTAAGTGGAAACTTTGTCACTGGCATTTACGTGAACAGGGCAGCCTATGGCTCTACACACTTTCAGGTGGCCCAGAATCCTGGATTATGTTGCATTTGGCCCCTCCCGGCTTAGGCTGTTCATATGTGCCAAGTATACATTCCTCATTTTCCTCTTAATTTAAGCCTTTGCCTACCTGCCCCAGTGCACTTACACACCTACTCAAGTGGTGAGATTAAAAGGGTGGAAACCTCTTTTCAATGACCTTTTCCTATTTTCAGATTTCTCCGGTACCAGAAAGGAGGCTCTCCCTGTCCACATCCCACCAATGCATCGCTGATAAATTAAAATCAACTTATTCTGCGTACAGTAAACATAAGACTTGCTCTTCTAATATCTGTTTTGCCAGAGAATATTTGGTAAAGAGAGAAAAAAAACAGGTCCTTCTACACAAATGAAATGAAAACAAAATTTCCAAGAAATGCTCAGGATTCTACGAAATTCTAATCTTCCTTTAAATGTGTTGTGGGCTTGGATATAGTAAATCTTTACGAGAGGACCTGAGTTGGCTCATTAGATCTGGTGACGAGGACGGTTTGAGGACACTGCTGCTCTGGGTTGGAATACACTAGAAATCCTCATCAGCACTTGCCCAGCGTGTTGAATCGTGTTCAGAGACCGTAAGCTGTGGTGATCCTGGGTCTGCTTCCGAATGAATGTCATGCAATTTTCTCTCTTAGTTCATTAAAAAGCTCAGACTATTGGGGCCGGCTGGGTGGCGCAGCAGTTAAGTTCACACGTTCCACTTCAGTGGCCCGGGGTTCACTGGTTCGGATCCCGGGTGCAGACCTATGCACGACTTGGCAAGCCATGCTGTGGCAGGCGTCCCACATATAAAGTAGAGGAAGATGGGCACGGATGTTAGCTCAGGGCCAGTCTTCCACAGCCAAAAAGAGGAGGATTGGTGGCAGATGTTAGCTCAGGGCTAATCTTCCTCAAAAAAAAAAAAAGCTCAGACTATATCATCTGCCTGGGGAGGTCTTGAGGTACACCAGTTTCCACATACAGGGATGGCTTCCTTCTTCTCGGGGTGCTATTCTAAGAAGCAGGCAAACTCAGGCCTTTCCTATGGACTTGTGCTGTATTTGGCAGTTTTATAGAGAATGCGCCCAGAACAACAAAAGCCTGTTTGCAGTTCTAGTCATTTTTTTCCCGGCCTTTGACCCTGTGGGCCACACTCTGTTTTCTCCGCCCAGTGGAGAAAGGGTCTCTGCATCACACACTCGGACTTTTGCCCCTGTCTTTGAGGTGCATGCATTAGGGACTCAAAGCTCAGTGAATGCTGCCCCTTTTAGGCTCTGTCTCCAATCCCCAGGGATTTGCCCCATTTTATGTCAGTAACTTTGCCTTTGCAAGCTTTACTTAGCCTTCTTTAAAAAAAAAAGAAAAAGAAAAAGACTATAATCAGAGCAGGGCTTCATTGCCTTGGGGCAGGGGAGGCTAATTGGGAATTAACCCTCTTTGGAGCTCTTGGTCAAGGGCCAGCAACATCTCCACGGGAGTTAAGTCAATACCCAACGGCCTGCCTTTGCCCTGAGAACAGTGTGTGTGGTTAGGAAGTTGTCCCGTAATCGTAGGATACGAAGAAATGTCTGCTGCAGTCTAGACTGAAGCTGTTCTTTTTAATTCCACTTTAAACTATCTTCTGACTCTGCCGAGAGCCGAGAGACAGGAATCCATCTTCATTTGCCAGGCATGTTTCTTATTCAGAGGACCACATATTTCATCTCCACCAGATTTCAGAAACATCCCGGTCCCCTGCCTCTTAATGACCATCCATGTGGCATCCTATTTAATAGATCCAATTTCTGTATCTTCCTTAGCTACAAAATGTTTCAAAAGCGATTGCTTAGATGAACCTCATGGCATCCTATTGCAAATGACACGAAAGCCCAGAGCAGAGCTGGTTTGCTTTCTGAATCGGATCGCATAAAATTCTTAACCAAGTCATTTTCTGCTTTGGACAACTGTAGTGGTATATCTCAGAATACACAAAAATAATAATATTTGCCAAACACAGGAAGGTAATTATTTCTGCCTTCCGAATAACAATATTTTATAAATATGTAACAACTTCACATCAAAGTCGATCTGACTATGTTTAAAAATCGAGGCTGCTATCCCTGGGTCCCTTCTGAATAGCCAGATGGGGGCTCCTGGGACACAGCGGGGAAAGACAGAGAAGTGACATTTATTGAGTCTCTCCTGTGCTTTGCACTGAGTCCATTTAAAGCCCCAGAAGTTGGTATTACTATTTTCATATCACAGAAGAGGAATCTACGGCTTAAAGAAGTTCCAGACCTTGGCCAAAGTCATTCCAGCTAGCAGAGTCTAGATCTGAACGAGATTTGGCTCCCTGTGAGCCTGTGTCCCTGGATAAGGGATAAAGGACAGTCCCTGGGGACACACAACCTTGAGTAGGAAGCAACTTCCTGTGGAACAATCTAGCATGTGGCCTGGAAATTGGAGTACTAAGTAAATCAGAAAGAAAGGGAATCATCCAGGAAATAGCGGCAGAGGACTGTCTTCAGATATGACCTAAAGGTGGTCCTCAAAGGACATCTGGGCGGGCCTTAGTGACCCTGGTGACAGACAGGAGCTGGAAGAGGTCTGGTCAGAAGGCACTGGGACTTCAAGATACATCCAGGGCAGGAGGGACAGAGACAATGGAGTGAGGGAGCTGACTCATCCACACGCTGATCTGAACTCTGTCCGAGGGTCTGGAAAGATCGCACTGGATCCACAGACAGAACTTGGCAGAAGGTCTCTCTGGGAGCGTGCAGAGAAGGGAGGTGGGGGCAGAGGAGGGTCCAAGACTTGAGGAAAATCAATGGTATTGAGAAAATCAGAGATCAAGCTCAGAAGTGGCCCAGAGAGACCCTACGGGAGGAGCAGGCGCCCAGCTGCAGGGCTAGGATGGGAGGATGGTGAGGGTGCATGGCTGGGAGCATCCATTCCCGGGCACGGCTAGCACAGCATGACCTTGGACACGGAGGAGGACTGAGCCCTCAGGCACCGTGCCTCGGCCACTGCAGCTGCCCAGCTCTGAGGAAACAGGGACTGACGAGCATCCTCAGGATGGATGTGAGAAGGCACTGGAAGCCAGCTCAAAATGCATCCACTGTCAACGGGATGGGAAATTAGAAAAGAAATATAAATATCCTCAAACCAGAAAACAAACTAGGAGTCTGAGAATCAAAGTTGAGGCTTTTTCCTTTGGAAAGATGCTCCAGCACTCGGCTTTGTTTCATGACCAGGCACCCAGGAGGGTGGCTACAGGAGGACACTGTTTCCAGTGGTGGCCCCACCCAGCACAGCTACAAAGCACAGCAGGTATTTGAAGCTTGAGTAGAACTGTAACACATAGAATTGAGAGGGTGGAACGGATTCCAGGTCTGGAAAGAAAATGAACAGAGGCGAAAAGTTTGGAAAACCACAACAGGTGTTTGGGTAACAGGGAGCCAAACAGCTCTTCAGGGCCGGGCTGTACCTCAGGAGGACCAGAGAGAGGTGCAGAGAGGGCACGTGGCCAGGGCTGGGATGGCTCTGAAGACATCCTTCTCAGCCATCACATCCTTGCCTGAGGCTGGGCAAGATGCTTTCACCTGTACCGTTGTGAGACTGAATCATAAGCAAGGTGAGCCAAATGGGAATCTTTCCCTGCTCTCCGCCGACAAGGAGACAGCGGCTCCCCAATTAAGCATGGCATCTGCTGAATCATGAGGTCTGAGCTTCCCTCCAAGCGAAAGTGCAGATGCTGCTCCAGCAATCCCCAAGCGGCAGGAACTTGGGAGAGGGGGTGGGGAGGCTGCATTGGGTGCTTCCTGAGACCATTTCTGGACAGGATGCAAAACATCAGCATGCCAACATCTGTCGTTGCTTGCAACCTCTAGGCAAGCGTGTTTTGGGGATGCTTAGAAAGAAAGAAATCTTCCAAGTTGCTTTAAAGGAAAATTATTGACTTCTCTCTGTTGTCTGACACAGAAACATTATTTTCTCCATTTTTCTCTTTTCTGGTGTTTATGATTTGTTGTTTTGTTCCGTGACTACTATTTTAATTTTAGGAGCTGCTTTTAAATTTGCACACGTGAAGAAATAGAATTAAAGAGGTTTTCTCCTCTGCATTTCTAACACTCAGCTGCTCTCTTGCCTTACCTGTCCAAATGCATTGACCTTAATCCTCCAGACAGTTCCCTCTGTTTCCTAACCATTTTCTCTCAAAATTCTGAGGACACTACCCCATTGCCTTCTGGGTCTTGATTCTGTGGAGAAGTCTGAAGCCAACCTGATTTTTGGTTCTTTGGGGGTTACCCGATTTGTTTTTGTTGTTGCTTTTACTTTTTTTCTGTTTGTTATGGGTCTCTTCTTCATGCCTCAAAGATGGAAGTGTCACTTGCCAGGTCTAGATGTTGGGCTCTTTTTATTAATTCTGCTTGTTTTTAATGAATCTTTTCAATTTGAATTTCCAATTCTTTCTTTAGCTCAAGAAAGTTTCTATTTGTTTAAGGCTTCTTTTCCATTTGTTCTAGACTTTCTAACATGGACATGGGCCTCCTCGAACTGCCGTCTGTGTCTGTTTTTTTCTTCTCGTCAATTTCACTTCCTCATCTTTTTCACATCCTTGACTTTCACTTTTAGGTACAAGGAGAATTTCTCACGCGTGTCTACTTAACCGATCTGACTTTCTGTGGCATTGAATTTGTTACTTGCTGCTTCCATGTAGGATTTTAAATTCTGCTTTTTGTTTTTCATCTCCTCACATTCTTGCCAGATCTCTCTGGTCTTTCTCCATGACTGCCTGCTCACCTCGCACAGGTGCAGTATCTTCCAGAATGGTTTAAGGAATAACGGTAGAAAACTTGTAACCTTTTCTCCTCTCTCTTACAGAGCTCTATTTCATTGGACAGCATTTGCTCTGGGTTCTTTTGAAGCAGTGTGAGGCATTGGTAGTGATTTTTCTCTACAATGTTGCTTTATAAAGCTAGTAAATTTTTTCTGTCTTTGTTAATTCTCTTGAACAGTAGTTCGTGATTGTTTATTACTGGGAATCGGCATGGACTCTGACACATACTGTTGGAATCCCTTCCAGATTCTTTGCACTCAATAAAATTGAAAACCACTTAGAGATTTAGTTAGCCAGATCAAGTATGTGGCATCATGTAGAAACTAAGGAGGGAGCCTGGACCAGTGGCTGCAGCAACATGGAGCATCACTCCAGTACCAGGCAGCTTCTTCCTCTGTCCCTTTTGATACCCAGCAATTAATATTAGAGCATAAATCCTGAGACTTTTGCTCCCAAAATATTCAAAATATCTTGACTTATGAAAGCAAATTAAAGAATAGTACGATAGTCCACCACAACCACAGATTAAAAAAGAAACATCACGTGATCATGTTAACACATGCAGAAAAGACATTTGACAAAATCCAACACACATTCATGATAAAAAAAAAAACCCTCAGTAAACAAGGAATAGAGGGGAACTTTCTCAACTTGATAAAGACTATCTATAAAAACCTACAGCTAACATCATAATTAATAGAGAGAAATTAGAATCTTTCTAAGTAAGATCAAGTACAAGGCAAATATGTCCCCCCTCACCACTCCGTTCAACACTGTACTAGAAGTCCTTGCTAATGCAATAAGACAAGAAAGGGAAATAAAAGGGATACAGATTGAGAAGGAAGACATAAAACTGTCTTTGTTTGTAGATACAGGGGAAGAAGAGAATTCCTCTACCCTCTCTAGGTCATTCCGGCTGGGCTATGAAGAAATTCACATGAGACAGAATAACAGGAGAAAATCAAACAAAGCTTTATAACATATATACATGGAGCAGACCCAGGAAACTGGGTAACTCAAGAAAATGGCCAAGCTTCCAGCTTGAATATTATCTTCAGCTAAGGGCAAAGGAGGATGTTGGGGTAGTGGTTTGGGATTTCAGAGGGGAGGAAGACAATTGACATGGAGATGGAAATGCAAATATTTGTTAAACAAGTTTTGCTGGGCCCAAAATGGGCTTGTTGGTGCCATTCTGTCATGTCACATCTATGTTACATCATACTATAGCTATCTTATGGTATTGGTTCCTTCCTGGACAAGGCCTTCTATGTTAAATTCTTTTAGGCAGTTTGGGGGAAGGTCAAATGTTCTTCCTGAGTCTTCTGAGTCTTTATTGTCTTCAGCTCAAAATAATCTGCATACCAGAGTGGCGCATCTTGGGGCAGCCTGCTCTGAACCCCATCATAGAAGACATGAAAACCTATGTAAAAAATCTCAAAGAATCAACCAAAAAACTCCTGGAACTAATAAGTGATTATAGCAAGGCTGCAAGACACAAGTTTAAGTAATACTGTAGTATCCAACACCATATTATCATACTATAAAGGGATAATATGGTGCACACTATTTTGTGACTTGCTCTTTTCACTTAATGGCATACCTTAGACATCTTGCCATTTCAGCACATGTAAGTCATCTTCATTCTTTTTCACGTGTGTATAGCATTCCATTAGATATCAAATTCACTTACCCAGCCCCATCCTGAGGGTATTTAGGTTGCTTCAGGATTCATTGGTCGGTTGGTTAATTTTTGCTTGCAATATGATTTCATGAATCACCTTATTATTTCCCTATTCCCTTGAATCTTCTCAAAACACAAATTAGGGCTTTTACAAAATCTCCAAATGCTCACTTATGCAAATGAATTTTTTAGAATAACACTGTTAACAATAGTCACCTCTGAAAAGTAAGATCAGAGAGGAAGGTCATGTGGCAAGAATGTGATAATATATTTCACTGTGTATCTTTTTCCACTATCAAAGTTTTTACAGCTAAATGTAATGAATTTTAATTAAAACGTAAATAAGCAATGCTGCAACAATAGTCGCACAAACTGTTTTTCTTCTTTAGGGCTATGTCTCTGGGAAAGGATCTAGAAGTTAGATTACTGAGTAAAATGGTATGCGCCCCAAAGTGTTGTACCAACTCTCACGGCCTAAAGAAATTTGAGAGGTGCAGGATTCTGCACGTGGTTCCCACCATGGGGGAAAAAAAAAAAATGGAAGCAGCCATATATAACTGAGTTTGGTCTCAAAGTGAAGGTTTCACCGATGCTAGTGTGGAGGATCTGGTCTTAAAATCCATTAGAAAATAGTCAATTGGTGGAAATGCCGCAACAGGTCCTGCATGACGCCTAGTTGTAGTTCTGGATCAAAAGGACAAGGTGAACGCTCTGAGGTGAGCTTACAGAAGCTCAGAGAGGTTACTGGTGCATTAAAGGGTGGCAGAAAGGTGACATACCTGAGAAGTCCAGCTCAGGCGTCGTTCAAACAGCGCTGCTATTTCTTGGAGATTCTCTCTGTTCCACCCTTTCCTGTTTCTGGCTTTGCCCCCCAGCGGGCTTCTCAAGGTCACAAGACGGCTTCAACTGCAGACAGAGATGCAGCTTCTCCACTCACATCCAGAGGGAGAAAAAGAAATTGCTGAGCTTTGCGCTGATTGGGCCACCCTAGAACCAATCACCGTGGCCAGATGACTGATATGCAGATCAGCTTTGACCAGCAGTTACGGGAACCAATCTCACTGGCAGGAGGAGGAGCAGGTAACTGTAATTGGCTGAGGCCATTCGAGACACGCCCCTAGAGCCCTGGAGGAGCCAATCCCAACCAAGCCTCGGCGACTGCCTAGCAAAGCAAGTCACCAGGCATGGAGGCGAGAAACCCACTCTGGGTACCACGTCAGAATCTTCCGTGGATGGGAAGGAGAAAAAGACCACCGTGTGCTGAGAGCCTACGTTGTGTACTAGGCACTGAGCAAGAGGCTTTTATTATTTAGTCTAATCTTCACAACAATCCTTTGAGATAGGCATCGCTGTCCTATTTCACAGATAAGGAAACTTCAGCTCAGAGAGTTTGAGTGTTCTGCCTAAGGTCACACAGCTAATACACATCAAAGCTTATCTCACTTAGATATCATATGTGCTTGGTATAACTTGCTAGTGACTCTGAAATCCGTCCAAGTTCAACATGATAAATATATTTTACATCCTATTCCTTTGAGGTCTTTCTTTTTTGGCTATTGTTCAAAAGTCATGTGGAGTATTTGGAATATATACATATATGGTTAAGACTAAAGTCAGAAGGAAAAGAAAAGACTTGTTTTGTGTGTTTCAGTTAAGCATCTTCTGGCGGTTGAAGTATTTGGTTTGTGTTATCAGATGCTGGCCTAGAACCAGATCACAGGACTGAATCATGTCCGATGTAACGTGCGTCTTACAGAGCGGTTAGGTGGTCCTGCACTTTACCGTATGAAATCAGATCTCTGCTCCTGTCCCAAGGGAGCAACTATGACGTCATGAACTAGGGGCTTGGATGCAGTTCGAAGAGCTGAGAACAAGTTATGAGAACCCAGGGAAAGCAAACCTTGGGATTCCAGAGAAGTCCCCCAATATCTCCCGGCCTTGCTAAGACCAGCTCTCTGTGGAACCTGGTGAAGAAAACCTGTGCGTCCAGGTTTGCACTTTCCCCGTGAAAGAACAGGGGTTGTCAAGCTGTGTAGCCTCTGGGATGGTGGGTCTTCCAGAACATCCGTTCCCAGGAGGGACGACATGGAAGAGGAAATCCCACACTCTCTGCGAACTTTGGGCTTCCTGCTCTCTAACTGGCGTTTGAGATTGGACCAATAGTCCCGGATTGCCATTCTGGTTGGAGGGAGGGAGTGCGTGTGTGGGTGGAGGTGGGTGCCTGGGTCTGCACACAGACACACGCCCCCTAATGTGGATGGTCGTGACCGGGCAGTAGGGGAGCATTCCTTTGCAGCCAGAGAGGGCAAGTTTATGGGTCCTCAATTCTTTGTGCTCAGGAGTCCTAACTCGAGTTAGAACCTGCTGCCTATGAAAAAGGAGTTATTTCACAGATCTGCGCATCTGAATAACAAATAAACAAAGACAAAGACGAAACAAAGCAAAGGCTCGAAGTCCTAATATTTCACTAAGACCCTTCTTCTTCAGAAAGACTATGTGGAAATTATGTCGTTGGGATAATTAATTGTGCTGAGCTTCACCTGAAATGTTTAAATATCCTCAAACCATTTCATTGTTTTGCCTTTACTCAGAATAAGCGGTTATTTTCGAATTAAGGTGAAGCCTAGTGCGGGAAAGGCGTAGTTTAGGCCAATTTTAACAGTTTCTCTAGGAAGCAGTTAAAAAATGACCTCGAGTTTTAATAGGCTGGGGAACATCACGCCACACACTTGGCATGATGTTGGGTAAAACACCGACACCATGGGTGAAGAGAGATTGCCAAAATATTATTGCCTTAAAAAAATTGCCCTCCCTTTTAAAGGCAGCGATATTTGTATCACGTGACCCTGGGCCAACAAGCTGATTGGAGCAGAGGGGACACGCCCCCCCATACTGTCGGGAATCCCTTGGTGGGCGCGGCGGGGGCGGGATACACAATTTTCACGCAAATTGAAAACGTGGGTTCTCTTGCTCAAAGAGCGGGAGGAAAATGCCATTAAATGTAATAAAAATATAAAGCGTTTTCCTTTCTTCCACAGTCTCTCTTTCACGTTATCATAGTGTTTTTTAATTGCTATTTAATGTCGTTTAAGTAAAGAAAAAGCACAATTTAAAATTTTACCATGAATTTTACCTTTCCGCTTTATATTGTGCAATTCTTGTTTAAGTGCAAATATCAGAGCATTTAACTGCTAAGCTGAATAGCTGCATTACACAATTTAATTCGTATTTTGTAGCTCGTACATGCACATATATTTCCAGCTTACCAGCACATTGGAAAGGCTGCAAAACATACTCAACTTTTTGTTTTTCACTTCTCCATAGGTGCATATTCTATTTTTTTTCATTTTTCTTCCCAAAGCCCCAGTACACGGTTGTATATTCTAGTTGTAGATCCTTCTAGTTCTTCTATGTAGGATGCTGCCTCAGCATGGCTTGATGAGCAGTGATCCTTCAGCGCCCAGGATCAGAACCCGTGAAACCCTGGGCTACCAAAGCAGAGCACGTGAACTTAACCACTGGGCCACCGGGCCAGCCTCCTGCCGCATAGTCTATTAACACTTCCTGCTTTCCGCTTACCGATGCGTAAGGAAGGACAGAAAGGAAAAGCAAAAGTCTTCCTTCTTGTATTCTTTCCTTCTACGTCATCCTTTTGTCCTAAGTGGTTGGCTAATACAGGGAAGTGACACAAGAAGAAAGGGATGGTAGGATTCCTTGGTCATCTGTGTTTCTCACAATGCCATTGACTTCTTCCTGCCTTTGAAGCAAGTTCTGGATCTAAGGGAAAGCACGGCCTCCTGGGGTCCTCTGTGTCTTCTTCCCCTTACTCAGGCTGAGATGTGGCAAGATTACCACTTACCTCTTACTCCCTTTGAGTCTCACTGATTTCCCACATGTCGTAGGTCCATGGGAATTCTGTGCTCACGGGGCATCACAAATGCGATATGTGAACCGGGACACACACATTGTGTATATCTCCTCTTCTCACACACATTTTCCATTGTCCCCTCGGGGATCACTTACAAAACACAAGTTCAAACATAAAATTGCTAATAATTTCAAGTAGCAAAGCATTAAACGAAGCACAGGGGCCCTCTGAGGACAGGGTTCTGTGTGACTGCACAGGTCACACGTCCACGAAGCTGGTCCTGCTCCTCACTAACAAGGATCAGAGTAATTAGCTTGGCCAATCAGATGCTCTCTGTTGAGAATTTAAACAGAGATGTAATGATGAGAGAAGCATCGGTCACTAAGTACAGGGAGAAGCTGCAGAGGAAGAAAATATCTGAGCCACAAAGGAAGCACTATTCATAAACTTTGGGTCCTGAGGTGTCTAGAATTTTCCTTGGCTTCTGATGACCTCCCATTTCCAGCTCTGTGTGGTCCGTGCTCCACCACTGTTTCTGCATTTCACATTAGGTCTGGGTATGCAGCTGAAATTTGTTATTATCACACTTATCCTTGTAATGCATTGCTCATTACTCAGCTAATTTGAATAATCCCATGTTGATTGCAGCTAGGAGCCTGAGAAACAATGAAGGTAAATGGTTGCTATTGGTGCTATGATGTTTTAACAAAAGGAGGAAAGACAGCTGGAGTTTAGATAAGTGAACCCCAAGAATGAGTATGTTAATGTCCCCTGCGCATCAGGTGGGCCAGTGCCTATTCAAATAGCAAACTCTCTTCTCAGGCAAATAAAGATGAAACAGTCACAGCAGTTCTTAGATTACGAAACTGACTTAAATACAGCATGTTCTTCCTGAGTTATTCATAATAGCAAAAATTACAATCTAAATGTCCAACCAAATAGAGTATATCACTTGGGTGGTATTTTTTCCAGGCAGTAAAAAGTATGTTTTTAAAAGGACATTTAGCAGTGTGCATGTCAAGAGGATCATAATACAATTGGAAAAGCTGAATAAATATGTATACTTAGCTTAACATTGCCAATTATGTTCTGAAAGTATAAATATTTATTTTCTTATTTACATGAATAGCACAAAGATCATAAAGTTACAAGCTATTTATCTCTGGACTATAGGATTGAGTTTTTTTCTACTTTCCATTACATAATTTTTAATTTTTTTAATGTATTTTAAGCTTTGATTTAAAAAAATTATTTCTCCAAAAGAAAAAATAAACAAGTGGGGCTTCATCAGACTAAAGAGCTTCTGGAAGGCAAAGGAAACCAGGATCAAAACAAAAAGACAACACAACAACTGGGAGAAAATATTTGCAAATCAAATATCTGACAGGCGGTTGATCTCCATAATATATGAAGAACTTACACAACTGAGTAACAAAAAACCAAACAACCCAATCAAAAAACGGGCAGAGGATATGACAGACATTTCTCCAAAGAAGATATACAGATGGCCAACAGGCATGTGAAAAGGTGTGCGACATCTCTAATCATCAGGAAAATGCAAATCAAAACTACACTAAGATGTCACCTTCTGCCCATTAGAATGTCTGTAATCGCTAAGACAAAAAATAACAAGTGTTGGAGAGCTGGTGGAGGAAAGGAACCCTCATACACTGCCCGTGGGAATGCAAACTGGTGCAGCCACTGTGCAAAACAGTATGGAGATTCCTAAAAAATTAAAATAGAAATACTATATGACCCAGCTATCCCACTAATGGGTATTTGCCCAAAGAACTTGAAATCAACAATTCAAAGAGAGATATATGCACCCCTATGTTCATTGCAGCATTATTCACAATAGCCAAGACATGGAAGCAACCCAAGCGCCCATCGACAGATGGATGATTGGATAAAGAAGATGTGGAATATATATACAATGGAGTACTACTCAGCCATAAAAAAAGACAAAATTTTCCCATTGCAACAACATGGCTGGACCTTGAGGGTATTATGTTAAGTGAAATAAGCCAGACAGAGAAAGACAAACACTGTATGATTTCACTCATATGTGGAAGATAAAAAAACACGCGAAGAAAGAGAACAGTTCAGTGGTTACAAGGGGGAAAGGGGTGGGGGGCGGGCACGGAGGATGAAGGAGCACGTTTATATGGTGACTGACAAATAATAATACACAACTGAAATTTCATAGTGTTGTAAACTATCATGACCTCAGTAAAAATTTTTAAAAACTTAATTCACATTTAAAACCTAAAACTAAAAATTAAATTGAAACATTTGTTTCATTTAATGTGGGGGGGAAAAATTGTCCCTCAAAACTCCAATAAATTTGCGTTAATATAATTCCACACTCAATAAATAACTTTATAATCGTGATTTGATCTCTCAAGGAGTAAAGTATGATGACGAAGAGGATGTGTTTCTGAAGTCAAACGGCTCTTGGCTCAAATTGCAGGTCTGCCACTTTCTAGCTATCTGACCTTGAGCAAGAAACCTCCATTGGGATGTTTCGTTGTCTGTAAAATGAAGTTTTCAATAAATGACAACCATGAGGGTCGTTATAAGGATTAAATGAGATGATTGATTTCCCTCAGGCAGGGCTGATTGTCCATTCTGTTCATTTTGTATGCAAGTAACTAGGGTGGTGGCCAGCACACAGTAGCTGCTCAATAAACATGGAATGAGAGAACGGACACACATGCTTACTGAATGAATGACAACGAGAGTCATAACAACACCCAGGCCAATATAATTTTATTTTTCTACATGCTTTCTGTTGACATTTTGTGTATAGCGTGGGATATGTAGAAATGAATACCAACTTTTAAAAATTTCAACTTCCTTTTATTAAAATATCTTAATGCTGTTTTCTCTTTTGTCTTTAAGTTTAATTGTGTTGAAGATCTAAGGTAACATCATAACTGATAAGACCCCTATTTTATCATTTTTAAATTAAATTTGTTTATTCAATATTTAATAAGTAACCAATTTACTGGGCTCAAAACTTTAAAGCATTTAAAACGGACATCGAGGTGAAATTTTCCCTTCCTCTCCTGTTGCTTTCCCCCTCTTCTTATGACTCTCCAGAGATAACCATAGTTGTCAACCCTTAGGTACTTTTCCTGAGATTTTTAAATACATATCTATAATTGATTAAATTTTGGCACCCCAAAAATATGTCCAAGTCCTAAGACCCAGTACCTGTGAATGTGACCTTATTTGGAAATAGGGTCTTTGCAGATGTGGTCAAGGACCTAAAAACGAGATCATCCTATATTCAGGCTGGCCCTTAAATCCAAAGGCAGATGTCCTTTTGAGAGAAGAGAAAGGCGGTAGAAGGTTTGAGACACAAAGAAAATGGCCAGATGAAGACACAGGCAGAGACCGGAGGGGTGCAGCCACAAGCCAAGGGCCACCTGGAGCCCCCAGGAGCTGGAAGAGGCAAGGAAGATTTCTTCCCTAGAGCCTTTGGAGGGAGTATGGCCTTGCCGACACCTTGATTTTGGATTTCTGACCTCCATAACTATAAAAGAATAAATTTCTGTTGTTTTTGAGTCGCCAAGTTTTTGGTAATTTGTTGCAGTTGCTCCAGGAAACTGATATAACATCTAAGCAACACGAGAACACTCGTGGCTTTCGTTCACTATGCAACAGTTGTTCTCAGAGAGTTGATGGGTAACTTAAATTGCTGTCACAAAAGTCAAAACCCTGAATAGTTTCAAGCCATAGGAAAGTTGGAAGAAAGGTATTGTCTACTCTTTGATAATATACATTTCTTGAACTGCAGCTTTAGGGAATTTCAAAACACATACTTTAGGCTTCTTCTGCCGTATGAAATATTCTGTTGGAACAAACAAGATCAGAGCAATTATATTCAGTACATCTCACCCAGCAGGTAGAAGGAGGAATTCACACCTTCAGAGAGAGGGAGAGAGAATTTGCCTAAAGTGGCCGGTTTTAATCTCTGCGTATTCTAGTTTTTAACACTGGGTTAAGCTCTAGTTAATGCTGAAAATAAATGTGTGTTGCTTAGAGCGAAAGGCAGGAAATTGTGAGTTTCATGAAAAGGGCCAGGCGTTGACCCTTTTGTGGCTGGATAGTGGGAACGGGGTGGAGGGGTCAACATGGGGGTGGACAGTCAGAGCAGTGAGGGGTCCCAGGGGGTGAGAAGTGGGGGAGGATGGGAGGGCAGCCATTTACAAACTGGTCCAGAAATACTTCCACATTTGAACAACCAGTACGGCATCTGATGCGTGCCAACTGGAGACCGTTCCAGTGACATTAGTATGAACAACACACCTTGCCAATACTTCCACACTCCTCCTCCTGGCTGATTCAACGATAACACTCTGAGATAAGGGCTATCCCCATTTCACAGATGCGGCCCCCGAAGGCTCCAGGATATAACACATTCCACCAGGGTGGCCTCCATAATAAATTGTACGCACAGACCCTGAGCCCAGATTTTGGGATTTCAAATTCAGCCCTCTTTTTATTAAATAGCAGCTATTTTTAAATGACAGTAAATCTTCCCAGCCTGGGCGTACGACCAAGCTGGTTCCATTTCGAATGAGAGAACCAAAGAAAGCCAACACAGAGCCAGAGAAGAACCAGAGGGGAAGCTGACGTCGAGGATGCTGTGGGAGTTGTCACGAGGACCAGCTTTCAAAATGAAGAAATCTCAAGGCTGTATTATGGATGAGACCCTAAAATCGTGACTGAGGGTGGATAAGGCGAGTATAGACCACTCCTCAGCGAATTACCTGATAGAAATCAACATCAGAGTAAAGAAAACATGTCTATTTTACCCAGTAAGTAGCAGAATGTGATAACCCAAAATGTCAAAAACAAAGTTTCAAAGGGGTTTTATATTAATATACCAATGACGTCCATATTATATTATTTTTCAGGAGGACGGGATTGAAAACAGCACATCCTTGCATTTGAAACCGATGTCAAAGAACACAGTTTGCCTCCTGGGGGGCACCACGCGGGAGGCTGGACTAGCCTGAGGCCACTGTCACCCTGCTGGGGACTGAGGAGGCTCTCTCTGAAGGTCGAGTCTACAAAAGGATTGGCCTGGTGCTCTTGTCTAACAAATGCCCAGGCCACAGCTGAGGTTTGCATCTCTTTCTATAGATTTGCAGGCAGAGGAAACACAGCATCTCTCTCTTTCTAAAACTCCGGTGGGCCTAGCAGTTGCCAGAACTGAAGGACAACGTGTGCTGCTGCGTGAGCACTTCTGCGTGCTGGATTTGCATATTTTATTCCTGTTTTAAGGCTGAGTAATGGTTTCAGGTTCTGAGCAGTAGCACCTCTAAGTGAATGATTAGCCAGGCTGTGCTCAGGTGAACCTTGCCCCACTTCTGCCTCTGCTGCTCCTTGAGAATAAATCCAAGGCGTGCATCTCCTAGCACTGAGACCTGGGGGTTTGGATGCATTTGGGGAAGGCTGGTCCAAATGATAGGATGTTTTCCCCCACGGCCAAGGACTGCATTGTCTGTGAAATATTAAACAGCGTAGGAGGCTGACACTGCCCCACCAAACCTGCCATGTGCTCAGAACTGCCATCGGTGTCCCACGTCCCGAGGGGTTTGAATGACCTCCATGGGGCACACACAAGCTGAGAGATGTAACCATGACAGCCAGTTAGGAGCAAACTTATTTTTGACCCAACCAAGTAGGAATGACCTACCATGTGTTCCGTATCACGTTGAGGATTGGAGAGAGAAAATGAAAAAGTCCTTAGCTGAAAAAGGAAAGTAAATTAACTACATGTTATTAAAACTGCTGAGTTAAATCAGATGGCAGGCGCAAAATTCACATGAAAGAGTCGATGGTGGAAATGATGTGAAATCCAGGATTTGCTTCGAAATAACTGGGCACAAAGCGGGGGCCTTGGGTGGAGTAGAGAGGAAGTGAGACCAGTCATGAGTTAATAATTGTTGGAGCCTGGGTTTGGGGACACAAAGCTTCCTTATTCTCTCAAGTTGAATATGCTGTTGAAACTTCCCACTACAAAAAGGTTTTTTTACATATCTCATTTACGATAACAAAAACAGTAAAACACATTAAACTAAACCTTCCCCAGAAATCTGCTGTTCCTGTATAAAGAGATCTATAACAGCTAACTGAAAAACCTGAAGACTCAAACAGGGAAAAAAAATCTTCCTGCATGGGGATTTTTGTTATCCTGATGACATCCATTTTCACCCTAATTAATCTACATAATCAATGTAATCCCAGTCAGAATTCCAGTAGGAATTTATTGATTCTCGAGTTCATATGGAAAAGAAAATATGCAAGAAGAGCAATGAAATTTGAGAAACAAAAAGAATAAAAAGGAAATTATCCTGCCAAGTATCAAAACACATTACAAAGCTATAATTAAAGTAATGTGATGTTGGCATAAGAAAGGACATGTATTAATAGAACGAAACAGAGAATTCGAAAATAGATACAAGTATATACGGGAATCTGGTTTAATATAGAGATAGCATTTCAAGTCCTTCCCTTCCTGATTTGGGACAAATTCAGTTTTATGTTTGGAAAAAATGTATTTCTGAATATTTATAGGTCAATATATTGTATGTTGATCATCTATGTATATCCTATTTATATATTTATATAGTTAGACAGAATTATGGGTTTAGTTTAAATGCCTTTTTTATATTTTTATACATTTTCGTTTCAAAAATATTTAATTAATACTTGCTTATATATTCCATGTGGATAAATTCTAGGAAGACCAAATTAAGGTGGACAGAACAACATTTCCACATGTATGGAGCTCACAGTCTGCGTATATAAATGTACACTATATGCAGTATATACATGCATGTATATGCTTACAAATGTATGCATACACACATTTTGTACATAAGCACGTACATAGTGTGTGTATAAATAACAACATGAAGAGAGCTGTGGAGACCCAAAGGGGTGCGATGGGGAGGTTGAGGAAGGCTTCCCCAGGGGGAGACTTTGCTGGCAGGAGGGGGTTGGTCCAGCCCAGGTGGAGAGGCCTAAAGGCTCCCCATGGTTGAGATGTTGTAACACCATAGCAGGAGGGCAGAAAGGGGTCCACAGTGGCGAGGGGCCAGCAGTGAGTGTGGAAAAACATGGTAGAGCAAAATCACGACTAAGAGTGTTTAAGACTCATCCTAAGTTTAAGGGGGAGCCGGCAAAGGTTGTTGAAAAGAGGATGGAGGAGGGACATGACCAGGTGGGTGCTAGGACAGCTTTCAGTCGTAGGGACCAGAGACAAACAGACATGTCCGGAAGCCACCACAGTGGGCCCGATCTAGAACAACATCGAAGAGATTGGAGAGGAGGGAGGGAGGCAAAGAAAGTTCTGGCGAGAGGACTGGCTAACTGACTGGGCAAGGAAGAAGGAAGGTCACGACATGCAGGCAGGGGTCACAACCTGGTGCCCACGATAATCTCCTGGGAGCTTGTTGACATGCGAATTCAATAGCAATGCAAGGATATTCTATTTCCATCAGGAGGTCCTTGGGTGATTCCACCAAACAGCCAGAGTTGAGAACCACTGAAGCCAAGATGGCTGGAAGGGGCTCTGAACTGCGATAAGGAAGCAGGAAGACGAGGTAACTGGAGGAAGCCTGTTGGGTTGAGTTTGCGATACCTGCAGAACAGTCTCTTGAAGAGGTTCATTCACCCACAGGTTTGGGGGAACCACCAACTGTCACTACGAGGAGCTCTGTGAAGGTGAGATGGCGCCTGTCTTAGTGAGCTCAGGCCACTGTGACAAGGTACCACAGACTGGGCGGCTTAAACACTTATTTCCTCACAGTCCTGGAGGCTGGAAGTGCAAGATGAAGGTGTTGGCAGGGCTGGTTTCTGGTGAGACCCCCCTCCTTGGCTTGCAGGTGGCCACCTTCTGGCTGTGTCCTCACGTGGTTTTCCTCTGTGCACGTGTGTCCCTGGTGTCTCTGTGTGTGTCCTCATCTCCTCTTCTTATGAGGGTACCAGTCCAATCAGAGCCGCGCCCACCCTAACAGCCTCATTTTCATTTAATCACTTTGTTAAAGGCCCTATACAGTCACATTCTGAGGTCCTGGGGGTTGAATTTGGGGGGAACTTAATTCAACCTGCAACAGCATCACAGTGGCGGTAAACAAATTAACCAGAAGGCCGCATTGTCCCCACAGTCTTAAAGGGGCCAGCTGCCAACAGGTCCCAACTGACCAGGAGCCAGTGACATTCTAGTTTAGGGGACTCTTGCAGGGCATCTGTCATTTACTTCCCTGCTGTCCACTTCACCAGACCATGGATGGATGGAGGAAGAGCTCTGATGACTCATGTCTCGCAGGGGAGTAAAGAATATGCTTTCAGTTCCTTCAGGTCAAAACAAGAACAATCACATCCCACTTTTATTGAGTGCTTCCTGTGGGCCCCCGATACATCATCCCATTCCATCCTCACTTCAGCCAACATGCGGTGGGTCTGCCATTGTTATCCTTGTTTCTAAGATGAAAAATGGGTTTGGCGTGGAGGCATGCCCTGTAAAAGTCACTCGGCTAGAAATGGTGGGGCCGAGCCTCGACCTCAGCCCATCTAACTCTGGAGCTCATGACTTCACCCCTACACTACAGTACTTCTCCTCAAGTTATTCTCTTTTGCTTAGAAACATTTCTTATTCTTCTAGAACTAAAAGTTCTTAGGGAAATCCTAGATCAAGGAAGTGATCTTCTGTCGAAGTTGCAAATTGTTTATCCCCGTGATTCTGAAGGCTGTGATGGCTACAGACATGACCATAGGGAGTGGCCCAGTTTGGACATTCCCTGGTTTCCTTACAGTGAGAACATGTGTAGTCTTCTCAAGCAGCCCAACATTGAGATAGAAAAGGAGAAGAGAGATGAGAGGTCCACAGGTAGCACAGAAAAGAGATGAGAATGACTGGCGAAGGGCATTTTGATGCCCACCTCTTGGCAACATCCAAAGTGGGTTCCAGAGACTGAACTGGGTTGAGTAAGTGATGTGGTCCAGGGCTTGCTAAAGCTGTCCATGACCAGTGGTGCCAAAATAGATGTTGCGGGGGAGTCGAGAGGTCTCCCTGGGCATCACAGCATGAGCTTCAGGAGAACAGGGCATCGAGGGAGTCAACACGAAGATCCACATCTTTCTCCACCATCAGCCAGCTGCCAGTCACTCTCAACGACAGAATTTCATCACTCGGTGAAAGATGGGCAGTTTGTCAACTTCATATAAGAAACATCAGTATCATCCTATGATAAGAGCCCTCTCCATATTCCACTTGGAAAGAGAGGCACACAACTAGTGTATTCCAAAGAGATTAATTACTTGGGGGAAGTTGTCTTCTAAAAACAATAAAAATTATATAGAAATTGGCGCTGTGGATACTGGTCCTCCCAATAGTAATGATATGTGCAGGATTTTAGCTGAGGGGAACGATGCTCTTGCATTGCAAGTCTGCAAAGTTATTTGTTGAGAAATTGTTAAATTAAATATAACTATTTTCAGAATATCCTCTTCTCATCTCCAGTGCACAATAAGATGGAAATCACCAGGCACCTTTGAGTTGGAAACATTTGGGTATCACAGAAAATCGAGTGAATCGACGGGGGGATAAATTACCTTACTTTTCATATACTGCCCAACCAGAACAAGCACATATAAAGAAAATAAATTTTCTTTCAGTAGCTGCCACAAGAAGCCATAAAAACATCTTTGGTATCATCATACCAGAAATGAGTTTATTTGTATACTTCCACGGCCAGGATCCGAACCCGTGGACCCTGGGTCACCGAGGTGGAGTGCGTGAACTTAACCACTACACCACTGGGCTGGCCCTCCAGAAATAAGTTTATTTTTGAGGGTAAAAGATATGAATTGGAAAGAAAATCCTTACTGCTTACCAGATATGCTCCTAGCCCCACTGACTTCCTTTATGGGTGTTTTCTCAACTTTGTGGATTGTCCATGGCCGTATTGCAACTTACCCTGGCTGCCCGGCACAAGTGAGGTCAAGCACAAGTGTGGCTTCTAGTGGGTAGATGGGCATGGCTGGGAAGGATTAGAAGGCAGGGATAGCCGCTCCCTAATCTGGGCAGGGGATATGGGAATGGAGGGGAGAATCCCTTTGAACTCTACTTAAATCACACACATCTTTCCAAATGGACATATAAGACATATAACAGATGCTGTAAATACGTATAAACGTCGGTTATCTTGAATTTCAGATATTCTAATAGGACAAAAGTGAGTGTATTTTCCTTGTTATTCATTCAAACATATTCTAGTCCTTTCACTGGATAGTAAATTTCTCACCCAGTCTGTGCTGACTCATTCTGCTTCCTAGATTGTTTCTTATTTCTTCTTCTGAAAAGTCCTAGTGGAAGTCTGGAATTCGAGACGGCTGTGGGGAGAAGAGGTTGTACCGATAGAAAACAAACACAAACCAATGTCTTCTTTCCAAGTGACATTTCACCATGACCTCTGGGTCTCCAGCCGTCGACAGAGGACCTGGTAACCTGGTGTTCACACATCCTATGTCCTATCCCACGTTTGTCCTGGCACCACATCTGGTATATCATCACTGATGTTCGAAAGTTTGAGATCATGAGATGAATAATAATTAACCAAGACCAAATGTTTGGAGTTTGCCTGGTTGAAACAGCTCAGGTGGCACCTGTAACAGTGGACGCAGGAGATGGTACCCCCTGTGAAGAGAACAGCTCACACAGGCAAACTTGGGAGGACGAGGGCGTCTAGACACCGCCAATGTGGAGGTGCTATAAATAACCTGTGCATTTCACGACTTCCTTTTAGCTGGATAATAACACGGAACGTTTCAGCTTGACCATCTGCAACGTGCAGAGCAGAAGTTTGCCGGAGAGCTATTATTTATTAATTATCTTAATGAGTGATATTATAATAACACTATAATATTATTAATCATCCCCATGTGACAAATGAGGCAAAAGGGGATGAGAATTTTTGGGAAGCTGCTGGAAGTCACTTCGGTAATGAGAGGAAACGCTGGACTATAGACTCAGCTTTTCTCCAGAATGCATGCAGGCTGCTTAGCTCACTCGCTAGGAAATACCTCCCCAGAGGGTGGGTTGTCCGTCACATTCACGGCTGTATCTGTCCGCCACGCTGAGAAGGTGCTCAGAGAATAATACTGAGCAAATTGCAATCAGTATAAAAGAAGCAGCTCACTTGGTCCAGGTTGCATGGAGTCACATTCCAGGAAACAAAAAGTCAAAAGGAATTCAGATCTTTACTTCAGTGTCTCAAAAATGCCAGAGGGAAAATAGACAAATACAGAAGCAAACCTTCACATCGTTTTCCCCTTCTAGGTCATTCTTCGTCTCTCTCCACAACTGACAGCTGCTTCCTAAAACGCCATTCTCCTCTCCAAAGGGTCACATGGCGTACTCTGACGTGATGACATTGTCTTGTCCCAGGTCAACCCACCCCCTCCTGAGGAACAAATATATCTCTCCGTGTTTGTCTTTTAAATTCTCTCTTTACTTTCCTGGTTTTATCTTTATCTTGTCTACCATTGTTACGTGTTGAATTGTGTCCCTCCGACATTGGTATGTGGAAGTCCTAGCCCCAAGTATGTCAGAATGTGACCTTATCAGGAAATAGGGTCATTGCTGAAGTAATTAGGTAAGAAGAGGTCATCCTGGAGTAGGCTGGGCCCTAGTCCAATATGACTGGTGTCCTTATAAAAAGGGGAAATTTTGACACAGAGACACACACACACACAGAAGACCATGTGAAGATGAAGACAGATCCGGGTGATGTTCCTACAAGCCAAGGAACCCCAAAGATTGCCAGCTCACCACCAGAAGCAGGGGAGGGGCCTGGAACAGATTCTCCCTCAGAACCTGAGAAGGAACCAGGCCTGCTGGCACCTGGATCTCAGATTCCAGCCTCCAGAACGAAGACACAATAACGTCTGTTGTTCGAGGCACCCAGTCTGTGATGCTTTGTTATGGCAGCCCCAGCAGACCAATATAATCATTGAAAAATATTTTGTAGTTTTTTCCTTTCACTCTTTATTTTACCCTTATATTTAGTCTTGTCATTGTCACATCCTTTTTATTTCTTAAAGTCTGATTTTATTTATCTGGATATTTGAATCTTTTATTCTCTCAAACTTTATTTCTCTTGTTTCCTTTATATTGTTATTTTATCCTTTAAGCCATGTATCATCTTTTGGCTCTGGTCCTCTCCATAATTTCCCAGGTTGTTGTTCCTAATGTCTGTCACTATCATCAACATGATTTCTTCCCACACTGTAGCTTGGATGCTGGTGCCCAAGAACTGTGGCTGTCATGGTGCGCACTCCACAAGCACGCAGGGTGGTTGCTACTTTTTCTCTTTCTCTCTATTTTCCAAATTTCCTTCCTGGATCTTCCATCTCCTTCAATGCTGTTTCTCTAAATATTTTCAATTTGTTTATCTTGATCTTCTCAAGCCAAAAAGTTCCTCTAGGACCATTATGATTCTCCTTTCACAGATTAAACATTTGCATATTGGAATGTGATGTTTTTGTACGTTGTACGCCATCAAGTCCCTTTTGGGGAAAGAGCCACTTCACGGGCATGCAACCTGCACAGACACACAGGGCCCGTTGCTCAGCCAGCCCGTGCTAGGTTTAATGTTCTGCTCTTGCATCTTGAACTTCCTAGTTTCTGCACCATAATTTCTACCAAATTATGTAGCCAGCTCTGTTTGAAGAGGAGCATTTTCTAAAATCCATACCCTTGTACCTTGAACCACTGGGTGCTGAGGAAGTTGCGCACACTCTGTGCTGTATGATAGCTGGTCCACCAAGAAAGGACCATCCGTGCGAGGCCCAGGCAGGGCGTTGCTGAATTTCCTGCTTGGTTTTCATGGAAGGAAGCCCAGTAGCGGTTCTGTGGTCAGGCTCATGAAAACGTTTCTAGGCAGCCTGCCTTGAAAACGTTCTGTTTCCAGTAGGACTGGAACTCATCAATATGCAAAAATATGTTTTCACAATCCTCGAGGCCTGAAAGAGAAGCTTGAACCAAAAGGAATTCTGTAATAGGTCGATAGGCTGTTGGACAACATTTCAGCTCATGCTGGGGACTCGAAAAGACCCACTGGGTCTACAGATTTGGTAAACTTCAGGACAGCATCCCTCGCAGCAGCCCGCACCCCCTGGCACCCTACACCAAGATGCTTCTTCCTCCATTTCTGCCCCTAGACCCAATCTTGGCCTCAGCCACCAGTCTACAGTCCACCTTGGATTACCCCCCTGCTCTAACTCCCTCCCAGGATCGTGGCCCACCTTGAGCCTCTGGTTAGATCACTCTCTCCCTCCTCCCTCTTTCGAGACTCCTTCCCTCTGTGCCTCCGCCACAGAAGGACAGACCCCTAGAAACAAAGCATCACTCACTTTCTTGTTAGTGGTTTCCTCAAGGAATCTCTCATCACTGTGCTGGGGCTGTCAGAGCGGGCTTCCCACTGCCCTTCTGGCTGGGATCTCTCACTGCTGAACCAAGCCAGCCTCCCCAGCCTCTGAGGGTCCCTCAGCCCCTGCAACGGGTTTGACCCCTGACAGGGATTCCTCGCATGCCTGAGTGGGTTCCTCTTACAAAGCAAAGTGGAACAGAGCTCATCGAGATGCAGAAATGTGTTTTCATAGCCTCCAAAGCCCGAAAGAAAGATACTTTTAAAATAATGTTATAATAGGGAAATGAGCTGTTGGATGACTTTTCTCTCTTTTCCCCAAAATTTCATAAATATTTTGTCCTTGTTTATCAAAGAAGGAAACTGTATTTGCCTTGCCAAACATTGTAAAGTTCATCTGAGAAATAAATCCTTGAGAATATCTAATAAATTTTTGAAAAATAAAGATAATGAGAAGAGACATATTCTAAAGAATATGATAAAGTAAAACAAAACAACAAAACAAGACAATGACCAAAAAAATTAAAACAGTACAGTAATAGCCCCCAAACCATCAAACCAATGAGAAAGGACAAACTCATATGTTCTACATAAATGTAACTTATTTTAAAGGGAAACTTACAAATTTAGTGAGGAAATGAAGGATCTTTTCAGTAAAATCATTCGTATCACTAGCTAAGAATTTGGGAGATAGAATTAAATTCTTACTTTTCATCTTAAACCAAAATGAATTCCAGATGAATAAGGATTTCATTATATGAAACAAAGCCAAAGAAATAATAAAAAAAAAAGTACTGGTGAATGATTTGTTTTACATCGAGGTGAAATGGGGACTTATAAACTCGACACCAAGATGTCAACAGGATGGTTGTGACCAGGCTTGCCAGACATTCACAAGGCCAGAAACAGAGTACAAATTGTGGCCCACATATCACATGTGTGAATATCCAAAAGTTATCAGCCAAGCTAACAGATTGTTAAATTAAATATGCTTTATCCTTCTAACTTGACAAATATACTGTCATAACAAACAACAAAAACAAAAAATTGGCATATAGCCATGGTTTTTATATGACTGAAAGTTGGCAAAATATCAAAGACTGAATTTAATAATCATTGTGTTGTGTCTGGGTGTCCTGTTGCTGAGCCAGCAATATTTGGATAAGTCATGCAACAAATATATATATATAACTAATAAAATATGCTATAGCTATTTTATAAAATTATTTTCTTGCCTTCACTTCAGCAAAAAAATCACTGTGTTATTTTTAAAATTTCCCACATAATTTGCATTGCATTGACACTAATGATCTAAAGGATTAAAAAGTAAAATTTAATTGCATTCCAAGTGTACAAAATATTATTTTCTTCAAAAATACAAATTGAGGGGCCGGCCAGGTGGTGTAGTGGTTAAGTTCACATGCTCCACTTCGGCAGCCCAGGGTTCACAGTTTCAGATCCCAGGCAGGGACCTAGGACCACTCATCAAGCCATGCTGTGGCAGCGTCCCACATAAAACAGAGGAAGACAGGCACAGATGTTAGCTTAGGGACAATCTTCCTCACAAAAAATAAGTAAATAAATCAATTGAATGAAGATAAAAAATCTAAAATTATTTTCATGAGTTTTCAAATAATATTTTTCTTTAAAATATCCAAAATTATGTATTAAAATTAAAAGACAACGTTTTAATTAATGGCTATCAGAATTTTAAATCACAATTATTTAAGCAGAGCTGAAATTTTTAATTTATTTTCATTAAATCTTACTAAGTATTTTGCTAAAAATAACACCATTTTCAAGTCCAACATTCTCGGTTCTTGTTGCCAACATACAGAAATGCAATCATGCTTTCACACCTGTTATGTTTACACGCACGTGTGTATATTATTCCTTAAAGAGAATAATGTGTGTGCACTCATATGTATGGAGACAGAGAGACTACGAATTATTCAGTAATGCAACACGCTCCTTGGCCACCACGTGCAATCGTAAATGTTGCACTAATCTGGAAAGATCTCCAGATTCAAGAATCAGCAAAGAAGCAAGAAAATGGACACTCAGTTCAAGAAATTGTACCTTAATATGCAAGAACGTATTTAACTCATACTCTCCCAGAGGCAGGGTTTAAACAACCTCTTTTTCTCCCCGAAACACTTATGTCACCCAGTTGTCTTCACTCAGGAACAGAAGCTCTTCCCACGTTAGCAGCACAATGCACAGCATCCGGTGTTGGAACACGATCATCTTTTGTTTGGAACACGTGGACAAGAGGTGAGAAATTTTCTCCAGGAATCTGAATGACATTAGTCAAAGCAGCTGTTATTTTGGGTGCAGACCCCACCATCCCAGGGTTAGGCACACCCGATCCAGAAGGGCACTGGCTTTGACAACATTAAAAAATCACCTTCTTATAAAACAAAACAAAACATCCATGAATAAAATAAAAAAGCAAGCTAGAAAATACATGCAAAATACATGAAAAACCAAGGATTAATGTTATGACTGTAAAAAAAAAATACTCAAGGGGCCGGCCCTGTGGCCGAGTGGTTAAGTTCGCGTGCTCTGCTGCAGGCGGCCAGTGTTTCGTCGGTTCAAATCCTGGGCGCAAACATGGCACTGCTCATCGAGCCACGCTGAGGCGGCATCCCACATGCCACAACTAGAAGGAACCACAACGAAGAATATACAACTATGTACCGGGGGCCTTTGGGGGGAAAAAAAATAAAATCTTTAAAAAAAAAAAAAAGACTCTTACAAATGTTTTCACAAGTGCCCCTAAAGGAAAATGTGTAAAGACAATGACACCAAACAGTTCACAAAAGAAAAACTGTGGAAAAGTGTGTCAAAAGAAAAAAGTGTGCAAAAGAAAAATGTGCCAAATATATATATATATCATATGTCATTATATTTTGTATATATACATGCATATGTACATATACACACGTTGTTATATATGGTATATATTATAATATGCCACATGACGTACTATGCATATGTTCTATATATGTGTGTATATATGTCACTGAAACTTATTACTAGGCCTTACCTTTAAGTAAAAGGGCCACAATAGGTATCCTGGGCACCCCAAAGGCCCAGTATTTGCAAGTTTAGGAGAAGACCTGCCTTGGAGAGAAGGGAGAATGGGAGCCCCCAAAGAAGGAGGATTAAGAGGAAAACTATGAGGCGGCCAAGGATACAATTCAGGAAGCAGGTTGGAGATGGGGAGCATCATCAAAGGTGCAGAGAGACCCAGGAGGGGAGGGCCCCGCCTTCTTCATCTCTGCAGTTGGGAGATGAAGACAAAGAGAGGCGGCACTTTCCTCCGTGGTGTTAGCTATAATCATGGACGACAGAATAACCGGGATCGCAGTCGCTCTGAGGGAGCATTACCTCTTAAGCACTGGGCTAGGTACATTCCAAGACACCTGTTTGAAACCTGACAACCTTTTTCTCATTTGCACAGAGACAAAATATAGTTCATGGCCCTTTCGGGGTCACTGGGGACCTCCGAAAGAGTAAGTCAGTAAAACCAAGGCTTTGCCCAAACGCAGATTTGCAAATGGGGGACCCAGTTCTATTTTTATTTGCCACATTCCCTACTTGCACAGAAATTAAAATCACTAGCTTTTACTTCGAAATATTGGACTCTACAACTAAAACATCATTCCTCCTTTTATAAAACACATAACCCCAAATTTTCTGCTACCATTATTAATTTAAACCAGCAATAAACATTTAATAGAATTTCAGGACAAATAACCAGTGAGCCTAAAAATAATTTATTCTCAGTTGCCATTAACTGTGCTAAGCTCCTTTCTGTTTAACAAAGGACCTTGTAAGTCATTATTAAGAGGAAATATTGCAAGAACCAAGTCTTGGAAACCATCCCATTTGCACCATATTATAGATTTATATATTAAATAATAGAGGCCCCGAAAGAATTATAATGCACTTTTTTCTGGCATCCTTTTTCATAGCCGCATTCTCACTGGAATACTCTGCTCAAGAAAATGGTACTAATTTTATCCTAGATTTAACTAAACTGAGATAATCACAACCATAGATTTTAGTTAAAAAAAAAAAAAAAGAGAGACTATTCTCAATTGATCCAAAAGAATCTTGCACTCTGCTATTCTCCTGGGCCCCCCACTTGCAGATTTCCGTCTTTACTTCAGAGAAACTCTCCCTGGAAATACCCTTTGATCCTGGAAATAGACAAATTGCAAACGAAATTGTTGATCATTTGCCATCTTCATGGGTGGTCTCTAAAGCAGAATTTCTGGTTACATCTGAAATTGTATCTGCTTTTGCTAAACAGGCACTATCTAGATGAGCCAGGGAGGGTGCAAATTTATGCCCTCCTTGAGTCTATACAGCAGGAAAGGGGGCAGTTTCCCCTGAAGATCTTTCGAAAGGCAACTAACTCTGGCCAAGATCATTTTCTTCCACCTCTCCAAAGCTTCATAGATAGAGCATCAAAATGCTCCCTCTAAGCCGTGCAGATCCCAGGACCTTAAAAGACCAAACTTTGTTTCTTAATTGCTCTTCTGTAACAACTCATCTCCAGGTTTTATTACTAATATTGTTATTGTTGTTGTTATTATTATTTGCACTCTCCTGTTCTGCCACTGAGATAGAGAGATTGAAGAATTTTCATGATTAGAATTGACACAGTATAGATATAGCCAGACTACCAATACACATAGACAAATGAATCATTTTAATTACATAAATTTCACAAAAATTTTTAAAAACACCTGAGATGCTGTTTCAGCTTGGGTCACACTGCTGGTGTACATGTGTGGCTGTACGAAATTCACGTCACATCCAAAACTTCTGTTTTCTAGGGGTTAATGAAGGATAATAGCCTAAGAGTGCACTCACACAGTAGGTGCACATTAAATATCTGTTTAATGAATGCTACTGAAACGTGTTCACTAAACCTCTCTGTTTTTAGGACTATTGCTGAGAAATAGCACAATCTATTTGTGAGAGCTTGAACCACTAGCTTCTCATTCCCAGTTCTGCAGGAGAGGAACCCTTGGCATTCGTACTAGATTCTGCTTAGGGGCAAGGTGGATGCTGGGTCCACTGGGGACCACCGTGTCAAAGGGATGCAATGCCACCCAGACATGACTCAGGAAATCTGTGGCAAGATCGTCGAGGGAGGCTTAGGGATGTGGGATGGAAAATGATCAGACATCAGGAAGGAGGTTAACACTGGTCTGAGTAGAGGGAAGGGAGCACAAGGATTTGCTAGATTTTGTTCCCTGGGTTGGACACATGTAGCCCCAGCAGGGCAGGGCCAGGAATGGAAGTGGGACAGACACTACACCCATTACAGGAACGAAAATAAGGACGAAAGCCAAGGTCCGGGCAGAATCACTCAGACCTGCCATAGGTACCATGTCTTGGGGCTCAGAAAGAAAGGAGGACTTATTTATAACAACCACCTAGTCAGAGCTGGGCTGGTTGCAAAGAGGAAACCTTGCTAAGCCTTTCAGGGTTGGTCTGGCCAAGTTTAAATATCTGTCCAAGAAGGAAAAGGAGAGGGGAGAATGCCCTGGGACCCCAGCTAGAGAAAGAAGAGGGACTTTGAAGCTCGGCTACAGAAGCGGGAACCAACAGAAAATCACGATTAGATGGAAGTCATTCCACCAAGGTTATAAACTCATATAATTTGATGCAAAGTGTTGGAAAAACCCTTATCGTAAAAACAGGAGAAAGGGAAAGCAATAATTAGGATCTGTCCCTACACTTAATTGCTTTTAAAATCAGATTTCTGGTCGATAGGTGAATAGTGTACGTACCGAGAGAAGACAATCACAAACTTTTGTTTAATAAAAACCTGCTACCATAGACTCAATTCTTAAATCATGCCTATTCGTTCCTACCACCGTTAGGAAAGATTGTGGAAGACTTTGAACCGGGCCAAAAAAGATTACCGTGTCTCATCTAGCACACAGCTTTCCAGGGGCCGGTTCACTGTTTTCGAGCTATTTGACAACTCTGTAAGTTGTAGAAAATTGATACTAGTGCAAATTATTTTTGTCCATAAAAATGCCAGGATGACCAGCAGGACTTTGATCATTTAAAAGGGGCAATTGGGAAGGGGAGGTGTGGCCAATGGACATCAAGGCAGTGCCCACAGGCCCAGGCTTCAATATCTGGCAGTGACAGTGTCCCGAAGAGAAGCTTCAACGCAATTATCCTACAGAAAGACCAGCCATCCTGACCCACACATCATCATTAGTCAATCAAATAGTCAACAGATGTGACAGCCTTTGCAAATTGAAGTGACTGCAAAGGCAAACCATTTACCCACAGGGAGGACGGGAGAAGAATGGATCCTCTGGCTTCGACCCATGTGGGTCAAAAGCTCAAGTCAGAACATGGCAGCCCTGAACTTTTGGGTTGAGGCATGCCCAGATTGGTGGGTCCTACATGGTCAATTCTCAGTGACAACAGGGATGCCCAGAGGCAAGTGACAAGAGATATATGGCATGGTTGTAGGTGGGGCGCCATGTGGTCCTGCCCTAGGACCACACAAAGGACTGGAGCAGCCACCTCCATGGGTCCCTAAGGGACAATGACCTGGATCCCCATCACTGCCGGGACCACTCTGGTCAGAAATGGAGGCAAGCCTACAGATGTGAGGAGATGCACAAACGAGGCCAAACACACCGTAACATTCCAGGACCTTTACACATAATTTTCTCTTGGCTTCATTACTCTCTTCTTTTTTTCTACGAGAAAAATGTCCGATCACTTCCACATTCGTGGTTCCAACGAGAAGCCTAGAGATTTTTGTTCCTCTTGCTTTGCTTCATGAATCAACAAGAAATATATTTTAAAACAACTCTTTAAGGAGAGTCACATTTTCAGCATATTCACTACCTTAGGAAAAAATCGCATTTTCTATAGGAAAGTGCACCGTCATAAGTTGAAATTGTCCCCAGGGCCAATAAAGTCCTGGTCCTAGAGCCTGTGTATATTTTACAACCCACTTCCTATTAATAGGCCCTAAATCTTCCGTAAAGAAGGAGTCATTATAGAGAGGAATGCTAACCAGCAGATGGTCTCATTTTCCGCTGTCTGGTGGAGTGCATGTTTATGCATGGATTAATGGCAGTCCCTCCCTCTCAGGAGATCTCTTCCAAGCTCCATTTGACATAAATCGACAGCTACATCCCGCAGAAACCTGGCTTGAATTCCGAGTTGTTCCCCTTCCACTTTGATGTTGTTTTTGGTCTCTAATTTTAGATCTCATACTTACAACACTCTTCCCTGATGCAAAAATGTGTTGAAGAGTAAACATGGTTTTGCTGGCACGTGTCCATTATCGTATGGCAAACAGCTCAGCGTGACAAATGAAAAGTACCTTGTAAATTCTGAAGAGCTATACCAAGTGAGTGGTCCAGGTAACACGACCCTGGAGAGAAGTTTATGATCACAATAACGATCCTTCACAGAATTGTTTTGTTTTGTTTTGGTCACCATCTGCTATGTCAGCTACCAGCCCTTCCTCCCACCCACTTATCCCCCAGAATCATCGCTGGGAATCCCCCCGGGAAACTTCACGGAAACCACATGCAAATTCTGGTTTCTAGGGTGATCTGCAGCTAAGTGTCCAGCCACAGACGGGGAAGCTCAGGTTCAAGCTGAGGCTCCATGTTTCCCCCTTCTAGTAAAACAGAAGAAGCCTTTGAAAATTTTTCTTCCCTGGCCCAAGGACCCTTTCCTGCAGGGAGGGATAGGATGATTGGCAATCTTTGCAGTGGGTTCTCAGTAGCTCTCGTGGCTTTGGCTCCCACGTTCCCTCGCTCTTGAACAAGGTTTGGCTGGGTGGTGATTCCTTGGAGAGACGTTACTGGAGCCACGTGAGTCCCCATGCATGAGCCACTGTCACTACAGAAAGTTGGATCTTTGTCACAGAGCTCAGCTCCACTCAGCTGTTAAGAACCTCAAGCTTGGAGTCACACCTGGGTGGTCAACAGGTCTGAGGATCCCCGGGAGAGGACTCAGGCTCAGGAGGACAAGAGGATTCCGCCCACAGTCCAGGTCTACACCCAGAATGATCAACCTGTCTGGATTTGCCCAGCCCGTGCCTCGAGAACTGACTTAGTCCTGGGCAAAAAGGACGATGGGGCATACTATTTATATTTTATGTGTCTTTCTTCCTTACTTTAGAGACCCTGGGTTCACGGTAGGAGGCCTTTCCTATTTGTTGTCCCCAAGGCATTAGAGTATTCCAAACAGAAAGTATTTCTTTCCTGGAACAGCCTCACACCCCACTCAAAATCAGTAGGCGTGTCTCTGCCACCATGAGAACTCCATCCTTACCCCCTCTTGCAACTTGTAACAAGACACAGAAGTGTCCCTCTTCTGGTGATGTTGCAAGGTACTGCAATAACTAAAGTACCTTGGTTTGAAGGCACATTGGGTTTATACTTCCAAAGCCCTTCTCCAAAAAAAGGTCAGTGGGGAAGGGAGATTCCTGTCCAAGCTTTGTAAGACAATGCCAGACATACCTCCTGATTACTCCACTTCACCAAGCATGCTTCCACCTCAGCCCCCTTGCACTAGCTGTTCTTTCCATTTGAAATAGCTTCTCCCTGTTCAAGTCTTTGCATGGTTCACTTTTATGTTTCATTCAGATCTCTGCAAAATGTCACCTCCTTAAAGAGATCTTCCATAATTAGCATGTCTGAAAGGACACTTCCCCATTACTCTCCATATTCAGACTCTGCTTCGTTTGACTTCATAGCTGTATTCTTACCTGTACTTCAGACATCTATTTATTTGCCTAATATATGTCTTCGCCACTAAAATAGAATCTGTATTAGGAAGAGGATTATCTGCTGCCTTCACTACTGCGACCCATGCCTAGAACAGTATCCGTAACATAGTAGATGCTCATTTTAAGAACACCAGTTTAATGTGCAGAAGTTAGTGTCACTCAGTTTCTTGGATTTCAGGTGAGGCTCATTAAATCGCAGTCCACGTATTATGTAACGGTCCCAGGACCTTCCCCCTGGGCCTTCTCCAAGTTTTCTAGGGCAGTCCAGCTATTCCACAGATACTTCTGGTTCTTACCATCTGGGATTTCTAGCATAGTTCCATTTAAGTACTTTGTCTCCATGCTACTTGGGTTGTCCCTCTTCCAATTGCATTGATATTCAACCTTTTAAATGGGTTTCATCCATAAATTATTCAGAAAAGTGATTTGTGTTAAGGAAGATGGAGATCATTATATTGTGGCAGTGCTGGCAACTTAGAAAGTGATACTGATAGAACAAATAGATAGAAAATCAGTAATGATACAGGAGCTCTGAACCACACTATAAACCAACATAGCATATTGACATTGACAGAACATTCCACCCAACAACGGCAGAATACACATTCTTTCCAAATGCATATGGACCTTTCACTGAGATAAACCATGTGCTGTCCATACAGAGAGTCCTAATAAATATAAAAGGACTGAAATCGCACACAGTACATTCTCTAAGCACAATGGAATTAAATTAGAAATCCATAGGAAAAGGAAATCTGGAAAATCTCCAAACACGTGGAAATTAAATAAAACATTTCTAAATACACCATGGGTTCAGGGGAGAAAAAAGAGATGAAAGAAAAAATTTCAGAATGAATGATAATAAAAATATAATATATCAAAATTAGTGGAATGCAGTAAAATTGTGCTTAGAAGGAAATTTATAGTTTAAAAGCATATATTAGAAAAGTAAAAAAAATCTAATAACAATAATTTAAGCTTCTATCTTAAGATTAAAAAATGAAGAGCATAGAACCACAGTAAATAGAAGGAAATAAATAATAAATATAAGTGAGAATGAATAAAATTGTAAACATAAGTAACGGGGAATATTAATAAAACAAAAGCTAATTCTTTGAAAAAAATTATTGAAATCTATGAACTTTTAGCTAACATCATTAAGAAAACAAAAATATACAAATTACCAACATCAGGAATAACAAAGAAGACATTGCTACAGTACGGTAGATACCAAAAGAATAATAACGGAATATTATGAAAAATTTTATGCAAACAACATAGATAAATTCCTTGAAAGACACAAATAAACCAAAATAACAAAATAAAAAATAGAAAATCTGAGTATCTCTATATCTATTAAAGAAACTAAAAAAATACAAAAAGAAATTGAGTTGATAACAAAAAAATATTTCTATAAAGAAAACTCCAGATATAGATGGCTTTATTGGTGAATGCCAGGAAAATTTTAAGAAAGAAATAGTG
Source organism: Equus quagga (assembly GCF_021613505.1). Lineage (NCBI taxonomy): Eukaryota > Metazoa > Chordata > Mammalia > Perissodactyla > Equidae > Equus > Equus quagga. The sequence goes on along the minus strand of NC_060283.1, from coordinate 37,771,392 downwards.
TCAATTCTACACATTCTTTTGGAAAATAGAAAAAAGGGAAACATTTCCCAGCTTGTTTTTTGAGGCCTGTATTACCCTCATACCAAAACCAGACAAAGACATTACAGGAAATGAAAACTGTAGACATATATCCTTCATGAACATAGACACAAAAATCTTTTTTCAGACTTGAACCCAGTGGTATATAACAAGGAAACCACATCATGATCAGTTGGGTTTATTCCAGGACGAAAGTTTGGTTTAACCCAAATGTTAAAAATCAGTCAACATAATTTACCATTAACAGGTTTAAGAGGAAAATCATATGATAATTTGATTAGATGCAAAAATTAAAAGGAATTTAACAAAATTTAACCATTCATTATTTTTAAGAAACGCTCTCAATAAACTAGGAATAGGAGGGTCTCTTCCAAAGCTGACAAAAGGCTTCTATGAAAAACTACAGCTAACGTTATACTTAATGGTGAAAGACTGGATGTTTTTCCCCTTATACTGGGAACAAGGCAAGGATTTTTACTCTCATCACTTCTGTCCAACATTGTTACTAGAGTTCCTAGCCAATGCAACAGGAAAAGAAAAAGAAATAAAAGCAAACAAATTGGAAAGGAAAAAGTAAAACTGTTTTGTTTGCAGATTGTGCATAGAGAAAGTCCAAAGGATCCAATAACATAGCTATTAGAACTACTAAGTAAATTTAGCAAGATCACAGGATAAAAGAACAGTATAAGAAGTCAACTGTATTTCTACATACCAGCAAAAATAACTGGAAAACAAAATTTGAAACAAAACAACACCATTTACAATATTATCCAAAAATACGAAATTAAAGAAAAACATGAAATACTGATGGAGAAATTTAATAAACTATATGCAAGACCTCTAAGTTGGAAATAACAAAATGTTGTCACAAGTAATTAAAAAAGACAAAGAGATATATCATCCAGTTAATGAACTGGATAATTTGATATTATTAAAACATCAAATCTTCCCAAATAAATCTATGCATCCAACGCAATCCCAATCAAAATCCCAGCAAGCATTTCTATAATAATTTACAAGATGATTTTACAATTTATTTGAAAATGCAAATCACCTAAAATAGCCAAAACAATATTGAAAGAGAGAAACAAGTTGGAAGGCTAACAGTACCTGATTTCAAGACTTGCTATAAACTTTTCAGTATGTATGTTATTGTGTGGACCAGAATTGGCCACTCCAAAACGTATTTCTTTGGCTTGATTATTTTTAAGAACAAAAGGCTCTGAAAGAAACTTTGACCTTCCCCCTAACTACCCAAAAGAATTCAAGATAGACAGCCTGTTCCAGGACAGGATGAGTCCAGGTATGATAGACCGGGAGGATCCTCGCCAAGCCCATTTTTATCAGAGTTCTCTCTCCAGTCACATTGTCTATAGATGGCTCAGCAAACATGAGTTTATCAAACATTTGCTTTCCCATCCCCATGTGAATTGCCTTCCTCCCCTTCGAAGCCCCAAACCACTACCCCAACATCCTCCTTTGCCTGTAGCTGAAGATGATGTTTAAGGTGGTGCCTTCAGCCATTTTGGTTTTCCCCCATGTATACATGTTACAAAACTTTGTTTGATTTCCTCCGGTTATTCTGTCTCTTGACAATTTAATTCTCAGACCAGTCGGAAGGACCTAGAGGGCAGAGGAATGGTTCTTCCTCCCTTTCATTAGATTTCATAATTTTAAATTAACTTTTAAAAATATAACGGCCAATATATCAGCCCTTAGAAGTCCTCTGTTTTCACAACGCAGACTCTAGCAACGTTGCCGTACAACCCCCATCTCCCCTTATCCCTCTCACCAGTTTTCCTGAACATTATAAATTAGCATTCATACCACACAAGAGTGTGGTCTTAGCATAAGGATAGACAGACAAACGGAATGGAATGCAATGGAGAGCCCAGATATACATCGACACACGTAGGGAGTTGATTTTCAACAAAGGTGCTGGGGTAATTCAACCAAGAAAAGATAGTCTTTTGAACAAATGGTGCTTGAACAACAAGATGGCCATTTGGGGGAAAAAAAAAGAAAGAACCTCAACCTTTTCTTTACACCATACACAAAAATTAATTCAAAATCGATCATAAACTGTGCTATTACAGTTTATAAGAAATTTGTATTTGGTCTTCGTCTTGTTCCCTGTACAGAGCTCCTAAAACCTTGGAATTTCCTAAGTGATAAGAGTGATAAAGGTTTCTTTTGTTAGCTTAATGAGGTGGCATCTGGAAAGCACTAGGTAACCTATGAATGGGAGCTGGTTGCCAAGGGAACCAACCCTGTGGTTAGAGTTGGAACTCTCAGTCCCCATCCCCTCACATCCCACCTCCCGCACCTCCAGGGCAAGGAGCCAGCCGGAGATTGAGGTCAATCACCAATGGCCAAAGACTTAATCAATCGTGCCTGTGTAATGAAGCTTCGATAAAAGCCCCAAAGAGGGAGTTCAGAGAGCATCCACACTGGTGGACCAGAATGCACCCACCTACTGAGAGAATGACACACCCCAAACCAGAGAGGGGCAGAAATTCTTGTATTCAGGACCCCCTCTGGACTTTGCCCTATGTAGCTCTTCATTTGGCTGTTTATTTGTATTCTTTAATATTTTTTGTAATAGACCAGTAAATCAGTGGGTAAACTGCTTTCCTGAGTCCTGTGAGCCCCTCTAGCAAATTAATCAAATTTGATGGGTGGGAAGGGATGTGGGAACCTCCGATTTGTAGCCCATAGGTCAGAAATGTAAGTGACAACCTGGACTTGCAATTGACATCTGAGGTGGGAGCACTGTCATAGGACTGAGTCCTTAACCTCCACATAGGTAATGTCAGAATTGAGTGAATTTGTGGGACACTGGTCAGTGTCTGCTAAGAATTGGAGAATTGCTTGGTGCTGTGGAAAATACACACACATACACATCAGATAGATGTGTATCTGTAAATGTAAAATCTGAAATTATAAAACTTTCAGAAGAGAACATAAGTAAAAATCTTTGCAACATTAGAGTAAACAGAGATTTCTTAGCTAGGACACAAAACACATGGACCATAAAAGAAAATATTAATAAACTCAACTTCATCAAAATTAAAATCTACTCTGAAAAATAGATACTCTTAGGAAAACTGAAATGCAAGCTACAGACGGGGAGAAAATAATTACCATACATATATCTGACAAAGGATTTGTATCTACAATATATAAAGAACTTTTACAAATCAATAAGAAGAAAAAAAACCCAATTTTTTAAAATTCACAAAAATGTTTGAATAGACTCTACACAAAAGAAGATATATGAATGGACAAAAAATTTATGAAACTTTGTTTATTATTTTTCATTATTCATCAAGAAAATGAAAATTAAAAGCACCATAAGATACCACTCCACATTCACTGAAATACCTAAAATTAAAAATACTCTCAAGACCAAGTGTTGGAGAGGAAATGGAGCAACTGGTAGGAGAGTAAAATGATGCAACCTCTTTGGAAGACTATCTATTTAGCAGTTTCTTACAAAGGTAAACATACATCTACTCTATCCCCCCACAATTCCACTCCTAGGTGTTTATCCAAGATAAGTGAAAACATATGTTCACAAAACAACTTGTACAAGAATGTTTATAGGGGCTTTATTCATAGTTGCTAACGCAGAAAAACAAAACAAATTTTCATTAACAGGAGAAATGAAAAAAAATCGTGGTGTACTCATACAACGCATACCACTTAGAAATAAAGAAACAACAATGTAACATGGCTAAATCTCAAACACACGTTGAATGCAGACACAAAAGAGTATATAATGTATGATTCATTTACATGAAGTTGGAGAAGGGGCAGATAATCCACAGTTAGAGAACTCAGAGCTGTAGCATCTCCATTAGGTGAAGCATTGACCCAAAGGTGGCAAGAGGGAAGCTTCCAGGTGATTGAAATAGTTCATATCTTGATCAGGGTGTTGGTTATACATTTGTCCAACTCATCAAACTGATCACCTAGGATCTGAACATTACATTGTATATAACTTTTCCACAAGATACTCAGCTCCATTTTTAGGGATGCAAACCCAAAACAAGGCAAAGAATTTATCACAAATGAGGTCAGTGAGTGTGCTGGAGGGGAGGTAGGGAGCTGTGATGGGGGAAAAGACACATCTGTGGGTTTGGGGGGGTGCTAGAACATTCTCATTCTCGACTTTGGACAGGATTTTTGGTTTCGTAATTATTTGTTAAAGCACGCATTCACATTTTATGTTGTTTTCCATACGTATGTTATATTTCACAATTTTAAAATAATTTTGAAAAAAATATGTTGGCCAATACTCCAGTTCTTAGAAGTTCTTCATCTATTTCCACACCTCAGGCTTTAGCAACATTGCTCCACATCCTCCACCCCCTCTTACTACCCTTCCCCATTTTCCTGAACCCAGCTTTAAAAAGAAATAGATCAGGGGCTGGCCCCATGGCCAAGTGGTTGGGTTCGCGCGCTCCGCTCCAGGCAGCCCAGTGTTTCGTTGGTTCCAATCCTGGGCGCGGACATGGCACTGCTCATCAGGCCACGCTGAGGCGGTGTCCCACATGCCACAACTAGAAGGACCCACAACGAAGAATATACAACTATGTACTGGGGGGCTTTGGGGAGAAAAGGGAAAAAAATAAAATCTTTAAAAAAAAAAAAGAAATAGATTAGTCATCTTTTTGTCTCTTTGTACCTTGCCATACAACAGCCTCAGTGTTTTAGATTTTCATCAAGCAGCTTATCACAGTATTTTCTTAAATAAAAGCAGCTCCTTTCCTAAGAATAATTCTAGTTCTAGTCATTAAGTAATAAAATGTACATCTTCCTACACACATGGAATATGATAGACAGATAGATAGATAGATAGGTAGGTAGATGGATAGATAAAAAGAAAGAAATAAAGATAGATAGATGATAGAAAGAAAGATAGGAAGACAGAGAGAAAGAAAGATAGATAGAAATTCAGATAGATAGAAGGACAGATAGAAAGACATAAAGAATTGTGGACATCCCTTACGAATACAGCATTTTCAGAATTCCATGATAACATGAGCCTAGTTATTTTACTCTCTGTTAGTCAGAATTATTTTACTCTCTGTTAGTCCAGTTTCTACGGCAATGTCCCACCTCCAGACCTACCAGCCTTTTTCTGAGATCTGTTATAATTGGACTATGATGCTTGATATCAAATCCTCAGTACACAACTGAGTGAAAGGTACATAATTTTGACAACACCTTTTATGGTGAGATGCAAATGGCTAGGCATTCCGATTGTACAGCAGACATTTGCGGAGTGTGAAATATTCAGAAAATGGGAATGCAGTGTTAGCCGTCTTCAGAGCTCACTCAGAGCCATCCGCAGTCAAGCGGGGGTGCGTTTGAGAAGCACCCATCTCCAAGAGAATTTTAGAGGCAGATTCCTGGAAATGCTGGGGACCCATGTTTAAAACCTGCCTCTCAACATAATCCCTAATCACAAAGTCTGTTACCAGAACAGCAAGACTCCAATAGACGTAGTTTTATATTAGGTCTATTTCAGGAAGCCAAGTATGTGGAATCAGGAGCATTTTGTAATTTGTTCATGATTTGCTCTCCATTTCTGCAGAAAATGCAGTCATCTGTATGACTTTTGTCGTTGGGAATTCAAAAGAAGACAAGAGAAAGCACAAATGGTAGGTCTCAGGCAGCCTCATGAGTTCTCCAGCCAGACCCCCAGGACTGAGCTGGGTGCACTGAGGAATGTGTTCAATAGTCCCATGCCAGATTTGGAAGCCCATTCTGGCACAAAAGCCCTTCTCAACATCGTCTGTCATTCTCTGCAGAAACACTGGTAAAGCCCAGGAAAGGGCGGGGCCACAGAGGGGCTGGTTCTGGAGAAACCAGCTCTTCCATCAGTGAACGTGGCTAAAAGTTGGCCTGCCTGCCTGGCCTGGCCGCGTCAAATCTGGATGCGCAGCTGGGTGAAGAGCCCATCATTGCAACGATGCGTTTTACATGCGTGGCTCACTATTGTTGAGAGACAAACCAGTGAAGAAAGGGAACTGAGCTGCTAGCAGGGAGCTAGCTAGGAACCAAGCTCTAGAACCAAGCAAAGGAGGGCAGCTTGGTGGGGCTCAAGCTCCCGCTGGTCTGTGAGACCTGAACGCATCCAGATTCCTCAGCAACATCATCCAAGTAGCCGGAGCTAAAACCAATGGCAGCAACAGCCCGTCTCCATCCACCCAGCACACCTGTGGTCGGTTCTCGAGTCACATGATGCTTTCTGAACCCCTAGTCCGGGGACAAGTCCTGCCTGTATAAAGGGTCCTGATGGTATTTAACGCTGACTGAATGCTCTCAGCGCATCTGGCGCTATGTCGTACTCTCCATATTTGTTATGGGGCCCCTCAAAATTCACCTGTTGAGGTGCTATAACCAGTACCTCAGAAAGTGAGGGTGACCCCCAACAGTTCTGTGAACCCCTGACCTTAAAATCTGTTCTGTCGCACTGAGAGGAGGGTAGCAAATCGACTGAAAATGGACTGGAACTCTACTCTGTGTGGACACAGTTCTTGGCTCAGCAGAGAGCTCCAGTGAGTAAAGACATAGTCCCTATAATTGAAAAGATGAAAAAAAAGCATGCAAAAAGTTGAATAACTAAAATTCGAAATAGCAGCTCAAGGTAACAATTGGGTCGATGTCATATATGGGGTTTGAGAATAATTGCTAGGTGACTAAACATAAAATGGCTATTTGAAGAATATCAGATTTTAGATGAACTCCCACAGACATCTAGAGAACACATTTTTCAGCAGGATGAGTAATTATGAGCAATTCACTAAGTGGTCAGTTTCACTAAATCTTGGTGACATCACCAAGGTAAATTATGACATTTCTGTTTACTTGGACACAGTATTAGTTTCAGTTTGTTTGTTTGTTTTTAACCAACCCTCAACTCAGGGATTGTAGATTATCCAATTTTTGGATTTTGTTAATAAATATTAAGTTCCACGTTTTCTTCTACAGCTATTTTGGAGACATTTCCTGTGATTAGCTCGGGCTTGTTCTCCACAAAGAGGAATGCGTGCTCATAACACTGACCTAAGAAAATAGAAGCGGGCAGGACAATTGGTTGAAGACACACTCCCAAGCTAAAAGTAAAGACCATTAGGTTTTGTGCCCATTTTGCATTATCTTCTCATCACCTCCTCCATTAGCACTAATAATTTAGTTTTATAAAGTACATAGAAACTATTACGTAAGTATGAATCTCATCATAAACTATTTCCTTCGCTCTGCTTAAAGGTTTCCATTTCCAATCAGACACTGAGCGCCTTTCCCAGAACTGCTTCTTTCACCTTAGAGAGAAAGAAAAGAGCTGGAAGCATTCTTGGAAAACAAGTGACATAATGCAGGCATCCTTAAGCTTCCCTTCCTCAAGTTACCCTTGACCAGATGATGCTCAGAGGTGTGACACACTCCCTGGGCTTTGCGGGGACATAGGAGCAAGGCCTGGCTGCTTGCTGTCACTCCAACCCTTCTCCCCTTCCGATAAAAAAGAACGGATGCCAGTGAGTGAAGAAGCCATCATGGAGGTAACAGCTCCAATTTATTTTAAAGTAAATTATTCATCAACTTTGGTCCTTTACATATTGCCGGTCACAAGTATATAGGAGATCCCTGTGTATTGCGGCCCCCCAGATGAAAAGAGCTGGCATAGAATAAAACAACCCCCATCATTTTAAGGGACACACTACCCGCCCCCCTCCCCCCAAAAAAGGAGTGGCATTCATTTTGCAAGCAACTGCGTACACAAAATTTAAGCCCAAACTCTCCTATAAGAATCAGGGGTAGACGTGCTTAAAAAAAACCCATTCTCTCTTACCAAGTAAAGTGCTGAGAGGCACACAGTTATGGACGATCACATTTTCTAAGCCAAAAATTAGAACAAATCTGCTACATGCAGTCAGCAAACAGACTAAATTTTTAAATTCTAGACAGTCCTGTAATATCTAAGACATGCCATGAAGTCAGACAAGGGAACAGCTGTGCTGCTCATCCAAAATGGGGACAAAGGTAGACAGTTAGGAATGGAAGAAGTTCTGGAAAGGCAGAGAGGAACCAAGGAGCTGCCCTATCCATGTGAGAATGAGGCGTGTGTGTTGCATGAGTCCTGGTATCCCATGAAGTGGCGCTGTGTTGTGTCCATCAGCGTCGACTCTTATGAACCAAAAATAGGAATCCCCACTCTTGATTCTCAGGTTTCACCTTTCTCTTTGGGACTAAGAGAAAAGCCCCTCCTGCAGATAATTTGCAAGCATCTATTCTTGGATAAGTATTTCCAAACATTAGAAATACACTGCCCAAAACATGACAGAACCAAATCTATTCGTAAAGTAGCACCACAGCCAAGAGCCAAACAAACTTTCACCACTGTTGTTAAAAATCACTCTAGTCCTGTGGAGTAATAGTTGCTCTCACTTTCTCCTAGCAATTTTATAAACAGCACTTCGCAAGAGGATTTCTAAGAAGTAAATATTTGGAAGGCATGTTTGACGATAAAAATATTTCATTAATAAATATTTAAGAAAATTAAGTGTTTCTGTAAATGATAGCAGGAAGAGCAACTCTTACGTCAAGAGGAGAAACATCTTTAGTTAGTAATAAGAGGTGGATCTATTTTAATTCTTTATTTTGGGAATCCGAACGTACTCAACAAAGTTGAGGAAATTCCAAAATCTTAGAAAACTGAAATGTGTGCAAAAGTTAAATCTTTGTGAAGCAAAACAAAGGGATACAGACAATTGAAAGATGGTGGAAGGGTTTTAAAGAGACAGAGGTGTTCCCGAATGATTTCTGCAAGAGAAGATGGCAGAATGGAACACAGACAAATACACAGACACACATGTAAATGCAGTCATGTTTGGTCATTTTATACTGCTGTTTCAAAAAATGTACTTACATGAGCAAATTATTTGGAAGTGGGCTTGCATATTCTGGTCCTGTTATGTAGCACATGAAGGTTCTTGATTATTATGTCATAATAATGGGGTAAAGTGGGATAAAAAGGCTAACAAACGCAAGCACGGTCTTTGTCCTCTTGTACCTAGAGGCAAAGGAAACAGAAAGAAGCCGGGGACTAAAATCTAGGATGAGCGTCAAGCAGGAAAGCGACAGGGCATTTCCCTTCTCTGTGACAGAGGGACTCAAGCTGACCAACCATCCTAGTTTGCCTGGGACTGTCCCAGTTTAGTACCCAAAGTCCCTGGAAACCACCCAGTCTTGGACCAACTGGAGCAGCTGGTCACCTAGCAGGTACTTGCATCAGGTAGGAGCGGTGGCTGCTGGGACGGGGTGGTGAGCAGACAACGGCAGGGCTTATGGAGATAATAGAGTGGATCTGAGCCTGAGATGTAGATTGGGGATTGTTAACGTCAACTTAAAAGCAAATTTGCCTGTTACTTTATCTCAAAACGAGTTTATTCAGTAATAGTGAAGAGAATTATAATTCGAGATGTGCGTGCCACGCAAGCCATAGACAAATCTGGAAAAGAAAGGAGAGGAGCTGCTTTATGGACAAAAAGGGGGAGTAGGGAGGGACTGTGCAAAGGAAAGTAGAAATTGGTGGAAATAACAGTTCAGGGCAGCAACAGCTTCTCACTGGCTGAGCTGCAGTGTTTCTCATTGGCTGGGCTGTTGCTGGTGGGGAGAGAAATCTTCCTTCAGTAGTAAAGTCGTTGTCCTTCCTGTCGGAGATGCCAGAGTCAGTCTCTTCCTGATTGGTGTAATTCAGGATGTGTATAGGGCTCGAGAGCTCCCCCTACAGGCCCTCCCAACTCCTGTTTGGTTGAAGGTTCTTTCATTAATTTCCACAGCAGCATGTCTATAACTCACCTGGGGAGCAGGATGAGAACCCTCATAAGAGGGTTGAGGCCCTCTTGTGATCAAAGAGAGTGTTGATGCCTCTCTTTTCAAAGTGAGCTGACCTCCACTTCCCTGGGGATGCTTTTGACTTTGAGCTCTTTGACTGGTACTAACACGTCCTACCTCCTCCCTTTTTAGTCTCATTCCCTGACATGTTTGCCTCTATTTATCTCTTCCTTCGAGTGTACATTTTAGGCCTGACTTTTGTAAGGAGCATATCACTGCATTTTTGTTGTTTTAATTCTTTTTCCTTTTACTTAGAGAATTAACCCATTTATACTCATTGTCCCTATTTACATTCTTGCTTCTACCATCTTGTCTTATGCTCTTTTGTTTGTTTTCTATACTATTTTATTTGGATTGGGATTTTTTTTTCCTCTTTTTTTTTTTTGCTGTATTTGTATTTAGCGATTTGTAGGGCAAATAACTTTTTAATTCTATTGACTGTTATACAATAGATTTTAAAAATGCATTGAAAATGCATTCTTAAACTTAAGGGAAACTAGCCAGCAAAATCAGCAAGAAAGCAGGCATTGTAATATCCTTTGAGGAAGACAGTGTGGGTTTGTTTTAAAAATTATGTAACTTCATCTCAGTATGTTTGGCTCTTCTCACTGCCTGATCTTTCCAGCCATAATTTCTTCCATTTTGAGTTCTATTTTAGGGTTGATTTATATTTTATTCCATTATTTCTTTTTTTTAAGAGCTTTAAAACCATTTTTCATTATTTATTTATTTATTTATTTTTTGCTGAGGAAGATTAGCCCTGAGCTGATATCTGTGCCAGTCTTCCTCCACTTTATATGTGGGTTGCCACCACAGCATGGCTGACGAGTGGTGTAGGTCCAAGCCTAGGATCCAAACCTGCAAACCCAAGCCACCAAAGCGGAGTGTGCTGAACTCAACCACTACAACACAGGGCCAGCCCCTATTCCACTAGCTCTTTAATTATCAGTTTTGTTCTATCTCTATTCTGGACTCTCTATATGAAAGGAGAGAAGTGACCTATTCAGGGTCACAGAGGCAGCAGTGGGCACACCTGGGACTATATAGGCCTCACTTGTTCAGAAGCTGGAGCAGGTACAAGAGTTGCTGGCAACATACACCTGATGTTAGAGACTCGGGTTCAAGTCTCTGATGTGCCACTTCCTAGATATGTGTGGTCTTGAACAAACCTATTTAATCATGGAGTGATAATAATATGAGGTAACATACATAGCATATCATCTGGGCACACTAGAAGTACTCACGACCTGTTAGTTAAGGTTGACTCCATGATTCTTGGGGAATATGCTACCCTGGAAAGTGTGTGCAGGATCCTGAGATGATGGAGATAGTCTGTGCCTTTGACTGACTCCTGCAACTGCCCAGAAACTAGACCCAAAGGTGAGGGGATCAAAGAGTCCCCAAGCTCAAGAAGGGGGGAGGGGGTCTACCTATAAGGTGCAGAGCAGAATAAACGTCAGGAAGAGCTTCCCATGGAAACAACTGAAAAACTCTTGCAATTCAAAGATCACATTTTGAGCAAGTGTGTAAACGGAGTGCCAATCAACCAGGCCTGCGAGTCCTCATCTGAGAGATGTGGGTGACAAGGACCCCGTCATGGGTCCCCTGTGCGGATGAAATAGATCAGGTTGGCAAAGGACTGAGAAGTGACCCAGAAACTGGCACCCACTTCTTCAGTTCCACATCACGGCCTCTGTAAGGAGGAAACGGAAATTGTGATATATAGTGATACATTTTTACGTGTTGCGGTTCTGGATCCCTGCTTGGAGAACGAGTGCTTTTGTTGCTGTCTTAAAGAATCTCTCCCATGTTGGACTCCACAAACGAACCACTTCCCCTGCTCCCCATCTATGAGAGTTTAGAGGGGTAAACAAGGAAGCCCGCTCGACCCTCTTCCCAGGTGTGTCTGCACAGAGTCTGTCTGATGGCGGCCCTCTCTGAACATGCCCAGTTATCTGGAAAGGGAGCAGGGTTACCTCCGCAGGCCAACTGCCACCTGCCCTCTGCCCCACCCAAATGTGGCCTCGTCTAGGGAGATGGCTGGAGCCTTTCTGGCTGATACACTGAACAATCGGCTCAAAGGGATGCCACTGGAGAGGGACCACTCTAACACCAAGTCGGTGGTGGGCTATTCCCAGCACCGTCCCCTCCTCCTGCATGATGGTTCCAGCAAATGTTTGGCTCTCTGCTGACCAGAGCCAAAGGGCTGCCTGACAGCTTCAGGATTTATGTCCAGGACTGAGCTGTCTGCTCTCAGACAGGCAGTGAGGTCTGCCGGCGGCCGGGAAAGAAGAAATTATAAGGTCGACACCGAGACTGTCTTAGAGTCCCAGCAAGCAGGACCTCCCTTTGACGCCAAGGCGACTAGAGAAATGAGTTTCTGGGCGCCAAACAGTGGCTAGAGGCTTCAATTTTGGAGTGGGGCAGATCTAGAATCAAGTTCTATCTCTGTTCCAGCTGTGAGCTCAGCTGAGGGATTCAGATTCTCTGAGCCTCAGTTTCCATATTAACCACATCTTTTATTTTCTGTATTCCGTGTTCTGATGCATTGACATATGGGCCCAATTCCTAGAGATACAAACAGCTTGCCCGCAACCATGCTTTTCAAACCATGCAAACCAACCAATCCAGAACTCACACCCAACCACCTCCCTTAGGGGCTATCACACTCCAAGCCACTATCCACCTTCCCTAATCACCCAGGGCCAGGAACCAGACACCTAGGGACATCCCTTATGGCCCAAAGCCTGCTGCCATTATTCAGACTAGCCAATCTCACACCTGCTTACCTTGCCTGGTCTGCTCCTTTCCTTGGAAATAGCAACAGAGGCTCCTGCCCACATCCCCCTGCTCCCTCTGCCTCTGACTGGCCCTGGTGCTTCTCTGTGTGGGAAAACTGTGTGCACACAATAAGAGCAAGTTCGGGGAAACCTCGGACCTCCGGGCAGACTTTTCTGCTGTTCGTGCTGTTTCCTCAGCACAGAATTGACCACAGGTTGCAAGCTGTCACCTCTCCCTTAAATTCCCCAGCTCATCGAAACACTTTTATTAAATTCTCGCAGATTGACGTTGAAATATTCTCTGTGGGGAGGCCTGGCCGTGCTCAGTTGCGGTTCTGTGCTATGCAGGTCTCCCCAGGGTTGGAGCCAGCCTGTGTGTCCAGCCACGTCTTCCACACACACATCCCGCCCCACCCTGCACCACACACAGCAAGCCCCTCGCCCCTCCTCAGAGCCCCTCAACCCTCCATGCTTTGTACGTGCAGATTCTGCTCGGAACGCCACTCCCCTCCCTGTTTCTAAGCCAATAACAAATCATACTCACCCCTGGCCATCCAGCCCTGAGGATGCCCACCCCCTCCCGCGTCCAGGCTGCGTCAGGAGGTGCCCTGTGTGCGCCCAGACACCTATTTGACTGCTTATCGCTCTCTAGAGTAATTGTTTGTTCCCACGGCCATGTGCTTCTTAGACGGAAGGATCTAGAATGTACTTATCTTCCCATCCCCAGCTCCTAGCGCACTGCCTGGCATAGAGTAAGCATTCTAGACCTATCTGTTAAATGAATAATTGAATAAATGTGCAAGGAAATGAATATTTATTTAGAGGTATTGCCAGAAGTTTCCTGAAAGCCACGGAACTCCTTTCGGCCGACTATTTCGTCCGCGTCCCTTCTGGATTCTGCAGAAGAGAATCACAGCCTCCCGTAATGCCCTAGTTATGCCCCTGTATGTATGAAGTAATTAAGGACAACCCGCGGGATGGGGGGGCTGGGCGTCACAGCATTTTAGGGTCGGAAGGATAGAGACTTCCCAGGACAGCAACAAGTCACACAATGTTTCCTGGCTAAAACAGAGTCTCTCTCTCTTTCAGCTACTGTCTTACGGAATTCTTGGCAAAGCAACTTTCTCTGAGCTGCTGGGGCAGTGGCAGAGGACAGAGAAGCATCTGAACACCCCATGATTCTCCATGTCCCTGCACAGTCACTGGGCTTTGGGGGCCCGGCATCTGCGAATCTCTCCATCCTTACCTGTCACCATTCTCCCTGTCATTCTTCATTCCAACCGCCCTTGTGTCATTTCAGTTCCGTAAATATGTGACGCTCTTTCTAGCCTCAGGGTCTTTGCACATGCTGTTCCCTCTGCCTGGCACGCTCCTCCCAGACTCCTTTCACTTTGGATCTGATGTCACCTCCCCCGAGGGCCCTCTCTAGCAGTCCTACCTAAGGCAGGGGTCTCCTGTTATCTCCTTTCTCAGCGGCTGGTGCTTTCCTTTAGAGCGCTCACCACCTGCAAGCCTGGCCCTCTCTTTCTGGCTCAAACCAGACTGGACCTCCAGCATCACGAGCGCACAGCTGGTTCAGTCTAGCCCAACCTCATAAGTCTCAGGGCCGTGCCCAGGGCCTGGCACACAGTCGGTGTCCAATAGATACTGCTCAAGTGCAGCAATGTCATGCTTGAGGCCTGTGAATCATGCAAGGAACCCATTCCCCCTCAAACCCACAGAGCGTATTTATCCACGGTTTTCACAGCAGTCCCCTCTTCCCATTCCGGGTCAGAGGACACAGATTGGAAATTCCTTTCGGCCACATTGATGATCCCATTTCTATTGTTATAGATTACACTGGAAAAATACCTTATGCCTTAGGCTCTTCTTCCTTTCTCCCCTAGCTGTGTTTTGTATCATTTTATTCCATTTTCCCCTTGACATGGGCATTTTGGCCATTACTGATTTCATTTCACCAAAGCAACATTATTCTTTTTATCTCCTTGTTGAGAATGCCCTTGTACGTACGCAGAGAGGGACTTTCAAGATGGGCCCACCTGCGATTTCTGAGCAGTTACTTCCTAATGTGAAGTGTATTTTATAGGTGGCCAGAATGCTATAACATTTTAGCACGCTTTGGGAGAGTTCAGGGCAGTATACGTGCCTTGTAAGTTATTCTTGTCTGAGCTGCTCTCTCTGGGAGCACTGTATCTATTTTGAGAAGCCTCTAGACTGAATCTTTGGTGGTGGCGGTTGGTGTGGATTCACCTTAAACTATTGCTAATTTTAATAACAGAGGTGCCATGTGGACAGTGCAAACCCACCCCAGTCCTTCATCTAACTTCCTTGTGCATTTTCTTTTCCTACACATAGGAGACTTCCTAAAATGGCATCCTTCCTACACATTGAGTAGACGCCATTAAAGAGAAGCCCACACTCATGGCGAGATTTGGCAAATGAAATCCTTTTGTGAGCTCTGAAGTTCACTTTCTTGGACTATCTCGTCCCCCCTTTTCCCTCAAAGCAATGTGGCCAGCCTCTTGATAACTACAGTGGCTTGGAAAAAGATATTTCTGTGTACAGCTGATATAAAATAGGATTGTTCTCTTGGGTTGTGTATGTGTATATATAAATAATAATGGTAATAGCTTGCATTTATAGATGATGTATGCACTGTGTGCAAGAACTATGCTGATCAGTCTGCATGCATTACCTCATTTAATCCTTGCAAGTATCGCACCCATTTTAAGATGAGAAAACACCTAGCCATTAAGTGGTGAGGCTGGCATTCAACCCCAGGAAGCCCGACTTCAGAACCTACCACGCTCAGTCTGTCTTTCTCTATTTATCTGTGCATGTGTACACATATATGTGTATGCATACACACACATCACACACACATATATTGTATATACATGCACACACACATTAACATATACGTAAATGCCTAGAAGAAATTTCTGGATGGACATATAACAATACACTGTTAACCATGGAATCTCGAGAGAGGGTATGAAATTGGCAATTGATGCTTACTTGTTACTTTACACACTTCCCTAATCATTTGAATCCTTCGAAACAAGCACGTGTCATTTTTGTACTTAAAAAAACAAGTTATTGATTTTGCTGTACATGTTCCGTCTAGAAACGCTTATCGAGTAATTGAATGTCATGAATGTTATGAACAGCTCCTGTGTTCTCTTTCCTTTTGGCTTTGGAAAGGCAAGTAATAAAAACTGGTGGAACTAGAAAGCGTAAATGCGACAGGGAGCAACACCTTGAGACTTCCTTGCCTTCCAGAACACAAAAGACAGAACGTTCCACAGATGGCTGATACCTAAGCATGTAATGCTGCCTCCTTTGCTCAAGCCAGCCTCCAGGGGAACCTGAGCTCTTGCAGAAAGGGTATAAGATAGCTGTTCATGCCTTCGTCGCAGCTCTCTTTAATCATTCCGACCTCGTAAATTCCTCTCCTAGGATGAAGCTCAGGGCAGAACAATACCAATACCAAGTACTGTTGGTACAACTGTGGACACCATAGACATGCTCTCCCCCAGGCGAAACGACCAAGGGTTTCACTTCTTCACGCGGTCAGCTGTATTTCTACAGCACTCTGTTCTCTGTGATTGTTCAGGCGCCTTTCTCCCTCCCTCGCTGCTCAGGGAACTCAGCTTTTCCCAACCTGGACTCTGCTTTCTCATTTGATTGCCTTTTGTGTTTTTCTCCTTCTCCCTTCATCAGTGTGGCTGCAAAGCTTTTCATGCTTTGGGCCATTTGTGGTGCCTCTGGGAATTGTCTTTTCATACCCTTTGTCCATTTTCTACTGGCTTGACTTTGCCATGCTTTATAGGCATTTTTTACACAGCGAGGGTATTGGTCATTTGAGATAGCAGTAATAATAGTAGCTAAAACTTATCAAATGCTGTTCTGTGCCAGGTATTCTGCTAAGCACTTTACATGCCGCGTTTTATTTTCATACGCATTCAGGAAACTGAGTCACACAGAGGCAAAATAATTTGCCAGAGGTTCAAGTCCAGCAGGCTGGCTCCCGAGTCAGTGGTCCTAACATGTCCCTGTGCCACTGAGGACTCCCTCTCTGAGCCTTCTCTGCCCGCTCCTGCAGGGTGCCTGCCTCCTTTCAAAATGTGCAGCATACATTTTAGGGTGAATTGTACCCATTTTCAGGAATTCAATTGTCTACACATAGATGACACCAAAATCAGAACCCCCATCTCCACCCTTCTAGATTCATGTATCTGTCTTCCTATGTTTCCTTCTGAAAGCTCAACTGGGGCTTCAAACCGAGAGGTGGGAGGCCAGATTCCTTGGGTAAACGGAGGTCTCCAAGCCAGATGGAGCAGCAAGGGTCTGCGAGCCTGAAAAGCCTCGGTTTGAATTCAGGCTCACAGGTCGCAGGGGATCTTGACATGGGGCACAAGGTCTGCAGTCACCTATTAAAGGGGAAGAATATTCTCTGCCTCCCCAGGCGACCGTCAGGAATCACTCAAGGTGTGTCTAGCTCTCCACCCGAAACAAAATGTCAGCTTTTCTCCCCCAAGACCTGTGCTTCACGCTAGTTGCTCATTGCAGGAGCCCTGGCCCTGCAGGGGGGCTCCAGGCATGCAGGGAGGCTGGGGGCAGCCCGCCACAGTGGTTACAGCCCAGCCTCAGCAGTGGCCTCAGGTCAAATTCTGGTTCTACCACTTTCTTGCCGTCAGATTAACCCTCCAAGCTCCAGTTTACCCAACTGTGAAATGCACTGATGAGAGTAACCAAGTGTGGGATTTTTTGAGGATTCAGTGTGCAGCCTACGGAAAGGCCTTGGCACACAGTGAGTGGTGCATTCATTTACGGAGCATTTATTGAGTGCCTACTGAGTACCACACATGTCCTAGGCGCTGGGGACTGGGCGGCGCACGGACCAGACCAAGTGTAAATGCCAGCTATCTGATGCTATGGACTCCGTCTGCATTCTGCTTAGCAGGAAGTTTTCTTTCTTTGTGATTTGCAGTGTGACTGCTTTTCTCCTGTTCTTGCTTTTTAACTTTGCGCTGGCCCCCCAGCCTCGCGCCTGCTCGCGCGCCTCCCACGGCTCTCAACAAGTGTGTTGTAAGAAGGGTTCCAGAATCAGGCGCTGCCCTCCGCGGCCTGGCCGACGCCCTCTCACGGATCCGAACCTCACCCAGAAGATGCCGACTGCGGTTCCCCGAGAAGGGGTGAGAGGATGGGGGTGCCGGGGTCACGGAGCGCGCCAAAAGGTCGCAACTAACCAGCCGCATCTAGATGCGCTCGGTACTAAATCCGTTCGCCCACCAGCGGCCGGATGAGGAAGAGGAGGAGGCGCCGAGGCCGGATCACCGCCGGGGCTCGGGGAGACGCCACGCCAACCTCCGCCCGCGTGCGCGCGCTGGCTGGACAGGCCTCCGCGCGGCCCAGGGTCGGCCCCGCCCCTCTACGCTAGCCCCGCCCCCTGGCGACCACACCCCGCCCCTGGCCTCCGGCGCTAACGGCTCGGCCCCGCCCCCTGCCTCCCGGCAGCCGCGCTCGGCCACGCCCCATAGGCTTTTGCTCCGCCTCCTGGCAGCGACGCCCCGCCCCGGAGCTCCTGGACGCAACAGCTCGGCCCCGCCCCCTGTCTCCTAGCAGCCACAGCTCGGCCCCGCCCCCTCCCCGTATTCCTTTCCCGCTTCCCGAGTGGCCTCACTCAGGCTCCGCCCCCACCGCCAGTAGCCCCGCCCCGATACTCAGCCGGGCGCGGAGACCCCTCCTGCGCCGCCTGCGGCCACGCCCCCGAGGCTCCGCCCGGCGCGGGGACCACCCTCCGCCAGTGCCCTGGTCCCCGCCTCGCGCGCCCCGCCCCCGCCCCCGCGGCCCCGCCCCGGCGGGGGACCACCCTCCGCCCGCGGAGGCAGGGGCTGAGCGCTCCGTCCACTCTCGGCGGTCCCGGCCCCTAGCCGCCGCCGCGCGGTGATTTCTGCGGAGCCGCGCGCGCCCCGGCCGGTCGAGCTCCCAGACCGCGAGGAGAGCCTCAGGAACCCGGGGACGCAATGCGAGCCAGGTAGGCTGGCGGCACCCCGGCCGCCCCCCACGGGCGCTCCAGCCCCGCGCCCGGCCTCGCTCCCCCGGGGCCAGATGAGGCTCCGCGGCTTTGCGCACCTCGCGGGCGCCGATCGTTCCCCGCCGCCTGAGTTCGGGGCTCCGGGGGGCTCGGGCGCGGCTGGCGCCGAGCGGCTTCGGGAATAGCCTCGCGCGCCCCTCGCCGCTCCCGTGGGCGCCCCAATCACCCCGGCGCAGGCGGGCGGGCCGGGATTCCTGCGCCGAGCCGCCCTGGGAGCCCCCGCGTGCGCCCGGCAGATCCCGGTTCCCCGGCCCTGGCCCTTCCCGCTCGGCTCGCGGGGTCCTGGGGCGCTCCGAGGGCTGGAGGGGCCGGAGCGCCCCCTCGCGCGACTCTGGGGAGAAGGGAAGGGCTCGCGGTCCTGGATTAAACTTGTTGGTGACAATGCATATTTCAACTTCGGAGATGTCTCGTTCTGGGGTGGAAATGAAAACCCCGTTTTCTGGCTTGGCCGTCCGGTGACCGAGCAGCCGGGAAGTGACAGCCCCGGCGGCCCGCGGTTGAGGACAGCTGGGAGAGAGGCACGTTGTTCCCTAAGTGATGTTCCCCGGGAAGCCCGCTCCTCGGCGCGGATTGGTGGTCTATTAGTATCCCAGCTTTGGAGTCCGGGCGGCTCCCAGCCCGGGGCTGGCCATGCAGCAGCGGCCCGCGCTGGCCCTTCTCCGGCGTGTTGGGCAGCGGGAGAGCGGCCGGGTTCTACGTGCGGGAAGGGTGATGGAGCCTCACAGATCAGTGAGATTTAAAAAAGGTTTTATTCGTGCTTATTCTTTCCAAGTTGGTGCAGCAGAATAGTACTATGTGCTGTATCAGTAGAAATAAGTTCGCATAACTTTTGTTCTGATCATAAAACGCTCCGGATAGAAACGTGGAAATAAAGAGAAATAGAAACAGTAAAACAGAAATGATTCGTGATCCCGCAATTCCTACCGGCCTTTGATATTTACATTCTTGAGGTCACACAGCTTGCAGATCTAATCATTGTTACAGCTGGAACCTCTCCTGCCTGAATCAAAGCAATTCCTTTAGGCAACTCTTCCTCCTTCTAAATGCGGTTGTCTCTGAACACCAAAGTTTGGGTTTACTGGCCTGGCTCCCTTCTCAGCTGGCCTGAATCCCCTTTCCAGTCGTGGTGTTCTCCGTGCCTCTGTAGGCCAGAGATGGAGATAGAAGAGGTTGGTCAGCTTAGAACACAGGCTGAGACTGGATTGGCCTGGTGCCTCTTGACTCTCCCTTGTGGTTTTGGTTCCTTGCCTTGTAAAAATGAAGGTAATGATTCTCAATCTGCTTCTCAGGTCACCATAAAAACTAATGGGTGGTTGGCAAAGCATTGTGACATCCTCTGATGGACGGCGACTGTACTTTAAGGGGCTAGGGAGCGTTCTCCTGTTCTCCCTTGCTGTGGTCATCAGATAAAACAGTTCTGTTTCCCACCTGGCCGTCCTGATCTGGGAAACAGCCTCCAGGAATGTCTGATGGAGCCTGGAGAACGTTCCTGGTTCCTGCGCAGGACAGTCTAAATCCCTCAGAAAACGCGGGGCTTGGAACGAGACAGCGCTCCCAGTTCCCCCTCCGCACTCTGCTGTCCACATGGAGGCGGGGGGTGGAGAGCGTAAGGGGGCATTGATGTTTAAGATGGGCCCCAAGTTGCACAGGTGTGATGCTTGCCCGTCTGTGGAATGCCAAGGCCACGCTGATCCCGCAGAGAACAGTTCTGGGAGCGGGCCTCAGAAAGTGAACAAACCTGGCTTCCTAGGAATTTGTGTATGGCTCACTTGTTTACTAAATGAACAATGGATCTGCGGTGCCCAAGGAGCTTCTGTGAGCTTTAATTTTTTTCCTGTTGTCCCAAGACTCAGACACTACTTCCGTGGTGGTTTAAAACAATTAGTCGGGTCGCCTACCGTTTGTTGATTCAGGTAGGAAAAGCAGGAATGGGGAGAGGTGTCGCCCAGGATTGCCTTTTGTTCCCCTCGCAAAGAAACCGTGATGAAAGATCCTCTTTCTGTAGCAGGTCTCTTGGGCTCCAGTTTGTCATTTGATAGTTTCATTTTTTTTATTCTTGCTCCCACCAGCGCTTTGATCTGCCCAAGGTCTGGGAGCTGATCACAGCCCAGACACAGGGGGGTTTCTGGAAGGATCCAGAAAGTGGGCTGGACAAGTTGCTGATGAGTGACCTTAACCGGGCTAATTGTCTGTTAATATGCTCTTCATTTTCTCAGTGTAGGGAACAAGGGGGCGTCTTCCTGAATTTTCTTCTTTGCTACTTGCTAACTTGATTTCTGGTTACTGGTCTGCCTGGAATTGTTTTCCTTCAGGCTGCTGGAACAGACTTTTTTCTTATTCTAATGTGGGTTCCCAGTCTGATAATAAGATATGCTAATGGTGAATGGGGTTTATGCCTTTGGGTCCTGGGAGGTGGCTCCTGCATTTAAAGCCTCGATTCGGGCCAGTTAAGGCAGCCTGGGTTCCATCAGCTTCTTAGGCGAGCCCTTGACCCAAACAAGGTTAAGAGCCACCAAGTACAGCCCTTCCTGACCTCATCCCTGGCCCCGGGCAAACCTCCATGGCTCCCTGTTGGAGGTACCAGCCTTGTTTTGACTGAGTGGAAGCTGCTATTTAGCAAGTGGGCCTCGGGCCAGCCATGTGGGTTTCCCTTAGCGTGGTGGTTTTCCAATTCGGCACCTGAATGGGGTCGTGTTGCAATTTTTCTTCTGAGAATTGGAGTCAGGCCCCCGGGATATTTTATTTCCTAAGGCTCTGGAGATGGGCAGTAGGAGTTCTTTGTCCCGAGGTCGCCGCCTGACAACCAGGGAAAGGTCACCGAGCAGCTAAATAGACTTCACAGAGAGTGCCCTGGCCGGGAGGGGAGTCCGGGGCCATCCAGAGTGTACACTCTGTTTCCGGAGCTGGGTCTCCTGGCTCCCCAGCTGTTGGCACAATAGAAGCCTCACGTTCTGCCATCACCCTGCGGAGGAGTGACAGAAAAATAATTCAGCCAGCCCCCAAACACCCAGCGACTTATTCAGGATCTTCCACTGCTTCTCAGCGGGCCCTGAGGGCATCCATGTGTTTCATAACAGCACCTGATGCCCTCAGGACAGCGCCTTAGGGGACCAGGATGTCAACATCCAACTTTAGGTGGCAAGGGAATGCAGAAGGTGTTTTAGAAAGGAAGGGTGTGTGTGTTTCAAGGAGGGAAGGGCGAAATCCCATATAGTGCATCACTGCCATGTGAACTGATACCTTCCTGAGCCATCAGTAGGCAAATGTGGATTTGAGCGAGTGGAGTGGTGTACTGAGTTCACCTGATTTAAATCGAGATTTGGGGTGTGTTAAGGGGTAGAAATAGGTATCGTTTGCTGAGGGCTTGTGATGTCCCAGGCCCTGTGTGCACACTTTAAAATTCTCACCAGCACTGAGAATGTAAGTGGCTCATCGACGTAATAGTCCAATAAGGCGCGTGAGCCGGGATTTGAAGCTGGGTCTGCCTGAGCCCAGAGCTCTTAATCACATCTCCTGGTGTGCTAAAATTAAAGAAACAAATGGCTCTCAATCACGCAGTTTGGTTGCATTAAGACACAGGCATGAAAATAGCAGAGTCCCTGCCTCCTTTACACAATTATAAAAAAGCTGCTACTCGGAAGGTGATGAAATCTTTAAAATCCGTGAAATCTTTTCAGCCTAAGTGGAAGGCAGCCAGTTGTGCAAACTGTTCTCGAGGGCCAGTGCCATCGCCTTGTCTGCAGGGGAAAGCTTGATTTATTTGGAAGATTGTGATTTTGAAGTTGAGATAAATCAGACAGGATTGACTGTGAAGTCTGTCCTTGTGCCATGAAAAGAGGGTGTTCTGGGCAGATGAGGTCACTGGAATAAGATTAAGATTATGGGAAGGCTGTTAAGTCAATGTAAGATAAGAGTTCCACCTTCCACTTGACAATCAAAGAAATGACATACTAATGAGATTATTCTTATCTGCTCCATGAAAGCTTGTCTCCGGAGAACTCTCTTTACCATACCTCTCAGCCCAAGTCTTCTGAACAAATTGAAAAAAATCCTTTGTTTGAAAGGATTTTGTGATTTCACATTCTTTTTCCATCATCCTCCCTTCTCTCTCTTTCCCCTTCCCATAGTCTGCGTAAATGAGGAAAACCCTGGCCCGTTCTTAGGACTAAAGTCTGCAGGCCTGAAAGGAATACAAATGTTCCTTTTCCTGGCTTCTCCAACGTAGGAGGTCCCTGAGCCTGTAGTGTGCCTGTAAACCTGCTCTCTGAGAAGAAAAAACAAGGAGCCTTGATTGTCGCATCTGCCGATTACTGGGGTGTCAAGATTCCCGCCATGGCTGGTTTCAGGCTCCCAGAGTTGGGGCTGGCAAAGGTATTAAATGTTTTAAAATCAGCGTGAGCCCATAAGAGCGGCTCCAGCTCACTTTTGATGGCACTGAGCCTACGGGCCCAGCCCCCTTATGTAATGGGTGGCATGGTTGCCTGGCTTCTGCTTGGACCTCATCTGCCTAGGAGCTGTGCCGAAAGAGCATAGGGATGTCACTGAGTAGCCTAATTTGGCCAGCAAGAGCGGAGTGCTTCGGAACTCAGACTCCACATTAAAATCACCTGGGAGATTAAAAAAAAATAAACCTTGCAGGCCCGCTCCCCTGGTGAGACAGAATCTCTGAGGGTGGCGCCCAGACATGAGTGGTTTTCAAACACTTCCCAGTAGAACCCCCATTCTATCCCCATTCTTCCAGGGTCAAACTCTACTGATGTAGGGAATTTGTGTGAGAAGAAAGCTGGAGACGTGGTTTGGGACTAGGCGTGGCAGACCCTATGCTGGAGGTCAAGGAGTTGGAACTTGGCCTTGTGGGGCCAGGGAAGGTGTTTCAGCAGAAGGCTCCGAGTATGAGGAGCATCCGCTTCTTGGAAAAGGCAAGCCGAGGCCCAGATCTCCCCAGCTGCCAATGTCAGTCTTATTCCAGTGGCCCCTTCCCTCCGTGGGTGGTGGTCGACATACTTGTTCTGCCTTGGTTGTGTCTGCTGGTCTAGAATGGAGAAGTGTCTTCATGGACCAAGGGGTCCCGATGAGGTGAGGAGATGGCTCCTTGGGTGGGTCTGGCAAGCCGATCTCGGATGTTAAAGCAGAGAGCCAGAGTCTAGAGGAGCTGCCCAGGGGCCACCCAAGGGAAGGAAGGAGAAACTCCATGGCTGAGGGCTCTGTGAGAGGCTGAGCTTGGTCGCACACATAAGCTGATTATTTTTTCTCCATCATAATTAGCAATCAAATTATTTTAACATCTTAGCGCTACCTTGGGAGGTACTGAGCATGCGGGAAATGAGTGTCATTGACCTTCTGAGCCAGTCTTGTTAGCAGGTCTGGGGCTGGGAAGAGGCCAGCCGGGGCTCTAGGGTGCAGGATTTCAGGAGGCGTCACTTGGGCCTTGTGCACGTAGGGGCTGCCCTCCTGGTCCGGGCAGGACCATTTGAGGGAATGCAGACTTGGGCGCATTTCCGTAGAGTGGAACCCGTGAGCACGGCAGAGCTCACTGGAGACCTGGGTGTGAACCGTGGGGCCTGGGAGCACACTCGTGGGCCAGCCCACGGCGAGGCAGCAGGAAGGCCAAGGGGGAGGCGTGAAGAAGCAGCTGGAGCTGCGGGAACTTGTCCTGTGTGTGTTTCTGAAGCCAAGGACCAGGAGGAGGGGATGTGGAGGAAGGGGGTTGGGAGCCCGACGCAAACAGGACAGTTCTGGGTTACAAATGATCGAAGAAGTGGCAACTGGAAGACTTGTTAGAACAGCGTGATTGCCGTAGTGGGGACGCTTCTAGAAAACAGAGAACATGGAGCGTAAGCCACTGAGAAAGAAGAATGTTAGTGATAAAAGAAATAGGGCTGTCACTGGAGGGTGTCAAGACCGCAGGGACCCAGGGTTGGGTCGGAGGGGCTGGAATGCTGGGGGCCGGGGAGGCCTGGCTGGGGGCTGACATGGAGGGACCAGTGATGGAGGCTCCAGTGAGTGGGTGAGTGGCCCCAGGCCCCGGGAGGGAAAGAGGTGGGTGTGAAGGGCTGTCATCGGGAGCAGCTGGTTAAAAGACTTCCCCAAATGGTTGGACGTCTGCAACTTGCTTTCACCAGCCGTTGTGGGGGGGATGCCTGGGGGCCTCATTTGTCCATAAGACCCAGTTCCCTAAGGCTCCCTTCTCTCAGAAGCCTTCCCTGATTCCCCAAGGTCAGGAGCTGACCACTGCTTCCTTACCAGTCTGTGTCCGCCTAGGCAGGATGCTGCCGG
This sequence comes from Equus quagga, assembly GCF_021613505.1. Taxonomy (NCBI): domain Eukaryota; kingdom Metazoa; phylum Chordata; class Mammalia; order Perissodactyla; family Equidae; genus Equus; species Equus quagga. The sequence continues at coordinate 37,746,291 of NC_060283.1, read as the reverse complement.
GCACGGGGTTGCGTGTTCTTTCTCTCTGCATCCTCCGTGCACGGACAGCATGTCCCATGAATGAAGGAAGGGGCAGGTCAGAGAGGGGCTGGCCCAGGTGAAAACTTGGGGTGGCGATTTACCGTGTAACCACATAGTGACAATGCTAGTATTGTCTTCTTAGACATCTTAAGAGTCTAAACCTGACAATATATGCGTAATACGTAATGGTAATAAGTAAAGAAGTAATTTCAGGCTTTAAGAAATCTGGTCCATGAATAATAATCAGCTTACTTAGAAATGCTGTCAAGTGGCAGACCTGGACTTCTCTGCTGTTTAATTTGTCCTTCCACTAGGCTGACTCTGCCTTGTTTACCCATCTTACATTCTGGCCTTTTTTGAAAGGATTTGAATTTTTAATAGGTTTCGGATACAAAGCAGTAAGTGGGATATCCTAAAAGTGCTTGGACATTTAAACATTTTTAAATTACCCTTAGAATCGTAGCTTTGACAAATGGCATCAAGTATTTGCATGTGTGCCGCGAGTAAATCGATAGGAAAGATACTGTGTTTAAATGTAACTGGAAATAATAATTGGAGCTGATGTAATGCATATAAATAATTCATGTAAAGTGCTGGACCCAGAGCCGATGATCAGAGTGGCTCAGTGGATGGTGTTGAGGCTAGTGGGCTAGGAAAAACACAGTCATCGGCTGTGGGCTGGTCTCGCTTTTCTTTCTCCTTATCCCTGCCTCAAATGTCTCCTTGCAGAAGTTAATATTTCCTTCCGCCCCTCTCGTGGTTTCAGAAATCATTTAGGATGATAACAGGAGGAAAGCTCTCTTCTGGTTTGCACTGGTTGGCGTCCATTGGCTATTTCACTATAGTGCTGGACCAGGAAACCCAGATTGTGAATTGTGGTCCCATTTCAGGTCCACGCCAGGGGGTGCCGACTCCCGATGATGTCACAGGAGACTGGTTGCTGGCTGGCCATCAAAAATGAATTCCCTGGAATGGCACGTTTTTTGGTTATTATATTTTGTTAGAACCGCCTGTGATTTCCAGACTGTGGAGTTAGGGGAAAGTGGATGTTCACAGAGACAGATCCGGGCATCTGTTTAATGAAGAACCTTCTAGGCTCCAGGATCAAGGCTGCGGTTGACAAAGCTGACATATGGGCTGCCAGGAGTTCATTTGCTCCGAGCGGCAACCCGCGGTTTGTCAGTCTCTTCATTAATATTTTATTTTCAAGTATTTTTAGAGCCTGAGGAATCCAGGTATCAAGTAATTTGACATTCAGATGCTAATCTCTCAGAACTATGGCTACTATTTGGGGACACACACATACACACACACGAAATACTCATATCACCTTTTAACATAGGGATTTTTCTGTGGTTTCACATATTTATTGGGCTTTTCCTCTGTGTCGGTCACTGTGTTGGAGTTGTCTGTCAACGGCTCGCTCTCTGCCGTCAATCAAATATGAATCAGCATGATTTGCAGAAGTGAAAGTCATCATATGTGATTCAAGGAAAATCTTTATTAAGAATTAAGTGACTAACCATCCATCATGTTCTTCTAACATTGGTTTTTGTACCCAGGCCGTTGTCGGGGAGCAGAGACGGCTGAAATTAAGTTTTCACAGGCTGAATGCAAGAAGTCTCTTTTTTTAATGGTGTCTCCAGGGGCACTCTTCCTTGGGACCTGCTTTATTTCGGGGCACATTGTGGGCTTCTCAAGCCCACACACCTCTCTGTGTTTGAATCTTTGGCTTCTGTTTACTTCTAGTTTTGACCTTGGGCAGGTTTCTGGGCTTCTCTGAGGCTCTGCTTCCTTAGCTCCAAGGTGGTGATGGTAGGACCCCCTCCCCGGCTGGGGCTGGGAGATGTTGATTTTCACTGCACACACCCCTCCCTCCCCCCACGGCTTGGACCGAACTGCTTATCTATTCCAGAAAGTTCTTCATGCAGGTGGCCTCTTTTGAGTCTTATTTGCTCTGTAGATTATTCTTAAATATTGAGTAAATAGAGGGCCTTTGGTGATGTTTCTTCATCTGAATTAAAGAGGAGCGCAGGGGTTTGATATTTTTAGGTGTTCAGTTTGACCTTTAAAAAAAGGTCAGTTTGACTTTAAAACAAGTGTTCCGGGTGTGGACTAACGGCTTGATGTGTTGTAAGTGTCTAAATAAGGATTAGGACCCCCAGTCCTTTCCCCTTTCCTCAAATTCCTGGGAGCAGGAGATGTGTGTGGGATGAAGTCAATGAGTTTTGCCCCAGTCCCAGACCTGGAGATCCAGCGTGGCTCTGGCTGGACCCCTGGGGGGACCAGCAGCCAGGTGCTGGAGTCTTGGTGCCTCCGCTTGCAAGGAGAAGCCTGAGTTCCCCTGGGGGTGGAGGAGGGAGGTGAGAAGCATCTTGTGTTCCATACATGGACTTTCTAGATAAATGAATTGTTTGGGGACGAGTTTGTTGTGATAGTTTTTTTCCTTTTCTTTTCTTTTTTTTTTTTTTGAGGAAGATTAGCCTTGAGCTAATATCTGCTGCCAATCTTCCTCCTTTTTGTTGAGGAAGACTGGCCCTGAGCTAACATTCATGCCTATCTTCCTCTACTTTATATGTGGGACGCCTGCCACAGCGTGGCTTAACAGTGGTGTCTAGGTCCACGCCCAGGATCCAAACTGGTGAACCCCGGCCTGCCAAAGCGGAACGTGTGAACTTAACTGCTATGCCACCGGACTGGCCCCAATATTTTTCTTTTCTTTTTTTTAAAAATCCCTTTCCACTTATTCTTTAATTAGTCAAGTAATTACATGTTTGTTTTAGAAACTTCAGAAAATGCAAAAGGGGAACAAAGTTCACATCAGTGGAACTCTGCCACCTACGACGACCAGCCTGGACGTTTTTGTGAGTCTTTCAAATACTTTCAGACGTTGGTGCTGGAGGATGCTGGAGTGGTGACTTGTTCACTGTGCACCTGCCACATGGTAATTCTTCAATTAGTGTTTGTTGAATGAATACGATGCTTTTAAAGAACTGTTTTTTATCTAAAATCGTTGGCATATTTTCAGATGTAAGTGCAGCTTTGCATCCTCAGTTTCACTGTCTGATTTGTGCGAGGGTTACCCCCTGTTCATTTCACAAGTCCTTCTTCGTGGAGTTTCCGGTTGCTTTGAAATTATAAACAGCACTACGGTGAACATCTTCATACCCACATCTTTCAAACCATGTAAATTTCTCCATCGAATGATTTCTTTTGTTGTGCTTAAAATCTGTAAAGAACTTCTAATTATATTAATTGGTGGATGAATGTGTCATTGATCCTTGGAAAAGCATCTCCGAAGGGAGTGACATTCGCCGGAGTTTCTCCATCTCTCGTGTAAGACTTGGTGAACTTTGAGCTTTCCTTAAACTTGCCGACACCCCTTTTTGGGGGGATTGATTTCTGATTGTCCGAATCCTAAGGCACTCTGCCTGGTGAGCTTTGGGGTCGGGGGTTGGAAGGGCACACCTTGATTTTAGGAGGCACGCATACATGCCAGTTTCAGAAGCATGAACATTTGGGGGGAACCATGCGTGTTAGAACCCGGGAGATAATTCTGTTGAGAGTCTTCAGGGCTGACTCCCTCCTGAAAGGGGATGAGCTGTTTCCACGCATTCAGCTCCAAGAACTGTCATTGCATGCTCCCCAGCTGCAGCCTCCCCAGGGTCGTGTCGTGGGTGGCAAGAGTGATTCGCGGGCCTGTGTCCCTTGATCAGCCGTGACAAGATGGACTGCAGTTGGATCTGGCACACGGTAGTGGCACAGACTTGATTTTCGGGACCTCTGGGTTCATTAAGAGGCGAAAGTGCTTAATACCTTCCACTGGTGGTAAGGCCGTAATTTTGATTTCTAACTGCGGTCTGGTGTCACAGGACTTCTTCATTCTGGCAAGAGAGGAAAACTAAATTATGGGTGGAATAATTTTTTGGCCTGTCTCCTGAGCGTGGTTTTGCTGGTCCGTGAGTCATCGTCCACCTATTGTGACATGAGGCAGCACTTCGGGGGCTTCTGGGAAGGCAGGAGGACTGCTCATTCACTCTGATTATTAGTCCTGGGTGCCAGGGACACCTCACAGACTTGGGGGGCCGGGGAGCCCCTCGATCGGGCCTGAGAGCTGAGCCCTTTCGTAACTCTCTGGGATGTTGTCCTGGCCCTCTACCTCTCCTTGTTAGCTCTAGCTTGACTCGAACTCATTCATTCCTTCACATGATGCACAGCGGTGTGCCAGGAAGGGGGCTGGAGAGACCACCCAAGACGGACTCTATATAGGGACTCCTGTGCACAAAGAGAAGGGGTCAGAGTTCACGAGATGTACTGGGGGGGGGTCAGACAGGCTCCCCAAAGAAGCCCCACTCATTGGGGGCACTGAAAGGAATGGGGTGGACCCCACAGGTGGTTTAGGGGGCAGTGGGTGGTTGGGTTAGTGCCAGGAACTAAAAGAGGTGACGGCTTTCTGGGAGCATGTGGCGGGGGCCATGCGCGAAGCCAGTGGCTGGACCAGACAGGTCCTCCTGGGCTTCAGTCTGCTTTGAACTTCTATCATCAGGGGCCTGGGAAGAGTTGATTAAGTGTATGAGCATGACTTGAAAGGGGCCGGGGCAAGGGGTGACCTGGCAGGCCACACCTCATCCTGGACCCCGTCCTCACTGCCCTGACACTCCATGAAGCCGCGTTGGGTACCCCCCCTTCCCGGGGCTCCTGCTCTGACCACACATGGTACTTCTCTCTCCCGGCCTTTTATGAGGGTCTTGTAAAGTCATCCGATTCGATGAACACTCCCTACACTTGTAAGAGTTACCTCTTTTGGAAACTAAGCTGGCTGCCACATGATTGAGAGTCACAGCACCTTTGTATTCCAGAAAGAAAAAGGGACTGATGCAGAAGCGGAGGTTTTTCAGTCAAAGTGTGGGCGTGAGATGGATGGAGAGCCTCGCTTGGCCACTTGAGTCGCTTGCCATCTCTGAATGTGGCTCTCCCCTCGAGGCCACCGCTCGCGGGGCAGCAGGCAGGATGAGTCCTGGCTTTCCTTGTCAGGCTCCGAAACTCCAGGCTGGGCAGCCCTTCCCCTCTGAGAGCCCCCTTCCCCGCTTCATGGGAGCCCCTAGGAAGGTGCGGCTTTGTGGCCATCCGGCGGGCTTGTGTCTAACCCACGTTAACCCGGCTAATCCCGCTTCTGCTCTTGGGGCAACTTCACTACAACCTTCTGCTGCGGCCACACAGCCAGCTGTCCTCAGCACGATCGCAGTAAAACCATTAGTTTTCCAAGGTTAAAAGGATGTAGCTAAAAGCTGGAAAAAGATGTCATAAACACTGCTTTTTTTGTCATCAGTGAAATTGTCAAGAAATTGGCTGCTTGCTAAGTTGGGAGTCTGATTGTTATTCTGGGAAGAAGCGGGGTTCTTTTGATGAGCAGGAAAAAGAAGAGACGAGCAGCGATTCCTGTGGGAATCGAGTGTTGCACGGCTGTAACAGGTGAGTGAGGACGAAAGGCCGATTTATGGCTTAGCAGATGATTGTAAATTAGGCATTATGGGAAAAACTTGAGCATGTGTGACTTTGAATATGTCAGGTTGTGTGTGGTTGTCCTTTGAATTCAGAGTTTACGGCTGGGAATTGCAAATTGTCAGGTCTGTGGAGCTTGCGCGCCAGGCTGGAAGAGGGTGTGCAGAAATAATAGTTGTCTTCATGTGAAAACTGGTGGGCAAGGTTTGGGATGGTCATCTACCCATCCAGCCCCTTCCATTGTCTTTAACAAAGCATAGGAAACTACAAACCTAATAAGTTGGGAGAAAAGACGAGAAAGAAAAGTGGTAGCTAATATTTGTAAAGCATCTGCAGGCGGTCGCTGTGCTGGGTCCTTTCACTTGACCCTCAGGAAAACCCAGTGGGTAAGTGGCATTGCTCCCCTCTTGCCGATGATGAATTTGAAGCCAAGAGGATAATTAGCATGTCTGTGGACACAGTGGGTATCTGTAAATACCAGGGAGTAAACTGTTTGTTGTGGTGCTTATAACTGCATATTAACCGAGGGGGTTATTGACCCAAAAACTTGAGTACCAGGCTTCCACGTGCACCAGTGTCATTGTGGATACATAGACTGTTGGAGTGAAAGGACGAAGATTGAAAATGACACACAACCAGGCGTTTCACGGAAGGGCATCCGTCCATGAGCATTTCTCCAGTCGATCCTGCAGTCAGATAACTCAGTTTTGACCACCTGCTACGCACCATCCACTTCCCTGCCCTGTGAAGCGTGTTCTCCACACCAGCATAGTGTTTTTAGTTTTATGCTATTTATTTCACATCCTGCATTTGGGAGTGTCCGTCCCTTTGACTCCCTTATCTTCCTTTGAATTATAAAGTGACCCAGAAACTTCAGAAATAAAGTCATTTTCATTGATGGCGATTAGTCCTGGTATCTAACTAATGGGAACATTGCCTGTCTGGCAGAGAAAGGATAAAAACACGGTCTCATTGAGCTAATGTTACACCTGATAATGGAAGCGTTAAAAAATATGTAATGCTGCTTTGCTAACAAATGGTGGTTTCGTGCTTCCTCTTTCCTTCCAATCTTACTGGGCGTCCTGCACAGCACAGGGCTGTTATGCTCCTAAGGATGGTAAGACTTCGCTCGTCGGTAGTATTTGCTATGTGCCATCCAGTGTCTCCGCACTGCACCTATAAACGCTTCATCCTTATAGCTCACGTGAGGAGAGGGGCTCTCACCATCTCTGTTTAACAGACGGGGAAACGAAGGCACCAGAGGGACAAGGGACTTGTCTGAGCTGTGAGTACAGAAGCCAGGATTTGAGCGCCAACCACTACAGGTCTCCCCCAGGGTAGGGGAATCCCGGGGCAGACAAGGTACTTACTGGGACCAGACCGGGGAGCAGTGTAGGGTGGTGCTGTGGGGAGGCAGGGAAGGTGAGAGATGAGGATGGGCAGGTGATAGCCAGGTGCATAGTCTGTGGGGACGATTCTAGTCCACCAGCATGAGCTGCAGCTTGAGGACAGGAGACAGACCCTAGTGCTGGGAGTTGGGGAGCTGGGCAGGAGAGGGTTCTCCATCTTCTGCCCCCACTGTACCCTCACACTTGGCAGGCACACATGAGCCCTCTTGGTGTGATGTGTGGCACTGTGGCCATGTCCTCCCGTCATCTCCCTCAAAACTGTCATTTGTCAAGATTTCACCACATCAAGCACCATACAGGACACTTGGTTGGGATTATCTAGAATCATGGATCCTCACGGCCCTGAGTGGCAGATGTCCTAGAGATAAAACCCAAGAAGCCTGCCCTCAAATATGTCTGTTTTGTGGTGCTTTTCTCGTTAGCTATTGCATGTTCAACTAAGAGTTAGTGCAGTGTGGGAAGCTCCCCATCCCAGGCACCTGCCGCCTGTGCCAAAGCCCCAAAGGCCTTCCTTCCATCAGATGAGGGTGGCCGTGCACAGAGCCACCTGGTCCTCCAGGACGTGTCTGCCTGCCGCTGGTGCAATGCATGGTGGGTGGGGCCCTCTAGGCTGTAGTCCACCAGGAGACCTGAAAACAGTCTTTGTGTGTCTTAGTTCTTTCAGCACAATCACGGGGTCTTTTTTTTTTTTTGAGGAAGATTAGCCCTGAGCTAACTGCTGCCAATCCTTCTCTGTCTTTCTTTTTTTTTTTTTTTGCTGAGGAAAACTGGCCCTGAGCTAACATCTGTGCCCATCTTCCTCTACTTGATATGTGGGACGCCTACCATAGCATGGCTTGCCAAGCGGTGCTGTGTCTGCACCCGGGATCTGAACCAGTGAACCCCGGGCCACCGAAGCAGAACATGCACACTTAACTGATGCGCCACCAGGCCGGCCTCTCATGAGGTCTTTTTCTTGCTTTGCAATTTAAATCTAAAAAAATCTATCTAAAGATCCTCTTTTGTGCATATTCAATGTTTCTAGCCCTGAGTTTTTCTTTTTCTGATGCTCCTTTATTGTCACCCTTTCTGGGTCATTTTGTTCAGATTTATTTCAGGTAGTGTGTAAGTGGTTCTTTGTGCTGGGTTACAGCCCCGTTTTCTAGATTTTTCATACTTGGTGTCGTAACGCATCCGATTGCACTTAGGGCTGCCCTCTATTTGAAGAGTTAGCTCTCAGGCCTCTTGGTGAGCTCTCTCGTCCTGTATGACACGGAAATGGGACCAAGTACCGCGGCTCTGGCCTGTTTAGCTGGCACCTTTACGTTAAAAGGAGGACATTTTGGCTGCAGTTACTCAATGAGTGACCCGTGTTGAGCATGGTGTTCGTGCTCCCCGGGCAGGGTGGGCCCAGCAGGGGTGACTGCCTCCACCTCCTCCCCAGTATCCACGGGCACAGTCTCCACTGAGAAGTTTTAATTGCTGAGTTGAGTCTGCCAATCCTATTACACATTCTTTGTTGCGTAGGATATCTAATTAGTGGGGTTTTTTGCATTATGATGTGGTTTTGATTTTGTATGTTTAATGCCTCGATCTGGGGTGACCCTGGGGTACGATGAGCCTCTAGGGCCCATCCCCCACCCAGTGCTCAGAGTCCCCTTCTCTGTATGTGTGCGTTAGCACCTCTGCTCGTAGGTTTCCGTGGGACCCACAGTCACGGGTTGCCCCATATGTGCCGACTTCACTGTGAGTGGTGTGGCTCTGTGACCCCGGCCCCGCCTACTGCCCTTATTCTTCCCGCTCATTCGTTCATTGATTGTTTCAGCAGACAGGTGCTGGGGCCTTTGGTGGGCTGGCCACGGTTCACTTGTGGCCTTTGCCTTTTTCCGAAAGCTGAAAACACGATCTGGTCGTGTTTCTTCCTGATCGTGTTGTTTCCTGGCTGCAGACGTCTGAGGCCTTCCTGGTTCCACAGGATAAGTCCAGAGTTTTCAGCATGGCTCGTGAGGTCTGGCAGGCTGGCCTTTGAGCGTTTTGTCTCCAGCCTGCCCCTCCCTGCATCCTCCAGGACATCCCTAAGATGCTGTGATGGTCCCCCTGTGAGATGCCCATTTGCATCCTGGGCCTTCCTCCTGCCACCTCCTGCCTGGTGGAACCTTCCTCCTCGGGCCTTAAGTCTCAGTGTGACACACGCACACGAGTGCACACACACGCACACACACACACACCCTGTAACCCCTATCATCTTTATTTTTAGTTCCAGCTATCTTGGTCAGAATTCAAAACAGTTGCAAGTATTGGTACCCAGCACTGGCGGGGGCAGCATCCTTGCTTTGCTCCTGAACTCGAAGAAGTCTTGGCATATCTCTGAACCTCTGCAGGGCATCTCCTCGTTCTCTCTGCGTCAGAATCGTCGGCCAGGGTTACAAACAGGTCCCTCCCCTAGAGAGTCAGTTGGCCTGGGGCCAGGGCCCTGGCACCCCTAATTTTAAAAGCATCCTGAGTGACTGCTCAGCCGAGACTGAAAATCCCCAGCTTGGAGTAACCCCATTTGAATACGTGTCTTCACTGGTGTCATTCCTGTGATGATAGTTTTTCTACACTTGAGGTGTACTTCAAATCTTTTGTAAGAATAAGTGCTTTGGTAAGAATTCCAAATATTACAGACACGTAGAGAGTGAAAAGTGGCTCGCTCTTCCCCCTCTGGGGCGGCTGTCTCCAGGCTCTGAGCTTTCCTCGGGTGAGCTGGCCTTGACCTCTCGGGCTGACTCCACTGGGTTGTGAGGGGTTCTTCTGCGACCTGCATCACTCAGGCTTCCGCATCTCTACTCCCAGGGGGGTTTAGGCATAGTTTCCTTTTCCGTTTATTTGCTTTGGGGATCAGGATCACTTTTTGCCTCGTAAAGCGGTTGGTGAGAGTTTTATGCTTTTTGGTTTTCTCTTTTTCAAACTGCTTTAGACTTGTCTTGTGGGGTCCCGGGCCCAAATCGAAATTTAGGAGTTAGCTATGCATGCTGCCGCAGGGCCTTGCCACACACAGATTTCTTGAGAAACTGCATGAAGAAAACAAAATAAGCTACTGCGTATGACCTCCCTCTCTTTTTAAAAATTTTATTTATTTCCAATTGTGGTAAAAAACACACAATATCAATTTAGCATTTTAACAGTGTTTAAGCATACAGTTCGGTAAAGTATATTTACGTCATTGTGCAACAGACCTCCACAACTTTTTCATCTTACAAACTGAAACTTACCCGTGAAATGACAATTCCCCATTCCCCCTCCTCCCAGCCCTTGGCAATTACCATTCTACTTTCTTTTTTAATTATTATTTTTTGTTTTTGTTTATCTTGGTGAGGAAGATTGGCCCTGAGCTAACATCTGTGCCAGTCTTCCTCCATTTTGTGCGTGGGATGCCGCCACGGCGTGGCTTGACCAGCGATGCTAGGTCCACGCCTGGGATCCAAACCTGCAAACCCTGGGACACTGATAGGGGAGCATGCGAACTTACCACTACGTCACAGGGCTGGCCCCTATTTTTAATTTTTTGAGGAAACTCCATCGTGTTTTCCGCGGCAGTTGCAGCATTTTGCATTCCCACCAACAGTGCACAAGGGTTCCAGATTTTCCGCATTCTCACCAATTGTTATTTTCTGGGGTTTTTTTTGATAGTAGCCATCCTGATGGGTGTGAGGTGGTGTCTACCTCACTGTGGTTTGATTTGCATTTCCCTAATGATTAGTGATGTTGAGCGTCTTTTCATGTGCTTGTTGGCTGGCTTGGTCTTTCCAAACAGCGTTTATTTACTTAGTTTTTCTATAAAGTGTTTTTGACGAGCCTTTTTCTTTCCTGCATCGGTATGAAACTACTTGTGGCAAAACGGCAGACTCGAGACAATTGTTCTAGATGTTGTGGGTTTTCTCCCACTGCCTGTTTGCTTGGGGAACTTACTTCTGGACAGACCGTTCAGAAGGAGGAGTTCTTTCCATGAAATTGGGAACAAGCCCCCCCGCCGTGGCATGGCTCCCAGAAAGTGCCTTCCCCCTTGCAAGTTGTTCAGAGGGTGGATAGAGTTAAAGTGCACGGTGATGGGTAACACACGTAAAACACACAAGCCCTGTAGACTTGAAATCTGAGGATAGAAGCCCCCAGTGACAGAAGATGGGCCATTGGTTGTCCTTTCGGTTTTTTTTTTTAATGACTAAGCCTTGCTTATCATAGATTTAGAAAACACGGCCTGTAGAAGAAATTCAAAGTCCTCTGACTACCTATAAATCCATTACTGGGAGGTAAATCCCAGGGGCATCATTTCAGAAATGGGGTTCTTCATGCGCACTCTTGCGTCCTGAGTTCTTGCCTCAGCAGTTGTGGGGAACAGCATTCACCGGCCACGCTGAGGTCCCCAATACACCATCCGGCTTCTTAGCCATTCCTGGCATGAGCTGGAATGCCAAGTTCTGGGAGAATCGTTTTCTGTGCTTCTTCGTGACCCCTGCTGGATTTAAAGCAGCGGTTCACCCACTCCTGGGCACTCCCTGTTTTAACATTTCCCTCCCTATCTTGCTTGGAATTTTAGCCAGCGTCTCTGGGCAAGATAAACAGCTTCACTTGGCAGAAGCAGTTCCAGCTGTCTGTCCCGAAATCAAGCCAGAGAGGACTTAGTGACCGTCTTTGACGTGGCAGGCGCCTGTCTACACACGATTCCAGTTTCAGGGGAAGAAACGCACGCTCCTGGCCCTCTTGAACAGACAGTGAATGCTTCCTCTCACTTCCCTCCTCCGTCGGCTTCCCGGACCCCTTCTCCCTTTGTGAAGTCTGGGTTTTGGGGGGCTGGAGTGTGAGCCCATCTCAAAGTGTTTTTCTGGGGCTACTTCGATAGGTGTGGTTTGGGAAGTTCACCAGCACCTTCGAGAAGGGATGTGTTTTCACTTATCCTCAGGGGGTCAGCGCCTCAGCAGCCTTGGGAACACTCATTTAGAGATTCATGAGAGCTGTGAATGCGCTCCCACTCTGCCGCCCCCTGAGAGGCTGCGGTGCTGGATTGCCCTGTGGACACACAGCTCTGGGCTAACAGGGATGTCCTGAATTGCCAGTGGGATGTGCTGGGCCCACTTGGAGCCCGGGAGCGTGTGGAATCGTTAGCTGGACTCGACCCTGGGGCCCCTGCCTTAGTGATGGGCTGGGTGCTCAGAGAGACTGGGGACTCCATTTCTGTGCCGCATGGACGAGCTTTCTTAAGTCAGGAAAAACACGGGATTCATTGCTGGCACCGCTTCTCTGGCTTCCCGCCACTTCCTCCCTCCTGTCCGCGGCCTGGCTGTTCCCTGGCTGGTGTTGGGGTGCTTTTTGGCCAACGAGTGGGAGAAGGGGAAGGAACTAGGTGGATCTGAGCCGCTCAGCCTGTCCACGCTGGGGGGGATGCGGTTCATCGTCAGCCCCCACAGGCCTGCCCGTCTGCGACACATGGCAGCTTGTAATGGGATAACCATAAAACTTACCCTGAGTATGGGCACGGGTGGAGTCCCACAAGCAACTGCCTCGCGCTTCACAGGGTTCGGGGACCGGAAAAATGATGGCTGGGGGTGCGGTGGATCTCTGAACTGGTGCAGGTCAGGATTTGACCGTTCCTGGTAGAATCCGGTAGCTTTGAGGTGGAGAGCTCCTTGGGAGACAAAGAGTTTGGTTTTGGTTGAGTTTTTTCCCCAAACGGCATCCTTCCGGCCTCTGAGTGATGGCAGCACCGGCAGCAGTTCCGTAGCGGGAGCTCAGCGCTCAGTGAGTGAGTGCGAGGCAGTACTGAGCGCTCGGCCTGGAGCTCTGCCCTTCCTCCTTTTGCAGGTGGAAAAACGTCCCTAGGGAAATCCAGCCTCGTGCTGAGGTCACAGCGGCAGGACCTGAACCCACACACCCGGCTGCACCCAAGCCTGGCCCCCTTACATCCAGCGTCTGACTTACATGTGTAACCATCTTCCGTCCACCCTTGCCCAGAGAACTGTCCCCTAATTCTAGAATCCTGCCTTTGAGGCGCCACTGTGGGCATCTTCCTTTAGCGTGTGGGGAGACCGAGGCACGGAGCAGTTCAGCCAAGCTTTGAGGGTCAAAAGCAGGAGCATTTCATCACACCCCCTCCCCCCAGCTGCTTCCCTGCCTCACTTCCCCAAAGGCACCTAGAAGAGGATGTGGTTCTTTTCTCCTGCCTCCTCTGCCTCATTCTTGGGTCTCTTCCAGCCCAGTGTTTCCACGTCCCCCACGGACGCCCATCTCTCCACATTGAAGGACAGCCCGGGAGCTCAGGGGTCTGCGACTGAGTTCAGTGCCTGGGCTGTTGTGTGTCCTCCATATGTGCCTTCGACTCCTAGGATTAGGGGCTTGGCTCTCATCTGGTGACCCCTCTGAAGGTCACCCACAGACTTGAGGGACCTCATCAGGTAACCCATCCACCCATGCAGGGTGGCCGCCTTCACCCCAGCACCGGCTCACTGGGCCTGGTTTGGGTAACGGGCCGAGCAGGGCAGGTGGTATCTGGGCTCGTCTGGAAATAGGCTTTTTATAAATACGGGCCAGGGTATCACTTTATTTATTCATTCAGCCGCTCCGAGTTTCAGCTCCTGTTGACCTTACAGTCAACTGGAAGTTCTGAATCGCTACCTTAAGTCCTTGTGAGGCACAGGGCAGTGCGTGTGTGGTTAAAAGGTTGCTCTTCTGTTTTACATAGAGCCGCCTGCCTCTAAGCCGGGGCTCCATCGTCTGGGTCTGTGCTGGGCACTTTTCTTTGCTTGTTCCGTAATAAATAGAAGAGCTTGTATTTATGCCCTCTGGCTGGCAGGGGAACAGACACAGGGGGATCTTCAGTAGAGAAGGAGAGAAGGACCTGGAGAAGGGATTAATAGAGGCCAGACCAGGTGACCAAGGTCACCCCCACCCATGGTAAGACCTGTTCACAGCGTGGCCCTAGATAGGAAGCGAGGAGAAGGGCTCTTCGTCTCTGTGGTCTCCAGAAATCCACAACACAGTCTAACCATGAGAAAAGTGTCAGACACATCCCGACGGAGGGGCACGGACAAATCACCCCACCGCTCCAGCTCCAAACCGGCAAGGTCATCCAAAACAAGGAGTGTCTGAGGAACCGTCACAGCCAGGAGGAGCCTCAGGAGGCAGACTCAGTGTCATGTGGTGTCCTGGATGGGATCCCAGAACAGAAAAAGGACATTGGAGAAAAAAAACTGAATAAAGAATGAGAAATCTGAATAAAGAATGGGCTTTAATTAGTAATAAGGTATCAACATCGGTTTGTCGATTGTGACAAATGTGCCATCCTGATATAGGATGTTAATAATAAAGAGAAGCTGGGTGTTGGGGAGTATATGGGAACTCCCTGTGTTCCCTTCACAACTTTTCTATAAATCTAAGTCTACTTTGAAAGAAAGAGTTTATTTAAAAATAGATGAGAGAGTGGCCGGGAAGGCCGGTGGGTGGTGGGGGTTCCATGGCAGGGATCTCGCCGGGCACATCCCTCTGCACCCCACGTCTGCGTCACGCGGCTCCACCACAGCTGGATCTGGGGGCCCTGCCAGTGCCGGCCAGGGGTACTGGGTGCCCGCTTTCAGGGAGAAGCCCGGGGCCTCCACACCCTGGCCACTAGCCACCCTGTTCTACAAGGCCAAGTGTAGTGGGCCCAGCCCCCTCTGGGTCTCGCTCTTCTCGTCAGCATGTTCTTTGTCCTCTCCCGGATCAGACATTGAGAGGCGAGCTGCTCTGCCGGCCAGTGAGGGAGCTGGCTTGCAGACACAGACACGGATCGTCTCTTTGCCAGGTGAACTTGAGAAAGGCAGCCGAGCAGTGGGGACAATGGATCCATTTGTACACTGCTCTGAAATTCAGAGTCCCCGGAGCAGTAGGCTTGAGCGGGAGGGGCGCGTCCGGTGTTCAGGGCTGTGGCCGAGGGTCCCACTAATCCTGCTATTGACTGGAGGTTGGGGCCTGATGCGTGGAATAGCGTGGAATACAGAATGACATTGTCCCTTCCCCAAAGATGGCTGATAAACTTGTGTACGGGATTCACACGGCCGCATTGAGCCACCTGCTCTTTCGGATGTTTCTGCTTACGCAATGAGTCAGGACACAGGGAGCGAGCACTGTTCCACGCCTGGCGCTGGAAAGTCACTAAGTGCACATGCTCGTTCGTACACAGGCAGCGGGCCCTGCACTGCAGTTTGCAATCTTCTTAGGGGAGAAGGCTTTTGTTTAGGACCCAGCTCCCGGAGAGCTTGTGGGCAGACGCAGGTCTCCGGCTGGACCTGCCGTGTGCCGGCCCAGCGCGTCTCAAGTCCTCTGTGCACAGGAATCGCCTGGGAGCTTGTTCAAATGCAGGTTCCGACCCAGGAGTAGTTCTGGGGTGGGTGCATTTCTGAGCCCCACCTGGTGACACAGGAGGAGGCTGCTGGCCCGGGGACCGCACTTCGACTAGCCCGGGACTATCTGGTCAGCGGAGGTTCAGTCTGGGCTGGTAGTGGGGTGACCTCTGGCAGGAGTGGGGCTCGTGCTTCTATCCTTGGGGACTGAGGCTGAAGTGTTGTCAGGTGGATAACTTGGGAGGTAAGCCTGGATGTGAGCAAAGGGAGGAGACTTGACTGGAAAGAAACAAGGGAGTGGCAGGTGAGAGGAGCAGTTGAGTTGGGAGTGGTCCCAGGTGGCCTGTGTGCTCGCGTGGTTCTGTCACCAGAGAATAAATTTGAGCACTTATGTAGTGCCAACTGTGGACCTGGCGCTGCTCCAGGCACTTCATCGTATTCACTCCTCACAGCAGCCCTGCAGGATAGATGTCGTTTTCGCCCCTCTTTAGAGATGAGGGCCAGTCTGCTGCCTGCTCAGGGCCCCACCATAGGAGAGGGTGGGAGCTGGGCTCCTGAGCCCTGGGCAGCCCAGCGTCTGCTCCTGAGCTCCTGCAGCTCCTCAGGTAGCACAGGTGGCGTTTCCTTGCTGACGTGTTTACACCGATGAGCACCCACCGTATCTTACCATCCCTGCCCTGGGTGAGCACCAGAGGCCTGTGAACATCCCGTGTGCCCCTTCACTCAGAGACGAGCGCTGGGGCCCTAAGGGCTCCCGTGACATGACACAGAAACGGGATGGCCTCTTTGGTGTCCTGACCACACCAGGGGTCCCCTCTCTGCTGTCTGTGCTTTCTGGAAGGTTCTTCTTGCCTCTCTTTGCTTCAGATCTTGTCCTGGACTGAGACTCACAGTACATTTCAGTTAAAAAAAAAAACCACGGCATTCCCCGTCCAGATTCCTTACATGCTTAACGTATGTTAGAGAAAACACATTTTCTGCTCCCTTCCTTAACTCTTCACTAGGAACAAGCTATGCACTTTGCAGAGGATTTTTCTAGAGAAGACCTGGTTTTGGGAGTACTTGACTTCCAGGGGGTCTTTGTTCTCTGTGTCCCTCCTGGCCATGGGACAGGAGCCCAGAGAGCAGGGTGGCTGCTGGGGCTGTGGGCCTCATGGGGTTTTGCTGTGTGCTGCCAACGGCAGTTCCATCTCGCTCAGATGATCATTTACATGTTGCATTAACTCACTCCAGCTGGAGAAGCACATCGTCACTTACTCAAGTATTTTAGAGCCTGCTACGTCGGGGTGTAGAGGGCTGGGCAAAAATGCAGGGTCCCGGGCACTGTCCCCACTTGCAGCCCAGATAATCTTTCTCCGTAAACCCCCGAGGCTGAGCTGGCGTGCGCTTGGGCGGTTTGGGTTTGCTGACCAGTGCTGACCGGTGCAGCGGCCTCTGGTTGGGCTCCTTGCCTGCTGCGGGCATCCCGTCTCCCCCAGAAGCCTGTGTAGAAAGTTCTTTTGTGGAGCGATATTGGCATGATTGCAATCAACGCCACAGCCAAACAGGATGTGGTCTGGGTGACTCCCAACTTGGAGCAGTGGAAGCTTGTTTTCAGTTGCCCTGAGAAGGACAACCTCTCCCCACCCCCACCCCCTGCCCAGCCTCAAGGTGCTTCAAGGCCCTGGAAGGGAGCCCTGGACTGATGAAGACAGGGTCCAAGTTCTCCAGCATCTGGGACCTGCTCCTTTAGAGGAAGGGAAGGGAAAGAGGCGGGGCGAATTCTGAGAGTCATAATCAGCCCAGGAGGAGAAGGCTTCCCGGTAAAGGTGGAGGCCTTTGAATTTGGTTTGGACGAATTTCAGGTGGGGCCGCACTTCTAGGTCGCAGCTGGTCTGTGTCTGCAGAGCAAAGGTGATCGCGGCAGTGGCGGCATTTTCCATGGCCCTGCAGGGTGTGGGGCCCCTGTCCTCACTATTCCACGGGGTACCAGGGGGCCAGGCCACAGGCCCCTCCTTCTTGTGTAGACATAAACAGTACTTGAAAATATTTGGCATGAATAGGAAGTCATCAAAACAATGACGATTCGTATAGACTTGTACAAGCACTATGCAGGCTGAGAAATGGAGCTTTACCCTTAACTCTGAAGCCCTGGTGTGCCCTCTCACTTGCCCTCCCACAACGTGTTTAAATCTAATAAATTAAGGGTTTAAGGCAGTCCCTATCCTGAATTTTGTGGTTGTCATTCCCTTGCTATTTACAGTTTTACCATGTAGCCAATGAACATTGTGTCCCTAAGCAATGCCATTTGTTTTTCATGCTTTTAACTTTTATATGGATGGCACTATGCTCTCACGGTTTGTGGCCGGCCAACTCTCATATGGCCCCCGGTGATCCCCACCTCCTGGTATTCACACTCCGCATGCGTAATCCCTCGCCTCGATGTGGCTGGCTTCGCGACCTGCACCTGACCGATAGAACTCATCCAAAGTGATGGATGCCGCTTCCCTGATTAGGTTACATAAGATGATAACTTTCTTCTGGTAACAGACTTTCTCTCCTGCTGGTTTTGTTGAAGCAAGCAGCCAGATAGAGAGGCCCACATGGCAGGGAGCTGAGGTCCTGAGTCCAATAGCCAGCAAGGAACTGAATGCTGCCAAAAAGTGTGTGAGTGTGGACGGAGACCCTTCCCCCGTCCAGCCTTCCCATGAGACCTCAGCCCTGGCCAAGGCCTTGATTATAGCCCGAACCAGAGGACCCAGCTCAGCCACCCCTGGATTCTCGAGCTACAGAAACTGTGAAAAAATAAATCTGTGTTGTTTGTGCTGATTTGTTATTCCGCGCTAGGTAACTCATACAGTGTTCTCCTGCGAGTTCCTTTTTTGGATAAACCTTCATTTCTGAAGTTTATCTGGGTTGATATGTAGATATTATACATTGGCTTTTCACTACCATGTTGTTTTCCTTTGGGTGTTAACACCTCAGTTTCCTCCTTCTCTCCAGGATTGTACGTTGTTTCCAGTCGTTTGCTGTCACAAACCACACTTTCAGCACAGTGTGCAAAAGCTTATCTGGGAGGTGAGCCTAGCAGTGGGGGTGGGTGTCCCCCAGTGTCACATCCCACAGGCAGTGTTCCGGTTCATCCACGTTGCTCCACGTCCTCGCTCACCATTGCTCCGTGTTGTCTGACTTTTCATTCTGCTGTGGGAGGTCTGTTGGATGGGAGAGAGTATCTGATTTGTTTTTAATTTATGCTTTCCTTATTATTAACCGTAAACTAATATTTATTGGCTGTCTGGTTTCTGGTTTCCAGTCCTGGGCTCTTCCCATTAAGCCATGTTGTCCTTTATTCTGTTTTTTTCTGACGTGAAGATCTTTTTCATGGTTTTGACCCATTTTTCTTATTGGATTGTAGTTCTTTGAATTTTCTGGAAAATAGGCCTTTCTGGGCTGTGTTAGCATTGCAAATTCTGCCTCCCAGTTTGCCACCTGCCCCACATGGGCTTTCAAATCAAACGAGGCACATGCTGAACCCCATCCCAGGGGGACAACTTGCAGAATTGTTTTCGAGTGTTACCGGTCCTGGCCTGTGTGTCCTGGTCTTCTGGCCATGGCATCACTCCTGTGAAATTAGCTCTTGCTTGTTGTCATTATTTGTCTGCCTTCCTGAGTTGCCTCCCCCTCGGCCCCGTCTGCAGATCCCCCTCTAGTCTGGAAGTGCTTTCCTGTTCAAATAGCTCCTTTAGTCTCTCAGTCATTTTGGGGGAAAACCAATGAGTCAGCCCTGGACCCTGGGCTCTCTGTGCACCCCTCTCGGCCAGCCGCTTGAAATCTGCATTTTGTTGTGGATTCTGGAGGTGACTGCTTTACTGAAGGAATGCGGGGTCCAGGGAGAATGTGCCCAGCGCTTTCAGAGGAATGCATTCCTGGAGAAAGTTAAAATTAGAAAAAGCTGCTACATTTCCTGCCATTCAGTGGCAGTTGGCTCGTGTTTGTTTGGACAAGGATCCTTCTGCGAACAATCCGGAGCCGGTGACTGCAGGAATGCGAGGTGAAGTCATGCTTTTTTGGATGGAGGTGCTCTGTTTCCATGGCAATCTTTGTTGTCCGAGTCCCTGTTTTGTTTGTGAATTCTTGCCGAATTAAACCGGAATGGAAAAATGTTCTTGAAACAACTCCTTTTTATAGTTCCTAAGAATTATTTTGTTTTTACAAAAGCTGTTTAATGGGAAGTAAATGCCAGAGTCCACCTCCTTGTCAGTGGACTCTGGAAGGATTGCACCACCGCGAGGTGGTGGCCGCTGGTCGTCCCTCCTCCTCCTTGGGAGGCCACCTCTCATCTCTCCCCTTGAGGCTGGACTTCTTGGGAAGCCCCCTCTGGCGCGTCCTTGGGGGCCACCCCTGCACCCCCCTTCCCCATAGGGGTGTCAGATTTAGCAAATAAAACTGCATGACACCCATGTACATTTCACTCCGGGACATACTTACACGAATCAAATTATTTGTTATGTATTTGAAATTCACATTTAACTGGACATCCTGGATTTTCTCTGGAGACCCTAATACCCTGCCCGCTACAAGCTGTACTCTGACGTCCTTGGTTCTGGTCTCTCGTGGCGCCTGGGTCTCTCCCAGGTGCTGTTGGCTGGCTGGTGGCACCTGTGGCTTCACTGGGTTTGCCCACTTTCCATTTGGACGCCGCCTCATGCCGTCGCTGGGGGGCTGCTCACGCCTGCAGAGGTAGAGCTTGCAGCAGTGCAGTCATGGACCGTGCTGGCCCATTTTGGGGATGGGGGCGGGAGAGCGTGCTGGGGGGCTCACAGGCTGTGCAGCAGCACGGAGCTCGTAAAGGGCAGACTCAAGGTTTGACCTCCTGGTCTGTTGGATCCAAATCCCAGGAGCTGGAGGGCACTGGAGAAATGTCACATTGTCTTCCCTTGAGAGCCTAAGTGCTCCTCTGAGACTCACCCCCAGAGAACCGAGCCATCAAGACTCACCTACCTGGATTGCCCGCAAGTGCCGCCCTTCAAGTCGGGGTGGGAAGGGCTGTCGCTGAGACCAGGAGTCACAGGATTTGTGGGAGCCGTGGGTAGGAGCCGGGCCTTGAAGGAGCGGTTGCTTTTGTGTAGGGAGGGAACCCGGGAGACATCACTGCGTGAGGAGGCAGGATGTGTGGGTAGGAGTTTTAGGGTGGGGTGACTGACCTGGCAGAATGAAGGAACTTGGCAGTGGGAGGCTGGAGGTAGAATAGAGCGAAATTGGAGAGAGCCTTGCAATGGGGTAGGGAAGCCTGGCTCCCAGGTGGGCAGGTGGCAGGAGAACGCAGGCCCTGTGTGCTCATGAGCAAGGGATAATGTGCTGAAGGCGAGGTCACGGGGTGATGGGTTTGGCGTAGAGATGCTCCTGGGACCACCTGGGAGGCAGTTGATCAGTTGCTGCAAAACTGAGCTGCAGGTCACAGGAACCAGGGAACTGTGTTCTGCATTCAGGCACCAGGTGCTACTAATGGAGCGTCTTACTACGTGCTGGGTGCAGGCCCAGGGGCTGCGGACCCCACCGTGAGTGAGACAGGTGGATTCCTGCTCCACGGACCTTACAGGCGAGCAGGTTGAAGATGTGGATGCCGATTCCATGAGGGAGTCTAAGGCAGTTTACTGAGTGCCAGGCGTGTTCCAGCTGCACAGGACCTGCCTTCGCGGAGCATTCACTCTGGTGGAAGAGAAAGGAAATAAACAAATGATAGACAGAATGTCGAGTGATAAAGGGAATGGAGAGTGAACAGGGTGCTGTCTGTGATAAAGTGTGTGGAAGGCTGAAGAATGGCCCCCCAAAGATATTCACATGCTAACCCCTAGAACCTGTGAGTGCTTCTTTACATGGCGAAGAGGACTTTGCCACTGTGAATAATACAAGGATCTTGAGATGGGGTGATCACCCTGAATTATCTGGATGGGCCCTAAATGTAATGTAACGACAAGTGTCATTTTGAGAGAGAAGCAAGGGGAGATCTGACTGCGAAGAGAAGACCATGGGACGATGGAGACAGAGATTAGCGCCGTGAGCTTTGAAGATGGAGAAAGGGGCCACAAGCCAGGGATCCAGGTGGCCACTAGAAGCTGGAAAAGGTAGGAAAGCGGATTCTCCCCCTTGGAGCCTCCAGAAGGAACCAGACCTGGAAATACCTTGGCTTTTGCCCAGTGAAACTGGTTTCAGATTTCTGGCCCGCAGACCGGAGGAGAATAAATTTGTGTTTGAAGCCACCAGGTTTGGGGCAGTTTGTGACAGCAGCCCCTAGGAAAGTAAGACAGAGGTCTGGGGATTTGAGGTGGCAATTGAGCAGAGCCCTAAGTGTAAGTGACTCCAGGTCATAATTCGTGGGGCGTTGAGAAGATTGGGATGGACTTTCTGCTGACCTGGAGGCTGGGACCAGGGGCCCTGAACTGGGATCCAGGCCCAGCTTAGAGGCACAAATTCCTTAGGAGGCATGAGCCCTCGCCGTCTCCAGCCTGGGCACGAGCTACGGTGAATGTATATATTTTTAATGTGAAAATGTCACTTGGGGTGTAAATGCCCTTTGCTTTTCTCCAGGTTTAGCTGAGTATGCATGTATTTTATTAATGGAACAAAGTGTTTTGTTGGCTTTTTCTAACACTAAAATAGCTCATTGGCTTTGACCAGAACTGACCAGGAATGTTCATTTATATTACCCAGCTGTTTTTGTGTCTTGGCCAAAAGGCCCGGTGGTCTCGTGCTAGTGTCACGGTTGTCATCTGTTCTGGTTTGGGACTCCTGAATGTAGAGCCTGAGGGAGGGACTTGGGGCTGATGATCTTGGGGGAGGTGGTCCCCGGAAGCAGGCATGGGGAACTGGGAGAGTGAGATGATGAAGGGCAGTTATCGAGTTCCTGGTCAGCGTGACTGCTGGGGCTCCTCCGTGCTGGGGACCCTCCTGAGGAACCATGAGAATATGCCTTAGAATTGTCGGCTGGAGGACTGGAGGCTAGGGCACTGACCCCAGGGCTGCCCTGGGGAGTGTGCTCCTGCAGGCTGCAGGGTCCTGGGATGGGGGGGACCCTCAGTGGATTGCACCCACCCATTTGGAGAGTGTCTTGACAGCACAGTGAAGGGGTAACTGGTTGTACACAGATCCAGTACAGTGTGGCCTTCCTGTGGGTCATGAGAAAGGCAGATATTTCGGCTCCATCCAACAAGAGCTGAGACAGCTACCAAGCTCTTGTCTTAATGACGACCCGTCATCAGTGTGGTGGAAGGTGTTCAGATCATGGAGAAAGTTCAGATGTGTGTGGCGAGGGAGTGGAGCACAGAGATGGCCTGTGTCCCACCTGCAGAGGGCCCCTTGATTCCTGTGTGTAGCATCTTCTCTTGATACCTGTTCAGAGCGCAGTGAGCCAGGTGGTACCTTCCCCGTGTCCCTCCTCCACCTAGGAGTTCTCTCTCCATCTTGTTCTGCACGCACACGAGCAACTTTCTATCTTGGTGTCTGTCTTCCGTGTTCAGCCACGTCTTATGTTTAGGCACGTGCTTTCTCTTACTTCCATTCTCGAGGGCAGGACCCACATTTTTTATGTACCTTCCAGTTCCTCTCTGGCTTACAAGGCGCAGAGCCCAGGCAAAGTTTGTGAGATGACAGTGATCTCTAACCTCACGTCCCTGAAAGCTGAGTGAGCGCCAGCCACGAGAGCGTGAACTGTGTTTATAGTCGGTTAACCTTTCATGCCTAATTGATGCTTGCTTATGAGGAAGGTAAGAATAGGTAAATAATCTGGAACAGTCACTGGGTGGAGAGACTGATCACAGAGGTTTGGATAGCTCTGTTGGGGAGTGAAGGATGGTAGATAGAACCTACCTTTCATGTCCCCAGATAACTAGCTGGGCGCGGGGTTCTGACCCACTCCCACCGTTGTTTCACCCTGTAGTTAGGAGCTTGGGGGATTGTGAGAGAAATGACCCTGTGGAGCTGTGCCCTTTGCCCACCCATGCTGGTGGGGGGGTGGTGGTCACCCAACCCTAAGAGCACTAATGCAGAGGTCCCCAAGATTCACGCCACTCCAGGACAGCTGGCCCTTGGATGGGCATCTTCAAGTTTGCATTTTTAAAAAAATAAACAAAATTTTTTGAAGATTGCATTTTTTAAAAAGCCTTGTTTAACAAGTAGCATATCGCCCAAGGTTGGGGACTGCCTTGCATTTTTGGATAACATTGTGCTGATCTCAAGGAGGAGATTGAAAACTGAGGATTCATTTTAATGGGAAATATTTAAAAACACAGAATGGTCTTCCTACCACTTTACCCAGGTCTTGGGCTTCAGAAAACGTTCATTGCAGCGATTCTGTTTCTGACCTAGTGTCTACAGATGCTTTGAGGGTATGGCTTGTTGACAGAAGCGGGAGTGTCCTGTGATACGTAATCAGATTAACGAATTATGAATCATTCGGTGCTCTTATAAAATAAGCTCTCCGCCCTTCGCTCCAAGCTTTGGCTAGGTTTTTGAAATTGTGAACGTTACACAGTCCAACAGCAAGGCAGGCGGAGGCCCCCCAGACCCCCTTGCAAAGCTGAATAGGGAGGGGTTTATGAGGGGCAGACTTGGGCAGCTCCACGCCGCGTATCTCCCTCTCCCGCCTCTTTCACTGTTGCTAAGGTAGGAGGTTGCTGGGGTGAAGATCTGACCCCCAAGAAGAAGAATCCAAGAGGTCAGACCGCTGGTGGTCCTGGTGGTCCTCGTCAGCAAGGGCGACTCCTGGCAAAGTTAGTTGTTGGGATTCTGGAAGAAAGGAACCAGCACTTGAACACCACGTATGCAGGGACCATCGAGGCAGCATTGGGTGATTCCCCATCCCACCCAGGGCTGAGGAAATAGGACAAGATTTCCCAGGGGTCACAGCTTTCAGTGGCCCGGCCAGGATTTGAGTCCATGTCCAAACGGAGTCTGAGCTTCCCCCCGTGAACTTGTCTGGCATATCCTCAGCCTCCTCGCCATGGTTGGTGCCCTCTCCCAAGACACACACATAAACTCCCTCCCTCCCTTTAGCAGACTTGGGAGGGTTTGTAATTTCTGTCGTGGAAGAAGGAAAGGAGGAAGGAAGTGCGACACTGGAACCCAGTCCAGCGTTTTACGCCCTCGCTCGCTCGGAGACATCCTGTCTCACCGGGCCCTGCTCTGCCTTCCTTTGTTTTCTTTGCATTTGACCCTTATTCTCTTGATCAAAGTTGCTGATGCTGCTTTGCACCAGTGGGTTGTGATCCCAGCTTCCCGCTTCTTGACCTTGGGTAAGTCATTGAAAGCCTGTTGAGGGTTTCAGACCCATCTGCTACGATGGGCATGATAATACCAGCCTTGCCCACCTCCTAGCGTTGTTGTGAAAACAACCAAGAGGCCAAGTGGAAAAGCACGTTATCAGTGATCGTGCCTTGTATCAGCGGTTTTCGAAGTGTGGTCCAGGGACCAGCAGCATCGACTTGCCCTGGGAGCAAGTTCGAAATGCCCGTTCACAGGCCGCCGCAGCCCTCGGGGCAGAGGCAGCCGTCTGTTTTAGTAAGCTCTCCAGGTACGTCTGATCGTGCTAATGTTGAGAAACACTGCCATGTTCAAACGTAAGAAGTTGAGTTCTCGGCCGTTTATTGTTTATTCCACAGTGTTCTGTGAGCTTTCTACTGGGTGTTTGACACTAAGTATCTGGTCTTTTATGTTTCAAATGTTCTATAAATGAAAATTGGGTTGACTTTATAATGAACCAGATCTGAGGACTAGCTTAACCCGGGGCTTTCTTCTCCAAGGAAGGAAGGGCACCAAAGAAATGGGGTGTACAGAGTGGTTATATACCATTAAAGAGCATGTTTCACATATGATTGAAATGTCCCTTTTACAATAGTCACAAGATTGCCCTGTGGGCACAGCGATGGATGGACACAGCAGGTAGTAGGTCTGCTGTCTTGGTGGACACAGCAGGGTGGCAGGTCTGTTGTCTCAAGCTGGGTGGTCACAGGGTGAGCACAGCAATCAGTTCCCATCCTAGGGAGAGATGCTTATCCTTAAGGAAATGCCAGTGTGGGGGAAGTTGCATCTTTACCTTAAGGCCATTGTTTCTTGTCTTTGGGACGTAATAGCAAATGCTTAGAGCAGATCAACAATGAGTGCTGAAGGTGAGGCCAAATTGAGTTTATACCAAATGGCGTCTTCACATACTCCAGTATATCCTATTGCTTGCCGTTTGTTTATCACAAAGAAGAAAAAGGCAGAGTCCCTGCCTGCCCTCAGTTTGGTCCACAGGCTGGTAGAAAAGACAAGAGAGAGAGCCACACAAATTGGGTATACTCTGGCATGATATGGAGAGCCCTGTGTAGGGGAGGAAGACAATTCCTCTACCCTCTGGCTCCTTCTGGCTGGGCTACGAATTAAATGGACACGAGACAGAATAACAGGAGAAAACCAAACAAGCTTTATAACACGTATACGTGGGAGACACTCAGGAAAACTGAGCAACTCGCTGGAATGGCCGAAGCTGCCACCTTAAATACCATTTTCAGCTAAAAACAAAGGAGGGTGTTGGGGGTAGTGGTTTCGGGCTTCAAAGGAGAGGAAGGCAATTTGCATGGAGATGGAAAAGCAAATGTTTGTTAAACAAATGTTTGCTGGGCCTCTGTAGACAATGGGACCCAAAAGAGATCTTTTGATATAAGTGGGCTTAGCAAGGACCCTCACGGTTTGCTGATACCCAGAGTTATCTATGGTGATGGACCCGTCCCATGGGACACTGCTTCCTCAGCTTTTAAGTAGTGATTGTCAAGACGCTGGACTTAAACCTCCAGCCCCACTGGAGGGGCCCAGAATTGGGAGCCAGTCAGACTGTGAAGGCACGTGGGTAACTGGTCAGTGAATTGGAAAAGTTAGAGCCTGGAAGAATTTTTTTTTTTTTCCAGAAACGAAAAAGCCAATGTACATGGATCTTCCAGTCTTTGTAACATTGGGTGGAGGTGTCTTCTGAGTGTGGGTTTGACAGCAGTATCTTCCATGAGCCACAAGCCTGATGCATCCTCTTGATTTCCAGTTTAAAATCAAGCAACAACACAAAGATACCGGTGAAGCAGTCTGCATCCAGAGTTCTTTGAGAGTTTATTAGCTTTTCCTCGAATGTTTAGCCTGGTCTCGTTTGCCAGCCCGTTTTCCAGAGATTCACTTTGATCAAGTCTTCTGAAATATTCCACTGGAACTGTCATGGAAGCTGCTTTGTGTTACTCATGACCATTCATTTATGTAATAATTAAATACATAAAATTTCCGTAACAAGGACCGCCAGCTGCAACCAGAGGGAGCAGAAGCTCCAAGAGGAGGAGGGGAGGGCAACCTTGTGTCATAGGGGTGGGAGTCCTCAGAGAGAGCGAGGGTGCAGGTAACACAGATGCCTCCCGTCTTCACACGGACAAATAGATGCCTCCACCCCCCTCCCCGCTCTGCCAGGAAGGAAGGACCTTCAGAAACTCCAGCTGCACACAGTCACCTAAACCACTGACACCGTGTCAGGTACCAGCGAGGAACCCACAAATGGATAGAGCGGAAGGATGGACGGGTAAATAAACCATTGTGGTGTCTGGTTGTTTGTCTCAATAACCCCACCCTTTTGTGCTTAATATTCAAAAGAGGTTGAATACAGGAGACAGGAAAGGATGTTCCTTATCACGTTCTCTGTAAAACTTGCAATATTGTGTAATTACAGGAAAGGTACGTGAGCCAGCTCTATATTCTGGGTAAGAAAATTTTACCACCTAAATCAGGTGAGATTTCAGACACTGTCACTTGGCGGTTTCATCCACCACGTGCCTAAATGCTTTTTTTAGTTAACAGTTTTTAGTGTTCATTTGATAGCGTTAAATATAAAGGCCGTGGCCAGTCTACTGAGGTGTGATGTTCTCAGCTGTGTAAATCGGTCGTCTTAGAGTTTCTTCCATAGCAATGAAACACCTAAGGTGAAGTCTGTGGCTGAACCATGAGCCCCAGGTTTGTCTTGACCCTCACTTGCATAAGCACTGGTCCAGCTGACCTGCACATGGGGTGGGGGTCCCTGTGCTGCTGCAGGAGGCCAGGAACGCTCCCCTCTTCAGGTCGGAGCCAACTCTGGGTAACAGTCTTGAATTGATGAAGTTTATCTTTGGAGCCATTCTTGTCTCCCTTTCTAGCCACAGCTTCCCGTTGTTTTTCTTTCCTTCCCTCTTGCTGTCTCTTATTCTACTTGCTGTCTTGGCTGGCACTTCAGGCATTCAGTCACAGGCCGTGGGTGCATGCCCACTTCCCTTTGGCTTGAGCCCACAGAGGCTGGCCCTTTGCCCCCTAGCACCGTTAGGGCTGCCGTAGAACTGGGGTCGGCAAACTTTTTCTGTCAAAGGCCAGACAGTAAATAGTTTGAGCTTTCGTGGCCATATGGTCTCTGTTGCAGCTACTCTGTGCCCTTGCTGCACAAAAGAACTATAAGCAAAATGTAAATGAATGGGTGTGGCTGTGTTCAGTAAAACTTTATTTACAGACGCTGTGATGCCAGTTTCACTTAATTTTCACATCATGAAATATTACTCTTTTTTGATTATTTTTTCCCTTAACTATTTAAAAATATAAAAACATTCTTTGTTCATGGGCCATACAAACACAGGTGACAGGCTGGATTTGGCCTGGGGGCCACAGTTTGCCTCTGGTGTAGGACAAGAATTTATTTGGCCCTACTCTGTGGTCTAGCTCTACTCCTGTGGCTATTTTCAGGTATGGGAGGGGTAAGGATTGGGGAGAAGCGATTCCTGCCATGGAGAGATTCCAGTGTAGATATTGGCAGATGCAGGATATGAAGGATCCTTTGGCTGGAGATCAATCCGTATGGGTCCATCATGGTGACTTGGAAACCTAGGGAGTAGATACAGGAGTTTTCCAGTTTCCCCAAAGCCACCCTAAAATTGCTTCTCCTCCACCGTTGAAGAACTATGTGCTGGGCGTATGAGTGGATTGGGCCATTGAGCACATACTGAGGTTTTGGAACAAAGTGTGAAGTTTAGACTGTTGGTGTCATCGGGAAGCCACCTAGGTCCTGGCCTGAGAGTCCTGGTTCGGCAGCATGGACCCGCTCTTGGAGGGTTATCACAGGCCAACCTGTCGGTCAAGGTGAGTGAACAGCTTAGAGAGCATTTTGGAATCTGTCACTCCTGCAGCAGCTCCCTGGATTGGCAGGGTCGTCAGAATTCCTTCTCCTGTTTTGCACATTCGGTGTATTAGTTTGCTGGGGCTGCCGTCACAGTACCACAAGTTGGGTGCCTTCCACAACAGAAACTTACTGTCTCACAGTTCTGGAGGCTAGAAATCTAAGACCCAGGATCAGCAAGGTTGGTTCCTTCTGAGGCTGCGAAGGAGAGTCGGTTCCAAGCCTCTCTCCTAGCTTCTGGTTGTTTGCTGGAAATCCGTGGTGCTCCTCGCCCTGTAGAAGCACCCCCTGCTCTCTGCCTTCATCTTCACATGGCCTTCTCTCTGTGCGTCTGCCTCCGAATGTTCTTCTTTGTAAAGACACCAGTCATATTGGATTTGGAACCCACCCTAATGACCCCATTTTAACGTGATTACCTCTGTAAAGATTCTATCTCCAAATAAGGCCACATTTTGGGGTAATGGGGGTTAGGACTCCAATGTAGGAATTTGGAGAGGGCACACAATTCCATCCATCACATGGGAAGTGGAAGGAATGGCTGAGTGCCTTGTTGGAGACTGTCCTAGGGTGAGAATTTAGGACAAAGTTGTCATCTCTTTGTGTATGAATATAGTTTCCTGTCTGAATTTCATGAGTCTCTTATCGTTTGTCCACTGAGCTTTCCAGACCTCCTCAGGTAGGATAAACCCTGTGTTGTATCATCAGCTGAGATTGTAAGCTATTGTTAAAGCAGCTACTAAGAGATGCACGAAGAGGACGTAAATGCCGCACTCATTGGACTGTAGGAGACACTCATGTTTGGAGACTCTGGAAGACAATGGCATCTTGTCTTCTTGGCATTGCTTTTTGACAGCTCTGTGGTTCTTGGAAATTTCCCCTTAATTTTCCTAGTAACGGCATTGATGTTTCTTGAAACAAACAAACAGAATCGGGCTTAGGCATCTTCTAGCCTTCGGGGCTTTCTGCTGACTTGAACCCACACTGAATCCTGTCGTTTTCTCTTGGGGGCCACGGGGACTGATGGGCACACACCAGTGTATGGCAGCTCCCTAGGGGGAACAGTGTTTGGCCAAAAGATCACCTCTCCTCTCCTCTCAGGGAAGCTGGTGTTTATGCAGAAACCTGGGGCTTCCCGAGAAGGAGAGCGTGGAGCTGGGGAAGTCGAAAGAGGCCAGCTGGTCCTGTCTACTTAATCCACCCACCCTGGACCTCACCAATGGGAGTTCACAGCCACACCTCGTCCCTCCCCACACTCCAGCACCGAGTTGGCGGGGCCTCCCTGTGTGCCCATGTGCTTGCCTAAAGTCCAGCAGGGACGTCTCTGAGTCAGCTGGTTGGGCAACACTGCGTCCTCCCATATTGGGAATGAGGGGTGAGTTTACCTAATCACCCTCCTGTCCGGGGAACCTGCCAGGGATTCCTGTGATGAAATACAACTCAGCTCAGGGCTGTGGAGCCGTAAGTGAAAGCTGTCTACCTAAGGAATCTTCTGGAATGAGCGAGCGAAAAGCCCCGGAGGGCTCACAAGACCTTTACCCAAAAATGCTGAGGACAGCAGTGCCTAAAGCAGCAGTGAGTAGGGATGTGGTAAATGAACATACTTCTCTCCTCGTAAAGAAGGAAACCTGGCTGCTTATCAGTTAAGATTGGGTAGCGTGTGGAGTTGTTGAGCAAATGCTTACTTTGTGCCTAGGAGATGGGCTTTGGGAAGCCGGGGTTGAGAGTGAGAGCAGTAACGGGGATGCGGGAGGCCAAGGCCGTTGACCACACGGACATGCTCTTTCCAGGGAACCCCGTGGCCTTGCCAGCCCCCTAACCACCTCTTGCCTTTCATTGAGGGGCCAGCACATGGACCAGTGCGGAGGTAAGAGGCCAGTGGTGTTGGCACCTGGTCGGAACGCAGGTTAAAGATTCCCGTTACCCCAGCCTAGATTTGGGAGGTTGGGGTCTAGACGGAAAGGAGGCACCCAAGTGCTTAGATCGGCTGGGATAGTGACTTTTAAAACTCAGAAAGAAAGGGAAACACCCTGTATTACCCACTTCTGAGAGGTCTGTTCAGTTAGTGTTTTCGCTTCCTCTGCTCCTTCTTTACTACCTTTCCCCGCTTTTAGCATGACAAGGTTCTCAGCTGTTTTGTCCTGACGTCAGTCTTCGCTGTACCGCCAGCCCGTGGACGAGTCTTCTGAAATATCCCGAGTCTTCCATGGACCGGGGAGCAGCATGGTAGACACATCCAAAATAAATGGGAGAGTGGACAACGGCCTCTTGTTTCCTGTGTCCTGAGCATCCTCTCCTCACCCCGCATTTTTCTGTCTCCTTTCGGATCTAAATCTTCTGTCGTGTTTGAGTAGGTGCTCTCACATTGTTGCCTTTTTCATAGTGTTCGCTCACTTCAACGTTCCTTTCGCCTTTGTGATCTCATACGTTGCTGGTGTGTTTAGAAAGTCCTTCTCTACCTGGAGATTAACTGTGTACAGACTAGGTTTTCTCTTTCCTTCTGGTTGATTCCCTCCCCCCGGCGTTTCTCTGCATCTGGCATTCATTTTACCGCTGAAGCCCCAAGGAGGGAACAGTGTCCTGAAGACGAACCAGCTGGCCCAGCGTCGCATGGGATAATTCTCGCCTCCTTGCGATGCTCCTTGGAATTGCACGTGAAATATTTACACGCAGGAGGTCCGTCCTGCTGTCTCTTCCGGGCAGGACCGTTGCAGAATGAAATTTCCACCTCCTCTGTCACAACCCGATGAGGTCCAGGATTCTTCCAGATCCCCCGGCAGCTCAGTTACTGTCCAGAACGGCAAGTTCTCAGCCGGTGGCTGAGAAGGGGGGTCGTGCAGTGGTGACCTTTAATCCTGCCATCTTGTCGTCATCCTTGTTTAAGGAATCTTTCACAGCCGTGGGCTCTGTAACAAAGGCTCTGTAGTTGTTACGTTAGTGCCCCGGGACCTGAACCACCTCCAAGTGACCCGGTGGGTGAGGAGGAAGCCCCACTGCCGGCAGGGCGTTTGGACTGCGTCTTTAGGGTTTAGCTGATAAGGTTATTGTATTGCACTAACACTGTCCGTCTTTGCAGCAGAAATAAGAGCAAGGGAGGGAAGACACAGCGTTGGTGGGGGGGAAGCACCAAAAGCCCTTGTGGCAGGCTGGGCCCCCCGGGAAGCCAGCTCAGATGCAGCTTATTATGCAGGAGGTTTATTGGGGGACATGCTTGGGGTCAACCTCCATGGAGGGGAAGGGAAGGGAGGGCAGCTGGAGCAGACAGAGGGAAAGCAGGGCATTCTCAGCGAATCCCTTCGAGACCCCACAGGAGCTCCGGCCCCAGGGGGCCCCTCGGAGTTGTCAGGAGTTGGGAGTAGGGTGAGGGCCTGCCTTCCCCCCCCCATCCATATGGCTGCCCCAGGGAAGGGATGTGACCAGGGTGGGGGGCAAGGTGGTTCTAGGACAGGGTCCTTCTGCCACCACACTCCCGGCAGTTGGGAAGGGAAAGGGCATCAGTGTCCGCCACCGTCCTCACCTTACTGTGTCAATGCGGTTTACAACCTGGTCCACTCTGGATGTGGAAGAGTCTGGGAGGGAAAGTGGAGAAATGAGGTTTTCAGCTGAACGAGACTCCAAATCTCAGTCATGGCTCCTTTTTTGTCTTGTAGCATCTCCCTTCTTTTCTGGATGGAAGGCCAGGTCCTGCGACGTGTCCTCTGACGTCGGGAAGCTGGTGGCCTGTTATAGGTAAGCGATGCAGATGGGCTGTTGGAATGAGCAGCCATACCTGGGCCCGCTGCGTGGAGGCAGCAATGTCACCACCAAGATGCACAGACCCCTGTGGGGAGATGCCCACAGGTGTGCAGAACAGCTCAAGAGGGAGGAGTAGCTTCCGGAATCTTCCTGTGACACTTCTTGGCCTTTTACAGCCCTTGGAGACATCTCCCTCATGGCTCTGTCTTCACATCCTTGTCAGCTCTCAGTGTCCCCAACCTGGGAAGGTCAGATCTCACCCTTGTGCCTGGTGCTGGCGAGTTCCCAGAACTTGTTTCTGTGTACTTTCGATGACTTCCCTTTCTGTTGCCGCCAACGGAACGTTCTCTCTCTACCCACAAACCAGAAGGGCAGCTTATTCTCCACCCTGACAGCCATGGGACAGAGCCCAGGTTGGCTGTCCTGCTGTGTTTGCACAAAGGAGTTATTCTTATAACATAAGATGTTATGAGTTCCCACACAATGGCCACCAGTGATGAGATGCGAGTGGAGAGAGCTGCAGGGTTATGGGTCACCCCCTCTGGGGCTCAGGGAGAGCATTTGTCCTTGGAATAGAACGTCAGAAGGTGTTAAAAGGATGCATTAGCTGGTGTTCATGAGGAAGAATTGGAGGCATTCAGTAATTCCCAGTGGAAAGGGAAGAGTAAATGATATCCTGGTAGAATGTTCTCGGATGTTTTCTTGGCTTTTCCTGATCTTTATTCTCTTGGCTGGCAGTAAAGGAAACCATCTTTTGTACAGTGTACAATCAGTGGGCTAAGATCATCTGCATCATGGTGCAGGCTTCGTGTGATTAAAACAACAACAAATGTCACTCCTTGCCAGGTGAAAGGACTGGACCTAATTAAAGCGGATCCCTTGCATACACTGGGCAGAAGAGGAGAGTCCGAGAGGAACAGCTCAGAGGCTGCTTCCTCTCAGGGCCACGTGTGAATAATACAAGCCGTCGTGCCAAATAGAGTGGGCAGCCGCGTGAATGATTCCAGGTTTTTCTTTCAATCCCGTATATCCTCTGTTCCGCTGAGGGAAGTCGATGGAATTTGTTGCAGTTTTCTTCTCTCCCCGCCTTTGCTATCACATCTCTGTTTTCCAGTATCTGCGTGGCTTTAGGATAGAAAGAATGTTGGGGCGAGTCTGCTGGTTTACAACCTGGGGGTTTTTAATAGTGAAGTGATGAATTCTGGAGTCCTGGTCCCGGGTCAATCCTCACAGGCGCTGAGGTCTCAGGGACTTAAAATACTTGTGCCCAGGAAGCGGCCACCAGCAGGCCCTACCTTATAAGTACAGCCCCTGCCCGGGAGGCTGTGGTCTGCTTGGGATGCATATCCACATTCCTCGCATTCCTCTCGCATGGCACTGGTGGAATGCTGGGGATTCCCAAATCAAAGAGCAGTATGCAGCCCCGTGCTTTTCTCCAGATAGACTTGCTGGATACCAGTGGGGTGGGCAACTTGACTCTGGGTCTGACTCCCACTTGGTCTCACCTTTGGATGTGGGGTGTAGCTTGGCCAGTGAAGGCTCTCTCCTGAGCAAGGCAGGAGGAGGTTGATGAAGAGCCCTGCCTGGGACTCCTCTGCCGCACCAGCTCCCTGGGTGTCATTTATGTGGTTTGCTTTTTCTGGCACTGAGCCAGAGTTTCTAGGGCAGCCTGACCTGGGAAGAGGAAACAGGAGGAAGGGACAGGGTCTGGCCGTCTTGAGATGAGCCAGAGCGGTACCCACTGTCTCCATCTTGGGCATGAAGGGCTCCTGGGAGCCTGCAGAGGCAGGCTCACCAGTGCTTGCCTTGGAGATGGCAGAGTGGATGTCTGTCTCACAGCGTTTAAAAGAAACCATCCACTGGCTGTGGAGAAATGGAGTCTTGACACATTTGGCCAATTTTTGTGGCTTTCTTCCCCAGAAACAGAAACGCAGTGTTTTCTCTGTGATTCTTAATACTCAAGATCTGATATCTTAAATTCATTGGGATTTGCAATTGTTGTGATTTGCGTGTACTTCCAGCACCTCAGGATCAGGATCTTAACCTATACTGACCCCACTGTTATCACCGGGAGGGATAGTTTATTATGTGCCCGTGGATGCTGCTGTTCAAGATGTGGGACCAAGTGAGGGAGCAGAAATGA
Organism: Equus quagga; assembly: GCF_021613505.1. Lineage (NCBI taxonomy): Eukaryota > Metazoa > Chordata > Mammalia > Perissodactyla > Equidae > Equus > Equus quagga. Next base: position 37,711,977 of record NC_060283.1, on the reverse strand, counting down.
TGCTGACTTCAGCTCCCTTCACTTTAAGACCAGTGTGGATGACTGACGTAACCCACAAATAACAGAGCTTGGCCCGACAGCTCCTCGGGGACTGTGGCAGCCAAGGACGGCGCTCGGCTGGGGAGACCAAGGCTCGTTTCCCACCGTTCGCGGATGTGACGGCTGGAGCTCCAGCTCACGGGCTTCCGCTAACCACCCTCTGCATGTTGCATCTACTGGAGCCCTGGAACACTGGGCATCCTGCCCGTTTTACAGATAAGAAATGAGGCTCAGAGAGGATGGTGTTCAAGTTCAAGTTCAAAGGGTTATTAATAAGTAGCAGAACTGAGGCACAGAGCTCCTGTTTGTGAGCCCCAGGCCACTCCTTCCATACTCACCTGCCCGTACCTGGCGCCTGGGAGGGCACACGAGCTTTGTGGGCAGGTGTCCCCAAAGTCCAGGGGTGGCCGATAGAAATCAATTTCAAGCCACAAACATGAGCCACGTAACTAATTAACAGGTGAAATTAGAATTTTTCTCTTAGACCTGTAAATTTACTTGAAAATCAAGGATACATCTAAGAAGTGAGTTGGATGACCTTAAAGGATGTACCTTTCAGCCCCCTGGACTCGTCCACTCTCTCTGTAGGGGGGACTCTGGCTGGGCATCCTCTGCCTGGACCACGTGGAGAATCACTGACAAATTCTTCTCTTCAGGGGCTGCTTTTCAGACTGGGGGGTCTCCAGACTTTTCTGATTCTGTGGGTTTTGTTGTTCTTTTGTGCTTTTGACATGAAACTCACATAATATCCAGTTACCCATTTTAAAGCGTGCAGTTCTTCGGTATTGAGTGCATTCACAATGTTGTGTGACCAGCACCGCTCTCTGGTTTCAAACTTTTTCATCCCCCCAGAAGAACACCCCTGACTCCCATACTGGAGTCCTTACTCCCAGTGCCCCAGCCCCAGCCCCCACTGATGGCTTTACTTTTGAGTTTTCCTTTGGGCTCCTGTCTGTCTGTGTGTAAGGGAGATCCTGGCCTTCAGATGTCCTTGAGATGGAGCAGCTGAGGCCAGCGTCCTTGGCAGCATGACCCCCAGGCCTGCCTGGACTGTCGCTAGCCAGGTGACCCAGAAGCACCGATTCTGCACCCGCCCAAGTCTGCCTGGGCCCCTCTTGGGGTGGGTTCTGACGTCATAGTTGTCAGCACGTGATGAAGTAACAGGGAGGGGAGCCCCGAGCCAGGCATCCCCCTCACTGAGACCTTGCTCAGCCTCCTTCAGAAGCTCTTCACTAGAATGCCTCCCACTGGAGCTGCCTCGTTCAAGCAGGGGCTGCGCTTGAATGTGAGTGAGGTCAGGAGCCGCCCCAGTGAAGCCTGGGGAATGTGGACAGATGAGAAACCTGAGCTGCACTCCGGCAACCTGTTCAACTGAAAACGGGCCTCCGCGTTCCTAAAAGCCTTGTGTTCTCGCCTCCTGACGAGCCTGCCTTTTCACTCCTCTCAAAGCGGGCATGTTGCAAGGACAGATGGGAGATTTTTAACATACTTGAGCCTTCCGAGATAAAAGGTGTGAGTCAAGAAGGATTCCACCATTGTTTTTCTTTCAAGAGCCTTCCGGTGCCTTACTGGAACCTGCACAGACTACAAAGAACTTCCCAGTGTGATCAGAGGACCTCCCACTCTCCATCTCTCCGGCTGGAGTTTTCCCCCTTTGTTAGTTGATTATTTGAAGTTGACTGGGCAGACTGCGTTTTAGGACAGGCAGAGTGAACGTATTTCATTCTTGGGTCAGAAAAATGTCTATGCAGAGAGCTTAGAGCTTTCACCTTTTCCAAGGATAGATGAATTTCAGTTACGAGCACATAAGCATCTTGCATAAATTAATTTCCTTCAACCTCAGTTTCCACAGCTGTAAAATGGAGCCAGGGTCTCAGAGGTTCTTAAAGATGAAAAGAAATCAGATATGCTCTCAGACTTGCTCAAGGGAAAAAACAGATTATTGGAAAGATCCAGAGACCAAGCAGGTCGCAGGGGACCTGGGAACCAGGTTTTGAGAAATGAAGCTGCTTTTCGAGAATTGTGCCCCCCTCCCCACCCACCTGTGCTTCTCCCCCTGACACCTGGCCTCTGCTGCTCTGCCCAGCGTGCACCTAGCCCAGGCATGGTTGCCGGCCACCAGCCAGTGCCCAGCAGTCCTGATGGGACCTGCCCTGGGCCGCTTCTGCATTTCCCAGCTCCCACTTCTCAGGAGGAGTGAGTTGGGCCAGCTCATCCTTTTGAGCGAGTCCTCAATTCCTGGGTCAGCAGGCAGGCTGTGGTTTGGCTCACCTGGACAAGGTGTCCGCTACTGATCCATAGTGGGGAGGGGGCAGGGCCACGGGGGCCTGCAGGCTGGGGCCGCGCCTGGGCCAGGCAGTGGTACTCCCAGGGGAGTGAGGGGTAGCATGCATCCATCCTCACCTGGGCTCGTAGGCAGACTTGCCATTCCTCCTTCCCTCCGTCCCCTCTTCCTTCCTTTCTTCTGAATTTGCCGCCGCCCCATCTCTTTGGGCTAGCCACTGAGCCTCTGTGGGCCTCCCTTTCCTCGTGTCTTAGTTGAGGAACCCGAGCATCAGTCACGCGGCTTCTCCGTGAACACATCGTTGATGTGGCCAAGGGGGTGGCTGTGCCCTTGACATGTCAGTTCATGCTGTTTCTCAGGTGTATTGCCCTCCTGACCTCAGGCTGCTGCAGGGGTCCTAAAGGTCAGAAAAGGGATTAACACTACCCATTGGCCAGAGTGAATAATTTGGGACCCTTCTTTCCAAGAAGTAAGCAGCTGTCCTCAGAGAAGCCTGAGCCAAGGGACAAAGCTGGATCTGCCTGGTGTGCTCTGATGGTGTTTCGAGGACACCAAGCTGAGATGCTCCCATCCCGTTGGGTGGACACGGGGCCTGAAGTCCCATGTGTGGCACATGTATCTCCTTTCTACTCTGTTCAAGAGTAGGAAGGGACTTGAAAGGCCATTGAGCTAAGCTTTGCATTTGGCCGAAGAGAAAGCAGAGACTTGAAAGGCCAGTGTCTGTCTGAGGTCACATGGTTATCTTCTCATTAAGACTGGCTGTCCACTGCCCTCAGGATCAGGGGCCAGCCCACTCTGCCCTCAGCCCTGGTAGGGTCTGCCTTGCCCTGTACCTGTGCTGTGTGCCGTTGCTCTGGCTCCTTGTGAACAGGTACCCCTTTTCCTCCCCAATCCCCCATCCATCTCTGGGCAGCCCTGGACTTAGCGCTTAATAAAAACAACTTGATTCTTTTTTGTTCCTTCTTTGTCATCGCCCGTAAATCCTTTTTACACTTGTCCTTTCTATGTATGAGCTGGAGTGTACACCTCATCTCTGCCTTCAGTTTTTGGTGAAATCAGTATCACTGATCGATGCTCCAGGCTGGCCCCGGGTGTCCTCTGCTGGAGAGCAGTGGCCTGGTCTGTGGTCTGTTGAACAAGATTTTTATCAATAACAGCACAGGTGTGTTTAACCTGGGGCCCTGGGTTCCCGGCATGGTCCTCTTCCAGGGTCTGCAGCAGAACCTCAGAGGTTTAGGAGATTTTCTAAAGAGAAAGCCTGTAGCCCTTATCAGCTTCCTCGGAGGAGGATTTGCACCCTCGAGAAAGGTCACAGTACCTGACTCGGGAAGGCTGGCTATCCACCCCGCCGAGCTCGGGTCTGACTCGAGGACTGAGCATCTCCCCTTGCCTGCAGGGCTCAGCAGAGCCAAGGTGGAACTTGACCGAAACCAGTGAAAACGCTTCTTTCCTTTATCTGTTTATTGTTTCTTTTGCTTTCGGTTAAGTCCAGATATGATTTGCTCATTTACTGAATGGGGAAAATTATCTTTGGATTTGAGTTGAACTTGGGCTTCCTCCGGAAAACACCGAAAATTGGAGGTGCCTGCAGGTGGTTAATGGAAACCCAGGATCCAGGTCAAGGGGCAGCGTCTGGGTTACCACAGGCCACCCAGGGGAGGTGACTGGAGGGAGGGGTCGGTCCTCCTGAATTGTTCAGGCTGCATGGCGTGGACGTCTCGATGTGGCATTTGAAGAGGAATTATTAAGGGGCTCTCAGTGGAGGATGGGCTTTTAGATGAATGATGCCGGTGGTTCTGGGGACATAGTGAGTTGGCACAGAGGGGGCTTCAGGGAGAGGAAAGCTACTGTAGTGTCGGAAGAGCTCCTCTGTAGGTTCGCTCTGTATTTAAGTTTCGCACAGTGGTGGACAGTTTGCAATGCTCTCTTAGATTTGTTCTTGATCTTCTCAGATGGGGAGTCGAGCCAGATATTAATTAGTAGCCTCGTTTTGCAGATGAGGGAGCTTGTGCCTTGGAGAAGCTGAACAGTGATTAAACTGAGGTCAGATAGAATCTGCTGGACTCGACACCCTCACTCAGGGTCCCCGTAACCAAAGACCTGGGATCGCATGGTGGAAGGGCAGGCAAGGTTCTAGAATGGTCCATGAGCAGAATGAGTCCAGGTGGGGCCTCGCTGCATCTCTGACAGCAATGCTGCACACCGGATTCCTCCTTTGCTTGGGTCTCTTGATTTCAAAGGGACTTAATGTAACTTGAGAGCCGGGCCTCCATCTTCTGGGGCCTAGACATTCGTCTGGAGGCAAGTTGGCCTATAAGTCAGCAAGAAATAGTTGGCCCACCTTGGGACGCTAAGTTTCTGTAGAAATTCTTCAGGGTACCACACATGGGTGGGCTTCAGAGTGAATCGTGATAAGCCTGCGTGAGGCTCCTGTGGACAGGGCTGGCCGGACAGAAGGAGCCAGCATCGGCCCTGCCCTTGCAGCCCTTCGGTGAGACTGGTCCACGAAGCATGGCCCAGAGGAACTCTCTCCTGGCTGGATTCTGGCCCTCAAACGCCAGACTCTGGGGCGGGCTTGGTTCCTGCCAACCCAGGCCACGGAAGCCAGGCTACTAGTTTGTCAATTTGACGCTATGCCAGTGGTGCCTCCTGGCTGGCTGGATGGGAGGGAGGAATGAGCACAGGATGCGGGTCGTCAGTGGGACGGAGCAGCTCTGTGTTGGTTTATCTGTTGAGAAGATGACCTCCTTTTCTCGGGGAGCCTTCTCCTCGCACTTCACCTGTGTGGTTCTCATGGAGCGTGGCCCGGACTCTGAGCGAACGTGATTGGGTGCGAATCTTGGCGACTCAGAGCTGCGCGGCTGAGCCTGCTGTACCTTAGTTTGCTCAGCTGTAAAATGGGCGTGAGAAGCTGCAGTTGTGCTCCCAGCTTGTGGAGAAGTCGATCTGCTGTGATGAAGCTGAACCCACAGGGATGGGAATGAGGGGCTGGGAGGTGCGTCCAGGTGGCTCCAGGGCCAGGTCCACCCTGTCCTGCCCTCAGCTTGATCCTAGGTGCCCCCAAGATGGCCCTGCACCTGTCCTATTCGGGCTGCATTGCTCCAGTGGGACCATGGTGCTCTGAGGCTCTGGGTCAGCATCTCTGACCATCCACTGCCTCCCAGCTGTTTCTGGGGTGCACTTTGCCCCGACTTATCCTCTTCATGGCTTCTTCTCCTGCCAGACCAGCCCTTCCTGACAGCACACAGGTTTCTTTTTCTTTCCTTTAGTAGTTTATTCCGGATTATAACAAAAATCTGTCTCAGTGTATACAGTTTTTTACATCAAGGTACCTTTTCAGACTGTTCTCCACACACAGACAGGTGTCCCCGCGTTTCGAAAGTTCGTTTTACCCCTCTTCGCTTTTGCGAAAGACTTGCGTTAGTGCCTGTTTTCACTGAAAATCCACAGAGGATTTTCGTTTTAGTGAAAATCGCATTCAGCGTATGCTTTGCAGCGCGTTACAGAGGCAGCGCGCACCCCGAGGGGCCAGCATGGCACCGCCAGCCTCCTTCCCTGGGACCTGAGCATCAGTTCATCCGAGCATCCGTTCACCCGAGCTTCAGTTCATCCCAGCATCAGTTCATCCAAGCATCAGGTTGCCACCACTTTGAGCCGTCTGAGTATCAGTGCTCTATCTCCGTTTATTTTGTGCACCTGTTAGCAAGATGTGTCCTAAAGTCATGACTTCTTTGCTTTACGCCCTTTCTGCTTACAAAAGATTTCATAGGAAATGTGTTCCTTTTGGCTAGCAGGAGAAACTTGTACATCACATTGTAGTCCCAGATGGGTTTCTGATGGGCACATTTTAAAATGTCCCAATTCAGTGCTATTTAGTGTATTTACAAAGTTGTGCAACCACGACTTCTGTCGCGTTCCAAAACATTTTACCAACCCAAAAGGAGACCTGTGGGCCATCGCTCGGCATCCCTCCCTCCCCCCAGCCGCTGGCAACCACTGAGCTGCCTTCTGTCTCTGGATTCGCCTCTTCTGGATATTTCCGATAAATGGAACCATGCACTGTGTGACTTTCTGTGACTGTCTTCTTCCACTTATCATAATGTTTTCAAGGGTCATTGACGTTGTAGCTTGTGTCAGAATTTCCTTCCTTTTTGGTGAGTTATATCCCGTTGTATGGGTAGCCGTGTTTTGTTGGTCCATTCGTCCGTCAGTGGACGTTGGGTCGTTTCTGTCTTTTGGCTATTTGAATAGTGTTGCTAGGATTCGTTATATTTTGATGTTCTAACTTAATTCGAAGAGCTCTCTTCTCTCATTTTGAAGTTCTTGGAGAGACCCCTAGCTTAGCTTTCGATCCCAGCTCCCTCCCTCTCCCATGCCTGTCTGCAGTATTTTATAAATCTCCAAGAGCCAGGGCCTGACCTGGTGTTGAAATCCCCCTTGGCGTGGACCAGCTTGGGTCACTGTCACCCGGAGGCCGGTTGGGTGCTGTCCCCTGTGGATTCACTCACCTGTGTGTTAACACGGTCACGCCGGGAAGTGGTGAGTCACGGAGAAGTGCTGCTCACTGAGGGGGTGTCTGCAGCAGACCTAGGCCAGGTGTCTCTGCAGGTGTGGTCCCTTGATCACCTGCCTCAGGATCACATAGAGGCTTGTTGTGAGAAGGCAGCCTTCTGACCTCTTCTGTGCTGGCTGCCGGAGCTCTGCCCCTCAAAGCCTTTCTGCACCTGCTGTGGGGTTGTAGTGAGGCCGGGCTGGAGAGGGATGGAGGGAAGGAGGGAGGGAGGGAAGGATGGATGTCAGGGCTGCCCCTCCCTGCAGTGTAGCCTGGAACTCACTCCCATTCCCCTCACTGAGGGTCCCTGTCTCCCCAGGTTTAGTAACTGCTGCCTCCTTCCCTTCTCCCCTGCCATCACTACCCCCAGGTCATTCCTGCACCCACACACACTGCCATTAATCGTCCCTTTATTAAACTCGCCTCAAATGATGCTAATCTATGCGCACCGTCCTTTTCCCGTTGGGACTCTGAGTAACAGCTCAGCCTGACCCTCCCCAGTGAAACCACCGTGCCAGGGCCCAGAGATCTGTGCTTCCCAGACCATCAGCCCTGTCAGTCACTCACGTTCTTGGCTTCCTTGTGTCCGGACCCCAGTGGACTGCTGTTGTCCTCTCTCCACCTTTTGGGAGCATCCGTCAGAGAAGCAAATGTTCACAGAGCCTTTCCTGATGTCCAGATTTTGCAGGTTTAACACACACCTTCTTCAAGGCAAAACGTGGCAAGTAGGGGACAAGGGAGAAGAGTGAGCTGGAGCCCGGTGGCTTTGGGAAGGATGACCCACCCCAGGATCCCCTCGCGCTCGAGCACTCAACTTCCTTTTAGCAACTGCACTTGGGATCCCGAGGTTTCGTCCCCGTCCTTGTCCCTGTGGTGGGGTGTTGACCTCTGGGTGGGTGCGGAGCAGGCTGAACCCCTGCAGCTGTCCAGCGCCAGCCCTCTGGCTCCAGCCACTAATGCTGTCCTGGGCTAGCCGGAGTGGCGGAAACCTGAGAAAGACACGTCTGTACTCGGGGCACGTGCTGGGCACCTGCTCTTCCAGCCACCCTGCAGAATGGGGAGGAGACAGCAGGTGGGAGACGGGGAGGCGGGCTTCATCTCTTTGTCCTCCTGCTTTGTTCCAACAGCGTTTTTTCTCCTTCTTCCTTTTTTTTCCTTTGGGATGGGCATGTTCAGGAAATCTCAGAAGGGCTCCTTACTGTTTCAGGGGTATTGTACCTAACCTTCCTGGGTTTTGGCAGAGAATGGATTCATCAGAAATCTGGGGAGTGGCATTTTTATGGGAAACAAAGCATATGCCCTTTTATTTTCAGTGGATTTTTAACCGTGATACAAAAGCATCCCAGAAGGGAAACCAGCTGGAGGCAGGCAGCCAGGACTACAGGGTGCTCAGATCCACCATATCTGGACTTGGGGCCCACCTCACTCCACGTTGCCACCTGGGGCTGCTAGGCCAACGTCCAGATGTGGGAGTGTTGGTCTGGGCTGCCGTGGCCTCCAACGCCACCCCTCCATCCTGTGGCTTTGCCCATGGGTTCAAAGAGGGGCTGATAGAGGGAGGTCATGGAGGAAGGGGCCGGGGGTGAGGGGGTCGCAGTGACAGCAGCAAACTGGCCCATGTGGTGCTGAGGTTAAGATGAAGGTTGGGGTACCACACAGCATCTGTATGTCTTGGGATAAGTTGGGTCTTCAGATCTGTTCTATTATCTCTACTAATTGAAGCTGCTTTGGAGGTTTAAATTAGTGGATACGGCTTTTGGCACGGGGCCTGGCCCATGGGACAGGTGTTATCATCCTAGTTAGAGTTGAAATGATTTTGGGTTTTCTAGGGTCAGGGTGGGACCTGTACCTGAGAAATTGAATAGGGGGCCAGATTGCAGGCAGTTTCGGGGTGGAGGGTCCAGGTGAGACGTGGGGAACACCTGAAGGAAGGCAGAGGCAAGGATGGGGAGGGAGCTGCCCGGAGAGCAGATGGAGTCCCACGCAGGGGCCAGCAAAGCGTGGCCTGGGGCCCCAGTGGACCACATCCTGCTTGGACCCTGGTTTTGTAACTAAGGTTTTATTGGAACCCAGCTGTGTCCACTCATTGTCTGTGGCTGTCTCTGCCTTTCAGAGGCAGAGCTGAGTGGTTGCAATAGAAGCCAAATGGCCCACAAAGCCTGAAATAGTCACTGTCTGGCCCTTTCCAGCAGTGGTGCCACCAGGGGACATTTGGCAATGTCTGGAGACATTTTTGGTGGTCACAGCTGAGGTTGGGGGGTGCTACTGGCATCTCATGGGGGAGAGGCTGGGCTGCTGCTGAGCCCTGCAGTACACAGGATGGCCCCACAGCAACAAACGATCTGGCCCCAAATGGCAGGAGTGCCAAGGTTGAGAAATGCTGCTTTCCAGGAAAAGTTCTCAGTTTCAGCTAGAGAACTGACTGGTTGGGAGGCGAGGAGGAGTCTAGGAGCGGGCCCGGGTGAAGATGCCACTAAGAATCAGCTAGAAGTCTGGGCATGAAGCAGATAAAGTAGAGGACAGAGAAACGGTCCAGGTGGTGCCCCGTTTTGCCTGTGGGTAATCATTCTCTTCTAGAGCCTCTCTTTCTTCCTCCCTGTAGCAAACACTCTTGCTCAGGGTGCTTTTTAGTTGGAGGCAAAGGAAAAGCTTCTGCAAGCTGCCCTGGGTTCTAGCTCATCCTCCAGCTCCAGGTCACACCTGCTCCCTTTCCAAGCACCTCTCCTACATCACCGTCAGAACTGTAGAGAAAACAAGCTATGCATTATCCAACGCCCCCAGGCCTGGATCTCAGAGCCTCTGGTGAACTCGCTTTCCCCGTAGGAAACCTGTCCAGATTGGTTGAATTCCGTTTTCTCTCTGCCCGGTACAGACTTGTAGCAGAAGCTCTATGGCAAAACAGGATGATTCATACAAGGTTTGTTAATTTGTGTGTTAATTAAAAAAAAAAAAAAAGAAAAATGAGAGCAGACGTCTGACCGTCCTGTCAGCTCTGCCACACAGCGCAAGGTTGGGGATCCTGTGCTGGTCTCCAGGAGCCGGGCTGATGTTTGCCCAGCGGGCAGGTGGAGGAGCAGCTTGTGTTCCCATCTAGAAATGTGCTGATCCATCTGGTCCTTGTGCTGGGCTCGTGCCAGCCTCAGAGGAGGGCAGGCAGGCACACGCAGTACACCCTGGAACCACTCCGTAGCTGGAAGACTTCGGACAGGTGACCTGGCTTCTCTGTGCCTCAGTTTCCTCGACTGTAAAATGGAGGCGATCATCGTCCATCTCCTGGGTTGGCTGGGATGTTTAAGTGAACGAGCACTCAGAAAGCACTAAAAAGGTCCCTGACCCACACTCAATGTCCAGCCAATGTTGTTGGGTGCACTGGTTTCCCAGGGCTGCATAACAGATGACCACAAACTGCATGGCTGGAAACACCAGACGTTGGTTCTCTCACAGTCTGGAGGCTACAAGTCTGAAATCAAGACGTCTGTGGGACCATGTTCCCTCCAAAGGCTACGAAGGATCCCTCCTTGCGTCTTCCCGGCTTCTGTTGGCTTACCCTCCATCCTGGCCACCATTGCCTGCAGCTGCATCACGCCCGTCTCTGCCTCCGTCTTCACGTGGCCATCTTCCCGCTGTGCATCTGTGTCTCTGTATCCGAAGTTCCCTCTTCTTGTAGGGACCGCAGTGATTAGATTTAGGGCCCACCCTAATCCAGGATGACCCTGTCTTACCTTGATCACATCTGCAAACACCCTGTTTCCAAATGTGAGCTTGACAGGCACTGGGCATCAGTGGGGGACGCCGTTCAGCTGACGGCAGTGACTGTGGTTGTTTGTATTCCGTGTATTCTGATTTCCGTCCTAGATCGTGTCTGTGTCTTCAGCCTTTCCGTGGGCCTGCAAAGAGCAGGAAGGGTCTTCTTTGTGTTCTTTAGCAGCCAGCAGTGCCTGGGAATGCTCAGTGCCTATGTCATTAAAGACTTAAATTAAAGAAGATGCCACCTCTGATAAGCTTTAGGTTTTGAGAACAGAAATCTGCACTAGACAGACACGAAAAAGGCTATGAACATAAGAAGTCTGGCTTTGGGGACGCAGCCACGTTCTTCAACGGTGCGACTGGAGCAACCTCGCAGCCCGTTATTGGTTTAAGTATTTATTGAGTGATGGGTACTGGGTGCAGGGTATTGGAGGAGGTGCTGGGGATGCTGAAAGGCACCGTCCTTGTTGACCCAGAGCTTACAGCCTCGCTGGAGGGACAATTAAATAAGCAGTTACTGTCAAGTGATTGGGTCCTGTTGCAGGGGAGGCCACGGCGCCAGGGCTGGTGACCACAGACATGGCTTTGACTCGGAGGGAAACTTACTGGTTTAAGGACTCTGGACATCCCATGGGCTCTGGCAGCTTCCCTTCTGTCCTACATGGGGTCACAGGGAGCTGGCAGCTGCGCAGAGCACCCTGAGGGACAGCTGGCTGAGAGGAGACGGTGAGAACAGTAAGTGAGATGGGGAGATCCCTGGGCCTCTGCAGATGGGTCCCCACTGCTTCCAGGACAGTTGAGTGGTGGACAGCCACAGCGAACGGCTCAGGGTCTTCCCCAGACAGGCAGGTCACAGGAAAAGGCTCAGTTTGTGCTGGTTGAGAAAGGAGGTAGTGAGGAACGTGCGCCGGAAACTTCTTGTAACGGGGCCTGAGGGAAGAACCCCTGCCGAGTTTTCCCCCTCAGTGTATTCTCGTATATGTACAAGGAAAGCTCCAAAATGTGTTTACACGTCCTGTGTCTGGTGGGGCATGTGACCCACTTCACTGGAAAAGAGGTCTTTCCTTTTATGACCAGTGCAAGGTTCCCATGGGGCTGCTCCAGCCGGGAGCCAGCCCGTGGCCTCTCTCTCGTGCAGCCCCCTGTCCCTGCCTTGTTCCTTTATTCCTCGATGTCCAAGGTGCAGTAGTGTCCCCCAAAAGTCACGTCCACCCAGAACCTCAGAATAGGACCTTATTTGCGAATAAGTTCTCTCTGATGTAATTGGTTTGGTTAAGAGGAGGTCCTGCTGGAGCAGAGTGGGCCCTAATCCCATGACAGTTGTCCTTCTAAGAAAACAGCCACGTGAAGACACAAGGAAGAAGGCCACGTGGAGACAGAGGCAGATTTCAGAGCGGCTAGGAGCCAAGGAAGGACATGGATTGCCTGTGACACCACAAGCTGAGGGAGGCCTGGAGTGCATTCCTGCCTGGAGCCTTTGAGAGCGCGTGGCCTGCTGAAACCTTGGATTCAGGCTTCTAGCGTCCAGAACTGGGAGAGAATGGTCTCTTTGTTTTAAGCCACGTTTGTGGTGATTTGTTAGAGCAGCCCAGGGAGCTAATGCATCCATCTGTGTTCCAGCCCCGCTGAGCTGGGAGCCAGGGCCCCGTGGGGTGGCACCGTGCAGCACAGCCTGTGGCCCCTGGGGACCTGGGGGTGGTGTGGGTATGGAGGGGTGATGGGGGCGGGGTCCAGTGAGCCTTTGTCTTCATGGTTGAGAGGTCATCTCCCCTCAAACTTAACCAAGAGGGAAGCCGGTCACCGAGTGCCCTGGTGCATGTGTTCAAGTCGGGGCCAGGCTTCAGGCATCAGCTATAGGTCATTCCAGATGGTTCCATCTGGTGCAGACAAAACCCTCCAGTCCGTGGAGGTGTGACGGCAGGATTTATTTCCCTCTGAAAAAGCCTCGCGCTGGCGCCCGGCGATCTGCCTTGAGTCTGAGCCCAGCTCTGCTTGAGTAGCTCTCTGAACTGGGGCAGAATCTCCACATTTCTGCTCCGGTTGCTTCATCTGTACTATGAGAGAGGCATCTTATTGTTGTCCTGCATAGGTCTGAGTGCCTGAGTTTTGACACCTGCTCACGCCTGGATAACCCACGTCCCCGTGAGGCTGTGTTCCTATCACCCGGAACACTCTCTGGGCCTCTTCCCGGCTGATCCTGTCTTCTCCCCTCAACCACTCTTCTGCTTCCTGGAGGTCTGTTTGTCGTCTTGTTGTACATCTCATGTGACACGTGCTCTCTTGTGTTCACCTTGTTTGTTCAACAAGATGCCCATGGGATTCTCCTGTGTTGTTGCACGAATGAGTATTTCATTCGTGTCGGTCTCGTATGAATGTGCCACCATTTGTTTATTCATTCTTCTGGTGGTGGAGCTTGGGGTCGTTTCCAGTTGGGAGCCATTAGGAATAAAACCAGTACAAACATCCGTATACCAGCCTGTCTATGGGCATCCACTTCCTTTTCTCTTGGGTATTTGTGCCTAAGGGTGGAATGGCTGCGTCTGGGGCGTGTGACGTGTTCCAAAGGGGTGGTTCTGCTTTATACTTCGAGTCAGGCGGATCTTAAATGGGTGCTCCATCTGGGGTAGCAGTGGGTGGCACCAGGCATGGGCAAATGGGTGGGGTCTGGCTCCTCCCCCAGACCTGTTCCTTGCCTCCCCGTTCTACGCTTCAAGCAGAGCTGCTTCGTATTTACCTAGTTTTTGCTCGGGGTTTCTGCAAAGCCTTCCTTTGAAGAATGCGTTCTGCTTCTAAAAATAAAACATTGCGTGCTCCGAGGCCTTTCAGGATACAGAGAGTTTTCCCAAGTGTTTGCTGGGCTGTGTATTTATGCGGTCTGGTTCAGTGCAGACTCGCGCCCAGCGAACTTGGCTGGATCTGTTCTGCAGGCAGGATGCTGGGGCTCCACTGCACCCAGCAGGAAGCGCACCAGGAATTGGGGTCGAAGGCCTTCCAGGCCATGCAGAGCTCCCAGAATTCCTGAGGCCGCATCGAGCTGCTCTTCAGAAGGCCCACTATGTGGGCTCGGCTGTCACTTATCTGTTAAGGCGCATGTTGATCTCTTCAAGGGCAAAATGTCCTTGAGGACGAAGCTGCCCATTGAGTAGCAGAGCTCGCATCACCCGTGCGTTGCTGGGCTGCGGCCTCTGGAGGACTCCTCGTTTCCAGAGCCCTTCTGTCTGGGCCTTGTACGCATCTGCAAAAGAACTTCGCCTGCAAGAGTTTCGTGCTGTGGGGGCGTTGACTCTGGAGCTTGTGTGTGACCCCCAGAAAGTGCCGCTGCCCTTGGGGTGGGGTCCGGGTCCGGGTTGGGACAGCAGAGCAGTGCAGGGTGAATTGGTGGAAGGATAGGTGGGTTTGGCCAGGCTTAAGGAGGCAGAGAGAACCTTCCAGGCTAGATGAGCAGCATGCCCCGCTGAGCGTGCCATGTTAGGGTTTTCAACAGAAGGGGCCCTAGGAGCTGGTCAGGCTTAGGCCACTGCGGGCACCGCCCATCGTAAGGATTCTGAAGTTGGGAGGTTGGGGCGAGATGGTGGGGATGAAGCAGATGGTGTCTTGGGGGTTGAACAAGTAGAGTTTTCCAAGTAACTAGGCCATGCAGACGACAGGGGACTTAGGGAGCCTTGGGGCACGGCCAAGTCTAACCTGTAGAGACAGTCTGGTTGGGCCTAGAGGAGGCCAGACAGGGGAACACCGCGGACCACCATTTGCAGTTGAGGCTAAGAGAATGGGATCCGGGTTCTCGAAGGAAGGACTGTTGTAGATTCTTCAGTGGGTCGGTGGGTCCAGACTGCACAGCGATTCTCTCTCCTGTCTGCGCCTCAGAGTGACATGGGAGCTTTTTAAAAGTCCTGATGAATGTCTGCCTTAGGATCTGAATTGCCAAAGCCTCGCCAGGTGGCTGTCAGCAGCATCCAGGGTTGAGAAACAGGAGCCCTTTGGGGCACAGGCGTGCGGGGCGTGGCAGTGGGGTGGAGCCTGGGAGACCTGTGCCTGCCCTGGACCGGGACATGAAAGGGAAGGGAGCTGGAGAGACCAGGGGGCCACACACCAGCCAGTGGCTCAGATTAAATAACAGCATCAATAATAGTTCACACTGAGGACCGGTGTTCTCAAGAGGAGCGATTTTGCCCCCAGGGGACATTTGGCAATGTCTGGGGGAGGGAATAGTCCAGGCTTCTAGTGGGCAGAGGCCGGGGACGCTCCTAAACATCCTGCGCTGCACAGGGTGGCCCCTAACAAAGAATGATCCCGTGCAGAATGTCAGTGGTGCCGCGTGGCGGCCCTGACTCAGGGAGAGCTGACTGTGTGCTGGTGCCTCCCTGAGCACTAGTGTGCGCCAGCAGATTGTCATACACCTGGAACAGGGAGACGGTCTCAGCATCCCCATCTTGTGGATGAGACGTGGAGACACCAAGAAGTTAAGTGTCTTGCACATCTGAGAAGTTTCAAGCTTGGAAGAGAGGGACAGCGTTGATCAAAGGGGAGGCCACCGAAGGTGAAGGGTGTGGCTTTAGTTTTAAATAAACGCCATCGCCTCCGAGTCGAATTACAGAGAATCTGTGGTTTGTGGGAGACCATGAGTGCTTTGGAGTCCCTGGCACCTGGCTGTTGGGGGACACCAGTGCCGTTCCGAGTCATCTTCATTCTCCAGGGAAGACGATGAATGATAATCATTGAGTGCCTACTATGCGCTCACCCCGCAGGCAGATTTTATTATCCTCCTGCTGCAGGTTATAGAAACAGAGGCTCAGAGAGGTTAAGTAGTTTGTCCAAGGGCACGCAGCTGGAGCTGTGGTCACACTCAGCTCTGACTCAAAAAACCCATGTTGCTTCTTGGTGCTGTGCCGTCTCCCCCCACTCAGTCCCCACTGCCGACAAGGAGGAGGAGGAGGAGGAAGACACTGGTGATATTTTAATAATTTACTAAAGATCAGATGAAGACACCGGGGACCATGCCAGAAGAGCAGCAGGGGCTCGGGGAGCAGAGCTGGGCCTCTCCGTCTCGGCCGTGGGGCCAGTGGCAGGATGCTGAGCCACCGACCCGCAGTGCCTTCGTCAGCACCGGGGATGAAATGACCTGGTTATCTCGCAGGCTGCAGGGAGGGCCAGCCTCTGCAGAGAAGACCAAGCGCATCGACTCACTGTAACAACATTTGTTTCCAGAACAGCCTTTTCGCCGTGGTCTTTCTAAAATTATTATCTCTGGATGAATCAGTAAAGGTGAGATCCACTTTGTGCCAGAAGACATTAAAATGCTAAATGCCGGTTAGCAGGGGCTGCCCGGCCTCCAGGCCTCTGCTCATCCCTCTTGCGGGTCCACCCCTTTCTCCCTCCCCAGCAGCAGGTCTCATTGCATCTTCATTGCCATCAGCGAGAGAGCCCTGTGTCTGGAGCTGTGTCCCGCGCCCGGCCATCTGTGGGTCTCTGGGGAGCCTGAGTGCCCCGCAGTCTTATCTCTCACCCTCAGCTGCTTTTCCACTCAGCTGCTGGAAATTTCTATTTGGGGTTTTGCCTCTGCATTAGGTTTCAGCACTGTGGCTCTGTAGGGTGTCTCTTTGTATTACTAAGTATTTTTTTACTGGGTGCAGATACTGCTGCAGGGGCTGGGCCCCACTAGGAGAAACTTGATGTTGGGGCTCTGGGGTGAGCCCTGTGGGGACAAGAGCCTCCGGTCCTGCCCGCAGCCAGGGGGACCCCGTTCTGCCTTGTCCTGCTGTTCACCTCCCCTCCCACTTTCGGATGGTTCCAGTGTGTTCTCAGTGAATCACGATGTTCACTTGGCTCCAGTGTCTTAGTGAAAGCAGCTTGTTTCAAAGCTCCCAGCATTTGGTTGCCACTAAGAAATAAATGCCTTTGCAGGGCTCTCGAGGTGACTTTGCAAGAGTTTTACAATAACACTCCGGACACAGAGGTATAATTACCCATTGCCTGCCCACACCAGCCTCATCTTGCAGGAATGTGCGGTGAGCAGTAGTTGGGCGATGGCCTGGTCGTCTGGAATCTCAGGAAAGAATGTTCCAGAAGGCACTTGTGGAGGCAAGACCACATTTGCGTTAGAGGCCGTGACCCTCTGTGTTGGGAGCTTGACTTGGGTGTGGTTCTTGGGGTTCCAGTTGTATTCGATGTGGAGGGAGGAGAGAGCGACGGCGACGGGGAGAGAGGGCTGGGAAGCAGGAGGCCGCTCTAGCCCAGAGGAGGAGACCAAGGTTCTGAGATGACACATCTGTGTCCAAACCCTTTCCAGCTGAGCCTCTAGGGCGGGTGTATTTGCGTCCTGGGGCTGCCAGAACAGAGTCCCACGCGCTGGGAGCCTTAAAACAACAGAAATCCATTCTCTCCCCGTTCTGGGGCCAGCAGGATTGGGTCCTTCTGAGGCTGTGAGCAAGGATCTGTTCCAGGCCTCTCTCCTTGGCATGTGGACAGCTGTCTTCTCCCTGTGTCTTCACTTGTCTTCCCTCTGAGCCCAAATTTCCCCTTTTTGTAAGGACACTAGTCATTGGATGAGGGGCCGCCCCTACTCCGGGATGACCTCATCTTAACTAATTACATCTGCAAAGGCGCAGTTTCCCAATAAGGTCATATTCACAGGTGGTAGACATTAGGGCATCAGCATCTTTTCTGGGGGGGCGGATACAGTAACTAAACTCGTAACAGAGGGTATTAGGAAAATGTGAACGTACGTGATTCCTGTGGAGTGTCCTCTCCCTGGCCTGGTGGCATTGAGGTTTTACTCGAAAGATGGCTTTCGCACGAGCGTGCCTTGCTGTTTTAGCCTGAAACCTGGACCCCTTGGTCGGGCCTTAAAGCTCCCACAAAGGGAAATAAGGTGCCGTGACTGTTCTTGAACCTGTTAAACCCACAGTTGCAATAACTAGCGATGGAGGCGGAATTTATGGAGTGATTAGTGGTTTCTAAAGAAATGATACTTCCTCGTTTAATAAAGCGCCTGTAAACCCAACTCGGTTTAACACTACGGGGCAGCAAATATCACTGCATTCCAGACCGCATGGTGCAGTGGGGACACAAGGCTGTGTAAAAAGGGAGCGTGTCTCCCAGAGATCTGAACACTTGGCGGGGAAAAGGACGGGGCCTGTGCGTGAGCTGGGTCCTGGCAAACAGCCTAATCCTATCCTCTCTGGAACGTTTATCATGCCCCAGTTCGTGCACATGATCTCATGTTCGAGCCCTCGCCACTGTGGTCCCTTCCTCTTGTAGATGGGGACAGTGAGGCACAGAGACGTCAGGATGAGTGCGGTCGCGTTGGTGAGTGATCAGATGGGGCCTTTCTGAAGCAGTGACATTGACCTGAGACCTGAGTGGTGAAAGTTTTGTCAGCCAAGTGAATATTGGGGGGCAGAGCTTGCCAACCAAAGGGAGCTGCCCGTGCAGAGGTTCTGGGGCAGAAGTGGGTTAAACTCAGAATGTGAATGCAGCCAAAGAAAACAAGGTCATGGAAGGCCAGACAGGGCCAGTCATGCAGTCCCAGGAAACAGGTTAGATTTTATTCCGAATGCAGGGAGATGCCACTGGAGAGACGGAATTTGTTAAGAGCCCTCGGCTGCTGTAAACAGAATAGTTTAGTTGTGTATGTTTGGGAGTGGAGAGTGAAGGGAGTGGGACCGAGGAGATGAGGTGAATCCAGGTGACAGATGAGGTGCTTGGCTAGGAGTGGACCATGCGAGGTGCCGTCTGGTGGACCTACTTTGGAGGTAGCATTTACTGGATTTGAGGGCAGAGTTGAGGGGTTTTGACAGAGAACATATAGCCCCCAAAGCCTAATTCCCTCCCTGCTCCTTTTACAGAAAGGATTTGCCAGCCCCTGTTCTGCATTGCCCTGGGGCTTATTTTGAAGTAAAGACAGACCCGTCATATTTCTGGAGAAAAGATGGAATAGGATAGAGCAGTCAATTCTTACTAATGCCATGCCAAAAAAATGCCAGTGGCACTACTTTTTTGAAGGCATGAAGAGATGGGAAGGCATTTTATTAAATATTCTCAAGCTCACTTGAAAGAAAAAATAGTTCAAATAACTGGTAGGAGACTGAAATAGAATGGTGCGTGGAAACTAGTCTTTCCAGATAGCCAAACGTGGTAAACTAACCATGGTTACATAAGGGCTGATGTTGTTATAAAAATAGGCAGACTGATGACCGCAAATAGGCCAGCTTCAAACCCCAGTGCATTGAAACGCATCAAGATGACATCACCTGAGTCAGGAGGGGACAAGTTGTTCAGGACCGATGCAGGAGTCATTGCTCAGCTGTTTCCTAATTAATTTTGTGAAGTTGCACAGTAAGCAGCAAAATAATTCTCTCTCTGTTAATGTCAGTACACAAACCATTTTTTTAAGTAAAGGAAAATAGATGTGAATGTTTATCAAAGTTTTCATTGCGGGGTGGCTTTCTGGGCTTCGAGGTGCAATCATGAAAGATGGGTATGGTTGCATAATTGAGATTTTATCAAGTTAGGGAGTGGAGGAGAACAGGCAACAGAGTGGGAAAGATATTTGCAACTGACATGATGAAATTTTAGACCACAATTAAGGAAAGGATACAAAATGATCGCCATGAAGCAGGAAATGAGAAGTAGTAGATATTTGAAAAATTTCTGACTAGTGGTCAAAGGAATGTGGATTTAGACTTTGCTATTCCGTTCCCCACTTGTCAGATTAGCAAAGCTCTTCTCGAACTGCTAGCGAAAGGGCGGGAAACGGACACCCACTACTGTCGGGAGTATAAATTGCTACGACTTTCCAGGAAAGTGTTTGGCAAGGCTTCGTCCTCTCCTAGAAAGTAGTCCTAAGAAAATAGTCTAAGATGCTGGGGAAGATGAGGTACAAAGATGAGCGCCACCCTATCATTTATAGCAACAGGAAATGGAAGCCTGCTGGGAGAAGCAGAGTCGGTGTGTTCTCCGTCTGCTGTTGTCTGGTCTGGTCAGATCCAGCTCATTTCTAAACCTTTTTTGGTGCTAACTTTGTCCCTTCTTGAATCTTCTGTCTATCAGTAATGGTTCTGCACCCCGTTCCAATTCGTGTGGGGTTTTTCCCCACGCCACCAATTCTCCACCAGGTTAATGGGCGTGCTACCATTTAATTCAATCCTGGTGCTGTCTGCCTGGATCAGATCCCACAGGTTAAGGGCTCAGTCCTCTAAGATTATTCCCCCTCCAGCGCCCCCCACCCCTCTTCAGACGCCGTTTGCAAGTCCAGGTGGTCACCTTTGCATCTGACGAACCCGGCTGCAGGTGGGCGATTCCCACGACCCCCTCCTGGAGTCTGATTAATTTGCTCGGGTGGCTCGCAAAACTCAGAGAAACGTTTTACTTGCTAGATTACAGGTTTATTAGGAAAGGATGTAACTCAGGAATAGCCAGACGGAAGAGATTCAGAGGGCACGGTACGGGGAAAGGGTGCAGAGCTTCCGCGCTCTCTTCTAGCATGCCACTGTCCCCCAGTCACCACCTATTCACCAACCCAGAAGCTCTCCGATCCCGTCCTTGTGGTTTTTTCTGGAAGTTTCATTACATAGTCATGATTCATTCAATCATTGGCTGTTGGCAGTTGATTTCACCTCCAGCTTCACTTCCCTCCCACCTCGCCCAACCCCCTTCCTTGGGTGCGGCCAACAGTCGCTCATTTACGTAACAAAAGACATCTTTTCTGCCCTCCTCCTTTAGGAAATTCCAAGGGTTTTAGGAGCTCCGTGCCAGAAATAGGCCTGAAGACCACAAATATTTCCCATTATAAATCAGAATATCACAGTCAAGTAGCCTGTGTTTCCTAGTTAGCAGAATCAAAAGGCCGGGCGGAATAGGAACACCTTCCATTTTCATTTAATGGCAAAATGACTCTCCCAAAATCCCAGACCTGGAACTGGGACTCCTGGATTTGGATCTGATACGGAAGATCTCTAACCTCAAGTTCACATGCCCGATGCGCAGGAAGCCAAAGACAGAGACATCCCTGCTTGGAGATGGAGGAGGGTTTATTTGAATTGGCCAAAAGGAGAAGGCAGGAGCGTGGGTCCGCTCAAATCCACCTCCCTCAGAACAGAAAGCAGCGGGGTTTATGGAGCTAAGGGGCTTGGCAGGAGGGGCCTCTGGGAAACAAAGGGCTCACTCCCCATAAGCCCCTGGGCAGTCTGACTTCTGGGCTTCGAGCCTCCCCAAAGACGTTCTCTTCCTTCTGCAAAACAAGCTTATAAATCCTCGAGACCCGGGAGGCACCCCTCGACTTAAACAGGAAAACAGCACGTTGGTTTAATATCGACAGTGCCCCTCAGGTACCCGCTTCAGATCCTCTGGGATTAATCCATCATTGAAATGGCCTTGCGAGATTGGAAGGAACTTGCTGGAATCGTGGCCTGGTGTTTGGGAATAAGAATAGGAGTTCCTTTTATAAAGTGCATTTTTTTATTCTCACAAAAAATAGAAAACTTAGTAAAGTTAAGATAACGATAAAGAACAAAATTACCCACCCGCTTGCCGCCTAGACGTAATCAATGTCAGCGTTGAATGTGAAATTTACTCTTTTTTCAATTAAGTATACGTTTTTAAAAACAAAGCGGAATGAGATTTTATTGTAAAATTGTGGATTTAGTTTTTCTCAATATTCATGTCACATGGACTTTCCATTCTATTAAATATTAGGAAATGAATGTTAGCGGCTATATAACCCTTCGCAGAGGTAGAAAACTCAGGCCCATGTGTTGGAGAGTTAGGTGTTCCCATTTCTATATGTCTGTAAACAAGTCACTTTTTCTACCCCTTTGATTTCCTAAGGACAGCTGTATCCGCAGGGCGGAGAGATGGGAGGAGGGGAAAGGATCCTGTCTTCTGTCAATCCCTTGATAAATATTGATGAACTGTAGAGATTTGTGATTGGTTTGTTGCTCTAGATATCTCGATTAGTAATTCATAGACATGGTAGATCTTTAGTAAAGAAGTTCATTCACTTCTTCCATGAATTTCGTTGGTTCCTTACTGTGCTAGATGCCAGATTCTCGGTGAACTGATGGGTAAAACTGATGGGCTGAGGGTCTGGCTGAGAAGCAGCGCTAAACCGGGAAACTCAAGTGACGCCTCAGGAATCCTGTCCTTGCAGGGTCTCCTCTCCTAAGCAAGGCACTGAGGGCCCACTGACGATCAACGTGGATCAACATATGAGGCCTCCACGTGTGTTTGTTGGTGATTTCCAGCTGTGCCACTGGGGGGCTTGGCTCCCCTCTCTGCCTGTGGAGTTTTGCAAGAGCCCTGGCTCATCCCCATGGATGTCCCCATTTGGTTACGGCAGCCGCTGCCCTGTCTTCACTGTGTTAAATTCCTCTCTTGAACTTGAGCCTCAGGCATGGCATGTGTGTGTCATTAAGGGGAACTGTCAACAGAATCAGTGGCAGCATCAACCCCGGATGTCGCCTGCCGTGTCTAGCTTGTTTGCAGCTGGCATTTTAATCTGAGTCTCGGAAACAAAGCTCGGGGCAGAGCCCTTTCAAGAAAAACTGAACCAGCCTCAGTTTCCTCACCTGCAAAATGGGTGGCACTGGTCAGATCTCCACTTTCCAGCGTGGTGTCTAAGATGAACTTCAAAAGAGGTGTTTTAAGTTACTGTATACAGGAAGAGAGAGATCAGTCTGTAAGGAAGACCTTTCTTTTTAAAGGATAGACTAGCTTCCTCTTTAAAGTCATAGAAAGCTGCCATTAAAATAACTTCCTGGAATAAACTTAAGTTTTAAAACGTAGATTGATTTTAAGAGAAGTATTAAATAGCTTTTTTTTTCCTTTTTTTTTTTTTTTAAGGAAGACGGTCAATCAATGACTAACGTGTGGAAATCACAAATCCTTCCAGTTCTGATGTTTTGCAGTCTTGGTTAACGTGGCAGACGGGAGTCAGGCATCGGGCGAGTCTAGCCCCTGGCCCGCCCCTTGAGTCAAGTGAATGGGCCTCTCTTCTCATCACCCTTAGAACATTTTCACAGATAATGAGGCTTTTTCTTTCTAGCCACTGGCTGGGACCACAGTTGCGAAGTATTTCTAGTCCGGGCTGATCACAAGATCCTACCTCACAGGGCGTCTGCCGCCAGCTCGATCACACGGGTGGGCTGGCCTTCCGCGTGACTCGGTGGTGCAGACCACAAGCCTCCATCGTGATGAACATCCTCCCACATCTCAAGCTCCAGGGGCACTTTGACCTGCCACATGTGGCTTGGTCTTTGAACTCCTTGCCGTTTTCAGCAGCAGGGGGCTGGGACAGGTGCAGAGCATCCACCATCATACACATGGTGTAACACGCAGACCGGGATGTCCCTGGGCCTCCAGTCTCGTGCATGCCCCAGAGACATGGTGGAAACCCCAGCCCTTTCTCTCCTCTTGGTGTCGGTTTCGTGTATGTTGTCGTCCCAGCTAAAGGATAGGCAGCAGAGGGAAGGGGCCAGGTCCTGCATTTGCTTGTGTCTTTGGTGGTGCCCAGTGTCTTGTGGTGCTGAATAGGTGTTTAAATGAAACGTGTGTCCATTCGACAGATGACACCAGGCACCAGCTTGGGCCAGGCACTGTGTTTAGTGCTAGCGAATTATAAAGATGGAGAAGCCAGGTATCCAGCTTTCAAGGAAATGAGTGTAGTTGCTGGGAACTAAAAATCACATGCAGAGTAACAGCTGTAATGCTCAGGAATCTGTCGATTCTCAAGGAATCAGGATTAAAGCCATACACGGCCAGAGAGGCGACAGATGAATCCCAGGAGAGCTCAGAAAAGAGACGGAGTGCCACTTGCAAAGGCACTGTTTGATGGGGACCCTCTCAAATGGATGGGTTTTAATGCAGCAGAAGTTGGGAGCCCTGTTGAGTCTTCAGGCAGGTAGAGTAGTGAGAGAGATGGAGGCAGAAGTCCGGGAGATGCCTGGGAGACCTTCTGGAGCCAACTGAAAGAAGCAGTAGCTGTGTTTGGCAAGAGCGCAGGGCATCCAAAGGAAAGCGTGACTCAGGGATGGAAAGTGGGTTAGTGCATTGAGGGTCTGGGAAGACAAGCCAGAAGCTGAGATTGTCTTCTGCAGACTGTGGAGCCTCTGAAGAGCTTGAGATCGTCGTTCTTGCCCAAGGAAATGGTGGGGTCAGTGCAGCACGCTGGACCATCCCGCCGCTGGGCATCAAGGTGCCTGAAGGGAGGAGGCCAGGTCCAGTAGCAAGAAGCTCAGGCCACGGAGGCCACAGAGAGGGACTCCGCCCTCCCTGACCCCTGCTCACAGCCCTATGATTCCCCAGATTCAGATTTTCTAAGTTTGTCACTGGCCAGTGAAAACATCCTGAGTCATTGTGCCGGCTCCCTCCAGCCTTCACCCTTGGGGGAGATGCCCAGCTTTCTCAGCCTCGAGGACTGGGATGCACGATTCTGCCCACAAATGATGTCTTTATTCTACCCCGACGGCCCGTGGGGAGCCCTGAACAATGGCTGCTGCCGCCCCCAGTCTGAGCTCAGCTGTTGAACCGAAGCGGCATACACTGCAGATACCCATAAACGAAGCTGGTCCCCCAGGGTGCCTTGTCCGTGCCCGTGCGGCATTTCTCTCTCCTGCTCCAGGAGGGTAGAGAAAGGTTCTCGAGTTCAGACCCCTGTACCTGGGAGGAGCAGTCCTGCCAAGGTGGCGGGGAGGGTTCCAGTTTCATTGTGCGTGGCTGGTCCCTTCTGGGAACTGGAGCCTGTGCATTCTCTGCCAGGAAAGGGAGAGGCTGGAATGGGGACAGCAGTCACGTGTAGTTTGCTGTCCACCTGGGTTACTGCCCAGGCGGTCAGGTCAAGGGTCAAGCCTCGAAGGGAGCTGGGCTCCTGGTTTGGAGGCTGCGTGATCCATCGGCCTCCCAGGCTGTTTGCATCAGGGGGAAAAGTGTGTTAGAGGTATTTAGCGAGTGTCATGCTTGCCTTGCTGGGTCAGCACCAACTCGCCTTCCTTATGGTCTCCTCAGTGTGACTCCCTGAAAACCAGGGGTCACCAGGCCGGGCATGTGTGTCGCCTTCTCTGCCGCTGGCCCAAAGGGTTGGAGTCCCGGGCGTTGGGTTTGGGGCACTTGCTTACAGGAAGACAGGTCTGCCAGGGAAGGGTCTCAGGATGATTTTGGTCCTTCAGAGCACACCGTTGTCTGGGGAGTGACTGAGGCAGGCAGGCCTGATGGAGTTTCTGTTGACAGAGCCTGGTGACTAGAATCACTCAGAGTGGGTCGAAACTCAGGCGTTCTTTTTGACCCTGGGGGAAATCTGATGAAATCAACACGATACACTCCAGAAATTAAAATCAAATGTGGAGAATGAGTCATCCGAGACGAGGCAGGAGCAGAATTCGCTCGGGAGGCACCAAAGGGCGGGCTTGATGCCCGGTCCCTCCTGCAGGCGGGGTGCAGGCCCCGGGGCACCCTCCTGGGCCAGGGCCACCGGGAGAACCCAGCACGGCACTGTGCACACTCTGTGGACCGGCACAGGGCCTCTTCCACCCCAGCCATGCCCGTGTTCTGTTGTTTTTCTTGGTTTGTGTTTTAATGGTTCCTCGGGCAGAGCATTGGCAGATAGGCCCGCACAGGAATTCTCTGTGATTCTGGAATCTGAGGAGTGGCAAGTGAGCCAGTGTAGCCGAGGGGCTGTGTGCGGGTTGCCGAGTTTGCCACCAGAATCTGTAAATAATTCTGTCCGGGCACAACGATGTCGTCTGTTCAGAGGCCAACCCCCCAGTTTCTGGGGAGGAGCTAGAAGCAGGCTCTTTTCTCTCTAAATGGATCGGCCTTTATACAAGAAAAGAAAAACTCATTAGTTACGAGTCAGATACGAGGAATAGCTTTCAGGCTGCTTCCCATCTTCTTAGACCTGACTCCCCCCGGGGGGAGCAGAGGGCGGCCTGGCCTCTCCCATCCAGATGTAGTCTGGAGAGCCTGGCGGGTTGGCATGGCTGCTTCAGCCTGCCGTTCTCTGATGTCCTGAGGCCCAACGGTGGCCACCCTGACAGGCTGTGTGTAGCGGTGGGCTGTCCTGGAGAACTGACCGACCCCCAGGGCCTGTGGGTGAATCCAGACCCTGGTGGAGGGTGGCCCCCCTTGTATGCCAGGCCATCCGGGTATGTCCGAGGTGCCCATCCAGGTAACCCCTCAGTGTTTTAGGAAAATATAACTTTGATTTCCAGAATGGGCTAGGATTCCTAAATTCAGGCTGGTGTCTGTAACGACATCACATCGACCATGGGGGCCGGCACTTGACACTTGTTGGGGGTTTGGGCTCTTTAAAGGAGTCTATCCTAGGGGTACCAACCAAGATGTCTCTGAGGCCTTAGTCTTTGCTTAAATAGAATTCATTTATTCACTCTGTTCAGGTCCATCACAACAGTGGAGACAGAAACAGACTGAGTCCTGTGACCTCAGGGTGCTTATAGTCTCGTGGAGAAATCAGGCTGGAAACAAAAGCACATGACCTGTCTAGTGTTGGTAAGGAAAGTAGAAAAAGAGGGAGGGGTGAGGGATGTTGCTGTTGCAGATGCCTGTCCCTGCTGATTTGGTGACATTTGAGCAGAGACCTGAAGGAAGTGAGAGATCAAGTCTGCTGACTCTCTAGACAGGGGCCTCCCAGGCTGCAGGAAGAGCATGTGCAAAGGCCCTGTGGTGGGAGGGAGAGAACTTCAGGAAATGGGGTCAGAGAGCTAGCAAGGACCCATAATGTAGGGCCTTGATGGCACTGCGAGCACACTAAGAGCTAAGAAGCCTTTGGAGGGTTTTGAACAGGGTCCTGACTGACTTTTAAAAACGTCCTGGCGGCTAATTGAGGGGTGGACTGTGGGAGGGCAGAGCTGGACGCCGTGGACCTGGTAGAAAGGAGCCAATTACTGTAATTGAGAGAGGATGGTGTGGAAGTGCTGCTGAGCAGAGGTCGGACAGAGGTTGTGTTCTGCGGGTAGAGCTGCCTGAGGCGGATGGGTGTGCACACATTCTCTCGCGTGCAGGCCCAGCAGATTCGGGGGAAGGGGGGGAGGGGGCCGATGAGGAGGGACAATGGGCTCTGCAGCTGATGATGGTGAAGGCTCGGGAGGAGGTGGGGGCAAACCCCAGAGGTGGGTTTGCACCTGGGGGGGGCGAGATGCCCACCGGCCCTGAAGGGGAGCCCTCGGTGAGCTGAGTCTGAGGTTCAGGGCTCTGTGGTCACCTCATTGGGAACCTGGCCACGTCCACGTGTTCCATGAGGGGCCCAGGCTACTGGGCATCTGAGTTGATGGCTCCTTAGAGTTTTTCGTAGTGAAAGGGAGATGCACACGCGCGCACACACACACACACACACTCACTCACTCACTCATACTCTCATTCCTGACACTAGTCCGAATGTTACTTCCTAATTTTTTTTTTTTTTTGAGGAAGATTAGCCCTGAGCTAACATCTGCCAATCCTCCTCTTTTTGCTGAGGAAGACTGGCCCTGAGCTAACATCCGTGCCCATCTTCCTCTCCTTTATACGCGGGACACCTACCACAGCATGGCTTTTGCCAAGCGGTGCCATGTCCACACCCGGGATCCGAACCGGCGAACCCCAGGCCGCTGAGAAGCGGAACGTGCGAACTTAACCGCTGCGTCACCAGGCCAGCCCCCAACTTTCCTAATTTTTTTAATGTTTTATGGAAGGCCTTATGAAACATGTACGTAAATAGGAAGATAGTAAAAGTAATATAACAATAAAAAATAATAATAATAAATCAACAATACATAGGGAAATGGCAAAGAATAAACAGGGAAATGGCGAAGAATAAATACGGAAAATAGTCTAATGTACAGTAAATACACTGATGTCTAGTAATAGTGTAACATACAGTAACACAGAGGATCAGGAACCTTCATGAAATCATTACAAAGCCAATCAGAGCATCGCGTCATTTACCCCAAAATTACTTTTCTAATAAAGCAGGGACTGACTCCAGGGGCGTGGCCCTTGAGCTCAGGGACTTGAACTTGAACTTTAGGCTGGAGGACATTGACTGCAGGTCTGAGGCCAGCACATGAGTCAGTCTGGGAGCTTGCAGGGCTGCGGGGAGGAGGGTGGACCAGAAAGAAGGTGGAGAGAGAAGAGAGAGTTTTCCTGGAGGCGCAGGTGAGGGGAG
Organism: Equus quagga; assembly: GCF_021613505.1. NCBI lineage: Eukaryota > Metazoa > Chordata > Mammalia > Perissodactyla > Equidae > Equus > Equus quagga. Next base: position 37,684,203 of record NC_060283.1, on the reverse strand, counting down.
CGCATTCCAGGAGCAGGAGCTGGAGAGTGCTGGGCGCCACTGAGAAGCAGGGTTGGAGGTAAGTGATAAACCTGGAAGGACGGGTGAAAACTCAGGAGCCCAGGCTCTGAGTGTCAGGCGGGAAGTCGGATGTCACTGGTTTAGAAGCAGCAGGCAGCACCCAGAGGGTCTTGAGCTGGCGGAGTGACCTGACCGGGAAGGACAGCTTTGAAAAAGTTAAGGGCCCGTTTGGCACAGACGGTGGAGAAATCAAGGAGGCATCCGGGAGTCGGGAGGAATCAGGGCGCGACAGCCGCTGGCAGGGAATGCCTGGTGAGCTCTGTGGTTTGGAAAGAAATGGTTAGCAAGGCAATAGAGCAGAGAGTGGCTTGTCAGCCGCCGCCTCCAGGAGCATCACGCTGGGTGGGTTGCTCCAGGGATCTCTCCGTGCCCCACTCTGGAGTCCGTGGGGTGCACAGCTTCCCTTCGAACCCTCACCCTCATGCTCTGCGATCTGGGGAGGTTCCGGGAAGAGGGAGCCCTCCAGGCTTGGGCCAGCGGGGACTGGCCGCCCACCTTCTTTGCTATAGAGGAACATCTCCAAGAGGCCGTGGTTGGTGTCGTCGTTTGCACTGACCGCGAATGTGTTGCTGGTGTCAGGATCTGTCCATGCATGGTCTCCCTCTGCCCCAGGAGAAAAAGTAGCCGTTCTGGGGCTTTACACAGGGCATTGAGCACCACCGGACAGAACGTCCCCCATCCTGGCAACGAGACCATGTGAATGAGCGTGTTGGCGCTCAGTGTGAACACGAGGCTTCTGGTTGTCGAGGAATTGGACTTCAGGGCCTCCGCCTCGCTCTGGCTCATAAGTGGCGAGGTTGTGGGGACTACACAGTTGGTAGCTCGTCTGTTCCTTGAATGGTGACTTCTGTGAGGGCATCCTGGTGTTTTTAAAAGGACTACAGATCTCTTTATATAACTGGTAACACGCTTCTTGTCTCTCACTGGCTCAGGGCCATAACTACATTCCCCATGAAGAATAAACAAAAGCGATGATGGGTCTCCAGCAATTCCAGTGGTGTTCCATGGTTCTGTCTCCTCTGCCACCCCCAAGACCCTGGTGCTCCCCCAGGCTGCCTTCCGGGTAGTGATAGGGGATGCAAAAGTCCCATCACTCTTAAATATTTATCTCCAGTTTTATCTGCTGACCTCTAGATTCTTCTCGTGCTCGCTGGAAAGCTATCTCTGTGTCCTGTGGGTGCCCCAGTGAGCTGTCGGCTACTATGCTGCCAGCCCTGGATCAAATCAGCTCCTGGACTCCACCCAGCTCGTCTATCGAGGACGTGGCTGTCTGCACAGGGCTTTGAGGTGCATGGGGCTTGTCCTGATGTCGCCTCTCCATTACCACATCCGCCTGCATCCCGCTCCACCACCAGCTCTCTCAGGAGCCTCTCCCAAACGGAGTCAGTAGTTTTCAGAGATAATGGCATTGCTGCTTCCTTTGTTGTCATCTGCAGCCATCATTATCTTTCTCCCGCAGAAACCTTCTGTGGCTCCCCAGTCTTCAGGGCAAAGACCCTTCCCCATCTGTGTTCTGGCTCCTACTGACTCTGCCAGCCGTCTTTCCGCTTCTGGCCACACCGGTGTCCTGTGCGCCATCACAGCCGCCCCTCTCTGTCCCGAGACTCCGTCACACTTTAGAACTTGGCATTTCACCTCCTCCAGGCAGCTTTCTGGGCCTCCGCCAGGCAGCTGGTCAGGCTCTCAGGGACCCTCGCTGTTGCAGCTCCGGGCTCCCCCTCAGCAGGGCTTGGGATCCTCAGAAGCAGGGCTGTGCCCAGGTGGGGGGCGGGGTTGAGGGTGGGGGTGCATGGGAGCGAAGGCACTTCCTTCCACTAAGGCCTTGTGATTGTGCCCCTTTTGACCTTTTTTTAAAAAAAATCCTCCATGAAATAATTTCTCCCAGTTGTGAGTGGGAAGTCAGGTAGTGCACGTTCACAAAGGGAGGTGGGATGGCAGAGTTTTGTTGTTAGTGCCCTCAGGGGGATTCTGACTCCCAGCCACCCTGTGGACAGCAGAGTGGAACCCTGCCCGGTCTTTCTGAGCCGTCCTCTCCCCTTCCGGCGCTGTATCAGACAGGGCTCCGCTGCGATACATAGGGCTTTCATGGCCAGTTTTTTCGAAAGTGGGTGGCCAGGTCCTTCTTCCTAGTCTGTCTTAGTCTGGAAGCTCCACTGAAACCTGTCCACCGTGGCTGACCCTGCTGGTGTTTGAATATATTGATGGCATAGCTTTCAGCATCACAGCAACATGCAGCCACCACTGTGTGACAACCGACAGACAGGCGGTGTGGTTCCTTGACCAGGAAATGAACCCGGACTGCAGTGGTGTGAGCCCTGCATCTTGACCACTGGGCCGCCAGGCCAGGCAGAAGCAGCCCCCGCTTTTACTCTGGCTCTCCCTGGAAGCGTGGTCAGAATGGACTCTCTGGGGAAACTCCTGGGATCCTTCCTCCTAAAGCACGCCTCTGCTGGGGTGCCGGGGTGTCCTTAAGAGGAAGGCCAGAAGGAGGAGCGTGTGTTGGGGGCTGCAGGGACGTGGGTGCTTGCAGAAGGAAGAGCGTTCTTGTGAGTCCTCGCAGCAGCTCTTGGGCCGGATAGGGAAACCCCCAGGGCCTGAGCAGAGTGTGCACCTGTCACGTTTCACAGCTAAGCGGCATCTCCTCGCTTTACCCTGCTGCCCAACTGCTTTTGCTGTGCCCATCTGCTGTCTCCCGAAAAGACACGGGCAGACCGGGAGTCTTAGGTAGGAACTGTCATTAAATTTGACGGTCCACCTGGCAATAACAGGTCATAGGCTCAAAACCGTCCTAAAGTTCCGCTCTTCCTCCCACCCATCCACAGACGCATCCCATTCTCTCCCTGTGTTGGTTTTCTCCAGTAAACGAGACTTAGTCTTTTGGATCCAGAGGCTTTTCATGTCCTCTCACCTCAATAGTGTAGCCTATTGTCGTGCTTCCCTTGTAAAGCCAGGCTGCCCCCAGGTGGCTTTTACCTGTGTCCCGGTGCCCTTGGGGCACCCACACGCCTGGTGGGGTAGAGCCGCCTGGGGCATAGTCACCAGGCCTCTGTGCCCAGCTCCGCCACCTGTGTAGATAGAGCCGCACGGCCACCGCTGCTGATGGAGTGCCGTGTCCCAGGCCCCGTAAGTGCCCCGTCCCCCGCCTGGAGAGTGGGCTCTGGGTGGGGAGGAGACGTGAGTAACTCCATCAGGACCAGGAGGCGAGGCTTCCTTGTGCTGCCCTTCCTGGTCCCAGGCTGTCTGTCTTATCAAGGAGGTTGCATCGTCTCCCAGTGCACAGTTCTCTGCAGAGAAGAGCCGGGCAGGCAAAGGGAGTAGGAGCACACGGTCATACCAGTTGTCACTGTATAGGAAGAGAAGGGAGGCAGTGTGTGATCTCATGTGATTGGGAACCTCCAGGTGCTTCATCCCGTCCTTCAGATAACTCACATGCATGTGAGTGTTGATGCATGAGTCATAAATAGAAGTGTGTGTTGGTGCAGGCTCGATTCTCTCCTTACGGTTCTGGCTTGGGCTGCAGACTGACTGGAGGAGTCCAGGGTGGGAGGCAGGCGTGGAGGGATGGTGGAGGAGTCCAGGGTGGGAGGCAGGCTGGGAGGGACAGTGGTGCTGGGCTCAGGTTGGGTGTTTTTTAAGGGAAATGTCATCCCCCAGGATGGTGGCTTTGCTCCCTCCCCAGAGGGGCAGCCGCTGCTGTCCTGCTCCCTGTGCACATGCGTCCAGCCTGGCCCAGCGTTCAGGACGTCAGGGCCCTGCTCTCCCTTTTCTGCCTGCTTCTCACACACTGTCTCAGTCAGCTCAGGCTGCCGTGACAAAACGCTGCAGACTAGGGGCCTTACACAGTGGGAGTTCTTTTTCTCGCAGTTCTGGAGACTGGGAAGTCCAAGATCAAGGTGCTGGCTGATTTGGCTATTGGGGAGGGCCCGATTCCTGGCTTGCAGACAGCCGCTTTCTCGCTGTGTCCTCATCACATGGTCTAGAGCAGAGAGAGGAGCCAGCTTTCTGGTGTCTCTTGGAAGGGCCCAGATCTGGTCTAACCTTATCCAACCCTAACCACGCCCCCAAGGCCCCATCTTCAAATGCCATCCTGTGGCAGGTAGGAGTATGAGTTTGGAGGGGGGATATGTTCCGTCCATAACGTAGGCCTTCTCTCCAAGAGCGTCGGGTGCAGGAATGCTGCCTCCTGTGGCCTTGGGATGAAACAGAATCCGCCCTGCAGCCACTGCCAGAGGGCCACTCCGGGCCAGGAAGGACTGGGGCTGCTGGTGTCCTGGCTGTGGTGATGGTGGCCAAGGCATGGGGGCCAACTGTCACTGAGCCTCTGCTCCTTGTTCCAAGCCCCTCACCTAGATTATTACCTTATTTATTCTTCACACAGATCGCATCAGGACCACCATCATTACCCCACGTTACAAATACGGAAACTGATCTTGTGTTAAATGTTGAACACACGGTCACTCCCGTGAACGGTGGAGTGCAGAAGCAAACCCCGGTTTACTCGCTGCACGGCTGGCCCTGTTAGCCACGGACGCTGCACGCAAGCCTGGGGACAAGGATGGGAGTGGACGGGCTGTATCATCCCCAGTGCAGATGCGCCACAGAGGGCCCTCCGGGTCCCTCTGATTAATAAAGGTGACATACCTGGGTCAAAAGACACATTTCAAGCTGTCTTTGGATGGAGCAATTGAGCAACAGGAGACCTCGGGCCAGGTCACATGAACCCAGTTATACTGGGGTGAAATTCACCTGCTCGCCGGTCGCCCTCTGCTCTGAGCACTGCGGGCCAGCTGTGGCCAGCTATGGCGGGGCCTGCCCGTCTCTGTTGGAGAGTGTGTGAAATTCACTGCTCTGGAGTTGGCCCCTAGCTGTGCCTTTTCTTGTCCATGGGCCCTGGTGAAGGTCTGCTCAAAGCCAGTCATCTCATCCATCTCCAAGACCCCTCAAATGCCTCGTGCCCCCCTCCCCAGGAAGAAACTGAGGCCTTGGGAGCAATTCTTGTGCTCTTTCCCACGGAAACTTTCTCTTCTGGCTTTTTAACAACACAGCAGCTCAGTAGATATTCAAGGGCTTCATCTGCATAAGTCACACAGAAATACCTTATATACAGGAAGGCCATGTGTATTTTATTTGCTTGTTTACTTGGGGTTCAGGAGTGGCTTAAGGAGGGTGTTGTTAGGGAGCCATCCCCTCAAACCCGCTGCAATGAGGCCCTGAGAAGCACTGCGTTGAGTGTGGCTGGCCTGGGGGCCCAAGTCACAGCCTTGGCTGTTCCTAGAATGGGACCAGCCACTCTCTGAACAGATGGAGGTTTATTTACCCTTTCCTGAACCCAGGGGCTTGCAGTGTGGACTGTCCAGATCCTGTTTTGTCCTTCTCATGACCGTAATGAATGGGCTGGCCAGGTGCTAGAACAAATTACATGAACCCCATTGTCCCCCAGGAAGAGAGTGCAGACAGCAGGCCGGGAAACACTGCTTGGGCTGTGCGCACCCAGAGAACTGATGCGATGGCCATAGCACCTGGGGAGTGAGCCCTGCTCTACTCTCTAGGACCGGGAGGAACCACACGGGTCTGTGTGTATCGGAATGGCCTCTGGAAGAAAAAGGATTCCCGCTTCCTGTAAAATTAGTGTTTAACCCACGTTTCACTTGCTTAAAGGAAATTCTTTTTTTTTTTCCTCCCCCACCCCCTTTCAGGAAGAAGCACGTTGCCAAGTTGACGCCACAGTGTGGCGCGGTTGCTTGAGACAGAAGCTTCAGCAATTGCTGGAATAACTGGAGGAAGAGCTATGAAACCCTAGCAGTTCACCCAGAAAGAGTGATTCAAGATGGCAGCTCAACGGATCCGAGCTGCCAACTCCAGCGGCCTCCCCCGGTGCAAGTCCGAGGGGACCTTGATTGACCTGAGCGAAGGGTTTTCAGAAACGAGCTTTAATGATGTCAAAGGTGAGCTCCTGGGCACAGGACTGTGGCTGAGGGAGAAGACGGGCATTTGCCAAGGGCTCCGAGACCCGAGGACTTTGCTGCTTCAGGGCTGCCAAGTTCCTGTTCAGATAATTAAATCTGAGCTCTGCAAACTTCGTCGCATTACAGATTCAGCCCTGGAACCATTACCACTTGTCTTGTTTGGTTTTGTTGGTGTGTTGGGAGGTTGTTTTGAATTAACCCCTTAGGAATGAAACTTCTTCATACAGAGTACGTTGAGGGAGCCAGGCAGTACAGAAAACTAGGGGAAAGGAGAGTGTGGTAAGTCGAGGCAAGAGTGAAAAGCACTAGTGAAGAAAGGGGGTGGTCTAGGACGGGGGTCAGCAAGCTTTTTCTGGGAAGGGTCAGATAGGAAATATTTTAAAGCTTTATTTACAAAAACAGCCAGCAGATTTGGCCCATGGGCCGTAGTTTGCAGACCTGGTTTAGAGGTGGCTCCCAGGGTGTAATCGGCCTGGTCTCTGGGTCTGTCTCACAGCCACATAAACTGTTTGGAGGAAACCTATCTTTTGGACACTGAAGTGGATACCACTGGGTCATCTTCTTCCTGGAGCTCCACCCTGCCCTCACCTGGCCATGGTCCTTATCTCATGGGTGCTCCCCTAGTGCTGTGGGCCCCATCATCATCATATCATCATCCTCCTCATCATCAACTGACTGTCTCACAGTGTTTACCATATTCTGTTGAAATTCCCATTGTGCTGCTGGGTGCACAGCTGACCAGTGTGAGCTTTATCTTACCTTTATATCCTTAGCACAGAGTCAGTGCTAAATATTTCTTTCTTTTTTGTGTGTGAAGAAGATTGGCCCTGAGCTAATACTATCTATTGCCAATCTTCCTCTTTTTTTTTTTCTCCCCCAAACCCCAGTACTTAGTTGTATATCCTAGTCGTAGGTCATTCTAGTTCTATGTGGGACACTGCCACAGTGTGGCTTGACCAGTGGTGTGTCAGTCCACACCCAGGATCCGAACTGGCGAACCACGGGCTGCTGAAGTGGAGCATGTGAACTTAACCACTCGGCCACGGTGCCAGCCCCCTAAATAAATACTTCTTGAACTAAACTGCTAGCTCCCAGATAAAATCGTGTCCCTCTACCCTGACATACTGGAAATCCTATGTCCATGTTGCTCTCTCTCTGCTCTCTTCTCCCTTCCACTCTGTCCTCAACTTCTTCTTCTTCCTGTCTGTGCTTTCTCCCTTGGGCTCTGAGCAGGGCTTTAAATATTCTTCAAAAGAAAAGAGACCGCCAAGGGAATCGTGAGATTTTATTAATAAGAGCAGCAGAATTATCAGGTGTCGCTATAAAAAATTGAACCATTTATTTTTCATAGTCTGGTAACGGGCTTTGTTTTCTTGGTGTGTAGCCCAGCTAATCATGGTTAAAGCTGGAAGATGGGAGCATATATTGTGGATTGGGGTGGAGAGCTTGAGATAAGTGACAGAGAGCTAGATTTTTTAAAATAACAATACTGATGTACGAGGAGGGTAATTCCCGGAAGAATACCACAAGACATCCTGGGATGTAATGGGGGCTGGTGGGCTTAGTGGGGTACGATGTGCCCAGAGACCACCCCTGGGACTGTGCTCTCAAGGGGCAGCATGTGGCCCAGGTGGCATTCCAGCCCAGCAGCGTCACAGGCTTCCCAATGGTAAACAGACTTCAAGGTGGGAATTTATTCCGGCCAAAAGATCTCCTGTGAAATCCTCTGCCCCTGATTAATGTTTTGCCTGCATAAGAACTGAGGCACTGAACTTCCTGACACCTAGGGAGGTTTTTTGTATTAAAATCAAGGTGGCTGTGATTCTGGGCAACCCTCCCCAGAATTCATTAAGATGGAATTCAGTAGAGATTTTCCTGCATTGCATTGAATGGAAGCCCCAGCCTGGGGTCCCCGGGCGCTCCGTGGCCCTGGACTGATGGAGGCCCCTTCTAGAAGGGAGTTCACACCACTGTCCACTTCCAGGGAGAGCCAGTGGGAAGGAGAGTCATTTCGCACTGGACGGGACTGATCCTGAGTGAGGTCGGTTACCGCTTCCCTTCTAAGGAAAGTCCTTGGACTTTCAAGTAAAACCGTTTCTATTCTTCAGTCTGGGAAAGACTAAAGTGATGATTTGCATTGATACGATTTCTTAGGTTAGGTACAAAGCCTACTTCATAGCTTTGGTTTTTAATTTTAAAAAATAATACTGGAAGGGAATTATTCTGGGGTGACATAATAACTTTTGATGGATTCTAATGAGATTTTAATAGCTGGCAAGCTTTATTTAATTTTGGTTTGATTTTAATTTTCACCTGACGTTTTCATTAGATGTGTCAAGGAAACAAATGTGGTTATGTTGCTAGAGAGTGTGGCTGGACGACAAAGTGGGAGAGAAGGTCTCATATTATCCCCTGACCCCAACCTGGCCCCTGTCCCCCTCGAAGGCGGTATCCGTGGGGGATTTGGGTACCACGGATGCTCCAGTCCCTTAGATAAAAAGGCTTAGTATTTGCATATAACCTACGCGCATCCTCTCATCTAATTTAAATCATCTCTAGATTACTTACAATACCTAACACAACGTAAGTAGTCATTATACTGTATTTAGGGAATAATGACAAGATAAAAATGTACAGAGACAACCATCATAGGCCTTTTGGTCCGAGTTTGGCTGAATCCACAGATACAGAGCCAGTGAATACAGAGGGCCAACTGTACTTGGCTATTTTTGTTCACTCCCCTCCCTTCAGTGTCAAGTGATTTCTCTTTGCTGTGATTTTATAGGAGGGCACAGCCAGGGGGCCTTCTCACTTTGCCTTTGGCCAACACCTTGTCCCAGTAACACGGCTGTGACCTCTCTGTGGTAAGCGTGCAAGATGAGCATTCATTGTATGAGTATTTGTTGAGCACGTGCTCTGTGCCAGGCCCTCCTCCAGGGGTACCCCTGTGAGCAGAACCGATTCTAATGGAGGTCACACCCTCATGGGGCCATAGAGCCCTCTCCCCCCCAAAAAAAACAAAAGAAATAATGTCAGGTCCATGATATATTGGTTGATGGTAAGTGCTATGGAGAAAAATTAAATGAAGAGGGGAGGGGAGGGGGGATGTCCATTTTAACATCACATTTTGTGAGTTGTTTTCTTGGGCTGAGCATCATTATGCTGAGCACTTTGTCAGCATCATTTTGTTTAATCCTCACCAGGGCCCAGTGAGGAAAGATGGTTTTTCCCCATCATGAAGCGTCTCGGGCTCCCAAGATCACACAGCTTCTCAGGGCCTGGATTAAAAGTCGAGATCTCGTGATCCCGGAGCCAGAATCTCCCCAACACCCCTGATGGAGGGTGGGAGGTAACGGCCTTCGAGGCCCAGGTGGTGCCTTCTACCAAGCACATCTCGGTCACCAGTTCACGTCAATAGAAATTTCCTGCTCTATTTTCTTGCCTTTGCCAAGGAAATGCAATTTAATTTTCATTATTTCCTTTCAGAGGAAAGAGGAACTGGCTGCTGATTTTTTTAGAGGGCTGATTTGATCAAATAGGATACCTTTTGACTTAATATATCAGAGAAGATGTGGGTGTAACCCAACCAAAAATACAGTCCTTTCTTGGCTTGTTTACATAGGCAACTAAAAAAGTTTACTTTTAAATTGTTTGTTACAGGAAGGCAGAATATCGGCAAACTGTAAAACCAGGCACAGTGTGGGGGGTCTAAGGGCTTATTTCCGTCAGGAACAACTTTCTTCGGCCTCTGAACCTACTGTGTCGTGTATGAGAGGGAGAGGACACACAGGTATTTAAATATCCATCATTTTTCAAACCACTTCTTCAGATGACTTATTTTTGCTGTGCCAGTTGCTGTCTGCCTTGGTAACACACATAGTTGAACGCCAAGAACCATAAATTAGCTTGAGTCACTGTTTAAAGTGTTGGGACTTTTCAGACCGCTTCAGCGGTTGTTCAGAAATAATGTGAACTACGCCCAGGCATAAACCTTTGATTTTGAAGGTTTGTGGGAGAGACTAGTTCCGTGTTGTTCTTGTTTTTTTGTTGTTGGTTTTTTTTTTTTTTTGAGGAAGATTAGCCCTGAGCTGACTGCTGCCAATCCTCTTCTTTTTGCTGAGGAAGACTGGCCCTGAGCTAACATCCATGCCCATTTTCCTCTATTTTATGTATAGGACGCCTACCACAGCATGGCTTGCCAAGCGGTGCCATGTCTGCACCCAGGATCAGAACCGGCAAACCCGGGGCCACTTAGAAGTGGAATGTACGAACTTAACTGCTGCACCACCGGGCTGGCCCCTCCATGTTGTTGTTTTGAATGACTGTTTAAAAGAGGTCAAGGGCCAGCCCCAGTGGCCGAGTGGTTAAGTTCAGCATGCTCCACTTGGGTGGCCTGGGTTCAGTTCCCAGGTGCAGACCTACACCACTCGTTGTTGGCCATGCTGTGGTGGCAGCTCACACACAAAAAGAGGAAGATTGGCAACAGCTGTTAGCTCAGGGTGAATCTTCCTCAGCAAAAAAAATAAATAAAAGAGGTCAAAAGAGACTGACCTCAAAAATCTTATTTGACGTAAACAGTTTGAAGACTGGGTTCAACTCAGAAATGTAAGAAACAGCCCTGATCATCAAGGGAACCCTCCCCTCCCTTTAGATATTTCATGTTGAAGGCAGAACATGAAATCACCGAGATTATTTTGGGGGCTCTTCATGTCCAGTCCCTGGTTATGGGCAGTGGGATCACTTAAACTCAGAATGTCACTGTGTTTTCTGAGTAAATCACATTCAGCATCTTTTCTATCCAGTAAGTTAGTTAGATAAAGAAAACTTGGGTCAAAATGAGATGATTAGAAACACAGGGGCGTGTTAACCCTTCCATTATGCTGATTCGCATGTGTGTGGGTGATGGAGAGACTGTCTTCATGGCCGTTCTCCCAACTTGGGATTGAGTGTGGTAAAACAACAATGCTCTCGCAGTCAGGTCATCAGCAGGTGAATCACACCCAAATTTCACTCTGGTCGGTTTCTTTTAGTTACCTGGCTGGCCCGTGGTCCACACCTCGGTGGTGTTTCAGTAGATACCCTTCTCCTTGGTCTCGGACGATGCTCTGCTGTCCCCCGTCGGCCTCGCCCTCACCCTCTGTTTCTCTGTGTCTCACGCAGTGCCTTCTCCCAGTGCCTTGCTAGTGGACAATCCCACGCCCTTCGGAAATGCAAAGGAAGTGATCGCAATCAAGGACTACTGCCCAACCAACTTCACCACCCTGAAGTTCTCCAAGGGGGACCATCTCTACGTCTTGGACACGTCGGGCGGGGAGTGGTGGTATGCACACAACACCACAGAAATGGGCTACATTCCCTCCTCCTACGTGCAGCCCTTAAACTACCGGAACTCAACGTTGAGTGACAGCGGGATGATCGACAATCTTCCGGACAGCCCGGACGAGGTAGCCAAGGAGTTAGATTTGCTCGGAGGATGGACGGATGACAAGAAGGGATCGAGCAAAACCTACGGTAGCAATAACCCTTTCTGGAATGGGGTCCAAACAAACCCGTTTTTGAATGGGAACGTGCCAGTGACGCCCAGCTTGGATGAGCTGACTCCCAAAAGTACTGTGGATCTGCTGCTCTTCGATACAGGCACGTCTTCCTTCACTGAGTCCAGCTCGGCCACCACAAACAGCACGGGCAACATCTTTGAGGAGCTGCCGACTGCAAATCCGCTCCACGCGGAGCCAGTGGTGAAGCGAGACAACCCGTTCTTCAGGAGCAAACGGTCCTACAGTCTGTCAGAACTCTCCGTGCTCCAAGCCAAGTCTGATGCTCCCGAGTCCTCGGGGTTTTTCACTGGCTTGAAATCACCAGCCCCTGAGCAATTCCAGAGCCGGGAGGACTTCCGAGCCGCCTGGCTGAGCCACCGGAAGCTGGCCCGGTCTTGCCATGACCTGGACTTGCTGGGCCAAAACCCCGGATGGGGCCAGACCCAAGCGGTGGAGACAAACATCGTGTGCAAGCTGGATAGTTCCGGGGGCGCTGTGCAGCTTCCGGACACCAACATCAGCATCCACGTCCCCAAAGGCCATGTGGCACCCGGGGAAACACAGCAGATCTCCATGAAAGCTCTGCTGGATCCCCCGTTGGAACTCAACAGCGACAGGTGCAGCACTGTCAGCCCTGTGTTGGAGGTGAAGCTGAGCACCCTGGAAGTAAAAACTTGTATCATCTTAGAGATGAAAGTTTCAGCCGAGGTGAAAAACGACATTTTTAGCAAAAGCACAGTGGGCCTCCAGTGCCTGAGGAGTGACTCAAAGGAAGGGTCATATGTCCCCATCCCACTCAGCTACAACTATGGGGACACGGTCCAGGTCCAGCTGGACAACCTGGAGCCTTGTATGTACCTGGCCATTGTTGCCCATGGCCCGAACATTCTCTACCCTTCCACGGTATGGGACTTCATCAATAAGAAAGTCACGGTGGGTCTCTATGGTCCCAAACACATTCACCCATCCTTCAAGACAGTGGTGACCATTTTTGGGCATGATTGTGCCCCAAAGACTCTGTTGGTCAGCGAGGTCACCCGCCAGGCCCCTAGCCCCGCCCCAGTGGCACTGCAGCTCTGGGGTAAGCACCAGTTTGTTTTGTCCAGGCCCCAGGATCTCCAAGTCTGCATGTTTTCCAACATGACAAATTACGAGGTCAAAGCCAGTGAGCAGGCCAAGGTGGTAAGAGGGTTCCAGATGAAACTGGGCAAGGTGAGCCGCCTCATCTTCCCCATCGCCTGCCAGAACCCCGGCGACCTCTCTGACTTCACCTTGAGGGTCCAGGTGAAAGACGACCAGGAGGCCATCCTGACCCAGTTTTGCGTCCAGACCCCTCAGCCCCCGCCCAAAAGTGCCATCAAACCGTCTGGGCAGAGACGGTTTCTCAAGAAGAACGAGGTCGGGAAAATCATCCTGTCCCCGTTCGCGGCCACCACCAAGTACCCGACTTTTCAGGACCGCCCCGTGTCCAGCCTCAAGTTCGGCAAGTTGCTCAAGACTGTGGTGCGACAGAGCAAGAACCACTACCTGCTGGAGTACAAGAAGGGCGATGCCATCGCCCTGCTCAGCGAGGAGAAGATCCGGCTGAAGGGGCAGCTGTGGACCAAGGAGTGGTACATCGGCTACCACCAGGGCAAGGTCGGCCTCGTGCACGCCAAGAACGTGCTGGTGGTGGGCAGGGCCAGGCCCAGCTTCCTCCCCGGGCCCGAGCTGAGCACCTCGGTGCTGCTGGAGCAGATTCTGCGGCCCTGCAAGTTCCTGACCTACATCTATGCGTCCGTCAGGACTCTGCTCATGGAGAACATTAGCAGCTGGCGCGCCTTCGCCGACGCCCTGGGCTACGGCAGCCAGCCGCTCACTTTCTTCTGCCGGGCCGAGCTGGACAGTGAGCCCGAGCGGGTGGCGTCCGTCCTGGAAAAGCTGAAGGAGGACTGTAACAACACGGAGAACAAAGACCGCAAGTCCTTCCAGAAGGAGCTCATGATGGTGAGTGCCTGCGGGCTTTGGATTCCAGGGGGCTGGTGCTCCATCCGGTCTTCCAGCCTTTCCCGGGTACACGTGGTGTAGCAAGCCCTAGGACCGGTGTCCAGGCTCATCTCCGCTCCCTGAAAGGCATGAGCGGGGGTTTAAGGGTGCCCTGGAGATTGGTGTTTATGTGGGACCCAGAGGGGCCCCCAGACAGATCAGGAGCGAGCATGGTTCAGGTCTCTTCCCTCTGAATTTAGGAGTCCCTCCGAGGTCTCAGAATGGATCTCTGCATGCCCAGTGAGGGAGGGGGAGCAAGGGGGCCTGGTGCTCCGGCCGCCTCTGTTTAGATCTCTTGGGAGAAGATCCCTGCTTTCATCAGATTCCTAATGGGATGGACGATTCAGAAGTTTTAAGAACCGCTGCCCCAAAGTCCGTCTTACTTTTGTGGTTTCTCTCTCCGTGTCTGCTTGCAGGTTCCGCCATCTCTCTGTACTGTTGTTTTCTCTTCTTCCTTCTTGGGTGTGTTTGCTTGGGGGCGACAACAGCCTTTGTTTGCCAGCACAACTGGGAATTGGAATCCTGAGAAGCTAAAGGGGGGGAGGTTGGTGTCCTGCCACAGATACGCCCCGGCCCACAAACCAACGAGGAAGCATTTCCTGGACCGTTTGAGGGCCTCCAACAGGCCCCTGGGACAACAACACTTTTACCTGTTAGTTATGATGTGGGCTCAGCCAGCCGAGGAGTCAAAAGAAAGATTTCTTGGACTCTCAAGGTCTGGTAGTAGTGCTCTTTTATTTAGAGAATAGCATGGGGACAGCACCCATGGGCAGTGAAGAGCTGCAGGCATGGGGACAGGACCCAGGGGCAGTGAAGAGCTGCAGGCATGGGGACAGGACCCATGGGTAGTGAAGAGCTGCTGCATGGGGACAGGACCCAGGGGCAGTGAAGAGCTGCAGACTTGGGGACAGGACCCATGGGCAGTAAGAGCTGCAGACTTGGGGACAGGACCCATGGGCAGTGAAGAGCTGCAGGCATGGGGACAGGACCCATGGGCAGTGAAGAGCTGCAGGCATGGGGTCAGGACCCAGGGGCAGTAAGAGCTGCAGGCATGGGGACAGGACCCATGGGCAGGGAAGAGCTGCAGGCATGGGGTCAGGACCCAGGGGCGGGAATAGCTGCAGGCATGGGGACAGGACCCAGGGGCAGTGAAGAGCTGCAGAGATGGGGACAGAACCCAGGGGCAGTGAAGAGCTGCAGGCATGGGGACAGGACCCATGGGCAGTGAAGAACTGCAATGGGTTGAGGGTAGGGCTAAATTTATAAGGCGTAGATCTGTAAGTTATTTCTTTACAAGACAAAGGAAAGATCATGTTAAAAAGTCACTAAATTGGTGGCAGTGCAGGTGGGGTCTGGTTATCGGGTGGTCCTCTAACTTTGGATGGGAATCAGGTCAGGATGTCCTGTGCTTCCCGGAGGATGACGAAGCTCGGTATGTAGGGCAGGACGCCTTGGGCTTCTCTCCCTGGGGCAGCCTTGATCCTCATCAGTTAGGTTCTGTAGCCACCCTGGAGTCCTGGTTCCCTTGGGGAAGCTCACTCATGTCCTTCTCTTGGCACCCCGCGTTGAGTCTGTGCTAGACTCCCTCCGTCGACTTGTTGCTGTGATAGCAGCTGGCTCAGTCCCCTTTCCTGTCCTCCTGAGAGGGACACGGCACCAGTGTTTGTTCCTGTGGGAAAACCTTTGTGACGTGCTGTAGGTTTTTCTTCCTTGTTCCACTGACTCCAGACAGCCCTGGTCACCTGCTGACTTTTGAGACGTGTGACCCTCAGCACCCCCGGTCTTTCTGCCACTTCTGCTCCCATCCCTCCACCCAACACCTGCCGTCCCGTGTGCCTCCTCTGGGGACAGAGGAGCCAGGTGTGAATCCATGGGAGTCTGGATGCACGTGTTGACACAGGTGTGCAGCTGAGGTTCATTCATCACACACACGCTTCTCGGCCCCTCCCTGGAGAGACACACAGTCCACTGTTGCAAGAAGCATGCTTTGCAACCCGTAGGGAGCAGAGCATGAAGAAAGACCCCTTGACAATGACTCATAATAATATATGAAGTGCCAGGCGCAGGGAGCAGAGTGAGAGCCTGACATTGCCCAGAGGAGGGAGAGTGGAACTGAAAGGGGCGAGTTGAGGGGTGACCTTGGCCACCAGGAGGTCTTTGGGGCATTGATGATGGCAGCTTCAGCGGGAAGAAGTGGGATCGTCCTGGCCAGAGGGTAAGCAGAGACCTGGGGAGCTAGCGGGGAACCTGCCCTGGGCCCTAGGTGTGGTCCCCCACGGTGATGACTCATGTCCCTCCCTTCAGGACTTGACTTCCTGGCCTGCCTGTAAAATCAATTCCTGGAAGCTTGTGTCCAGCCCGCGGTGGTGGCCCCCTCTGCTCCGTGGAGGGACCCCGAACGGCGGGCACGGGGTGCGCTTCCCCCAAGCTGGGGTTCTCCATCGATTTTGGAATTCGGTGCTTTTTATGGAACATAAGCGATATCGATTGTTCCTCCGTTACAGCTAAAAACATGCTCACCTTGAATGGGCAGAGGTGAAAAATGAAACAGCAGCTCCTTCCCAGCCGTGGAAAAATAATGACCCAGCGGGTGGCTTTGATTTCCATTTCTTCCTCATTCTTTTCAGAAGACTTAAGTAATGGCTCTTTTTATTCAACTTGGCGAGCTTCCTCTGAGAGCACGTTTTTCCCCTGGCTTTCTTGGGTTAGTTGGTGTGACAATGGGGGTCTGTGTCTGGGACCCTCTCCCCACCTCCCCTGCGAGCCCCACGCCCACCCATGACTCCCCGATTCCCAGGAGGAGGAAATGAAACTTGACCTTGGCAGAACATTGCCCTGAGGCAGGGTTTGGTATGCAGTAACAGAGTGAAACTGGTTTTGCAATGTTTTCTCTCTGTCTCTCTGTCTCTCTCCCATTGGTTTAACCGCCCCCTCTCCAGCCCTGTCACAGCCAGACCTCCAGACCAGCCCTTCCCACCCCTCTCATTTTGAAGAGAAGTTTCTGTTTCCTTGGTTTGGAGACAGTGATTCAATGAATGAGAAGGGGTGAAGGTTTAGGACAGTAAATTTACAGGGAGATGGGAATGGACAAGGAATAAAAGCTGAGTCGTTTGTCTCTCCACTGCCATCAGAATGGGGTCTGGCCCCTTTCTCTGCCCCACAGCCCCTGCAAGACCTGTCCCGCCCATCTCACACCCCTGGGGGCCCACATGTGCTCCCTGCACACTAGCTCTTCCGGCCGTATCTCTGTGTCTTGAGCACACCCAGCTTGTCACTGCCTCCAGCCTTTGCACGTGCTGTTCCCTCTGCCTGGAGCTCTCTTCCCCCCAGTTTCTGTTGGCTGGCTTTTCATCTCCTTCAGGTACCAGCTCCAATGTCATCTTGTCAGACCTTTCCTACAGCCCTCGATCAAGCAGCCTCGTGCCTCTGGGTCACTGCACCTCGTCATGCATACTGTTGTCTTCATGGTGCTTTCTCGCATCCGAAATGGTCTCGTTTACTTGTACTCATGTTTCTTGTTATTACCCTAAATGGTGCACGCTCCACAAGAGAAGGACCCTGACACTTAGGAAACACTCAGCTATTTGAGGAACGAATGAGCGATGGATGCAGGCTAACCCTGGCCTGGACGCAGGCCCCCGTGGTCAGACCATGCTTCTGTCCTTTGGCTCCAGTCCCTCTTGCATCATTTGAGTGCATATTTTCAGCATCAGAGCTCGTCCTGGAGGCATCTTATGTAACCATACGGGCTCCCTGGGCCTCTGCCCGCCCTTTCTCACCCACGGTGTGTGACCTCAGTCAGAGAATGTCCCTTCTGTCCCCAGGCCTCCTTGCTCTCCAGTGAAGGAGGACAGCCGTCCAACACCAGTGACACCCCCTGGACCATGTTGAAAGTTGGGGGAGGGGTGGTGCTGGGCTGACCCCAAGGAGTGTAGGGTGGACAGGGCAGGGCCCCTGGGGGTCTCTGATGAGCTGGTGGGTGTTGTGTGTGGGAGAGATGATGGAATGGGCCCCACATATTTGAATGGGGATGACTGGATGGCAAGCACATGGCCGCAGCTTCTAACACAGAGCAAGGAAGAGCCGCCACAGCCAGGAACGGTGTCCGTACTCGATCCTCATTAACCGCTTCTTCGGTTCTGCTGTGTGCTTCGGGGCGAGGCTGGGTGCCCGGCTTTCGAAGAACACGGGCCTTTCACTTGAGGAAGACTCTGCGTGGACAGTCACAGGAGTGCAGGCCGGACTTGCAAGGGGCCCAAGGAGAAGGGCCTCCTGGGTGTGGGTGCCCTAGGGGAAGGCACATGGGGGCTGATGCCAGAGGGATATGCAGGAGCTCGCCCCCTGCAGAGGGGCTGTCAGGTTAAAGGACAGTGTGGGCAAGGGCCGAGGGTGTGGAGGGGCATGGGATGGGGCCAGAACCAGAGGCCCGGAGGCTGGAGGCTGCGTGAGTCCAAGGGCTTGGTGATATGGGATGACAGTACATGGGTGGCGGGATAGCGGCATGGAGCCCCCTGGCCAGATGATGCTTGCACTTTGTTCCATGGGCACTGGGGGTCCATGTTTTACAGGGGGTGAAGGGGAGTCAGGGTGGATCCAGGTGTGTCCCTGCTCCCTGGGGGGTCCATCTGTGACCTGCTCCTTGGGGGTCCAGGTGTGTCTCTGCTCCTTGGGGGGTCCAGGTGTGTCCCTGCTCCTTGGGGGTCCAGGTGTGTCCCTGCTCCTTGGGGGGTCCAGGTGTGTCCCTGCTCCTTGCTGCCTCCCAGTCTCTGACCCACCAGGTGGCAGTCAGTGGAGTGCCCCCCTCTGAGTGTCGTTCCCTCAGAATACGTCCCTCAGGACCCCTGGGAATGGACGACCTAATTTCCATACTCACTCGTGAATTTACTGTTGTTAAGGTGACAAGTGGGCAGTTCGTTTTTTAGCAAAGGTCAGAGGTGAGAGGTCAAATCGAAGGGCTGCCGGGTTAGGAACACCCTACAGGCTTGAGCATAGGTCCCCTGGCCGTTTGCCTCCCACGTGATTTGAAGCTGGGCGCACTCTGCAGCCAGCCCTTCCGTTCCTGGTGGGCAGCATGTTCTTCCCCACTCCTGGGCAGTAGGCGTTGCCTGGCTCGTTGGATAGAGGCTCTCTGTTTGTTTTCTAGCCGTGTGCACATCTGTGTTGCCCTTTCGACCTTCAGGGGTCTTCGGATTGTCCCATCTGCCTTGGCTTCTCCAGGTTTTGTTTTTTCCAGAATGACAGTCATCCTCCTTGATGTTTCTATTTGTAAAGACAGTGTACGCTTTCTGCATTGGTATCTGAGCATCCTGAAGAGCGAAAGCCGGAGGCAGAGGCCCCCAGCCCCACCTCCCAGGGGTAACCTGCCGGCAGTGCAGGGTGTAGACGCTGCAGCTATGGTCCGGTTCCATGGGGTTTTGCCACACGGGCTGTCCCGTGCTTTGTCTACTGGAGGGTGAGTGTCGGGAGCTTTCTGTGCCTGCCGTGGAGGCCTGTGGGTCTGCAGTGTGGGAACGTGCTTCTGTCTCACCATTCCAGATGCTCTCCTTGCTCTTGTGTCTCTGCCTGCTTGTCCACGTTTGCTCCGTGACAGTCTTCTGCAAGCTGTAGGCCCACTGTGGAGATTTGAGAAGCCATCTGTTGGCTACTTGGTATCCAGTGCCCCTTTGGGGAGAGCAAGGCCCGAGAAGGACAGAAGCATTGCAGAGTCCTGCAGGTGTCAACGCTGTTACTGCGGTGACTGGACTCAAGGTCCCCCGTTGGTGTGTGTCCAACCTCCTCGCTGTTGTTAGCTAGCCTTGGGTTTCGATGTCGGGGTTTTCGTTTTGTTTAATGAAGGAGAGAGATCACAGAGTATCTCCTTTGGTTTTAGGCATTTCACTCCTTTAATGCTTCTTCTGATCTACTTTGTGGAAAACAGATTGGTGTGTGTTTGTACCGTGAATGATGACAACACCGAGGGGAGAAAAAGGATTTGGCTCAAGCTGTCGAACTGTGTAGATTTGAGTGTCACCGTCTTGTGAGAGTGTGTGTCTTCGGAGGGTGGCAGACCGAACCCCAAAAAAACCAGTTTTCTAAGAACTGGAATTGTTTTCATTCAACAACATGCTTTCCATGGAAGAGATTATTCCCGATTTTGGGGATTACGTCTGGAACGAGACGCACAGTCTTCGTTCTCATGGTGTGGGGGGAAGCAGAGTCAGCTGGAGTTGGAGAAGGAGCAGTCAGGGGTGTAGGCAGACTTTCCTGAAGGTTGGAGACCAGCTGTCAGAACTGGTCCTGGGACCACCACCAAGGACGAAGCCATTGGCGGCCAGGAGTCATTGGTGATGGCCGTGGCCAGGATAGAGTCACGTAGTCGGGGGAGGGAAACCAGAGTGCTCTGGGCTCTTGGGAGAAGTTTCTCTGAGTAGGGAAAGTTATCGTAGGATGCAAATCAAGGGAGGGTGGTTGTTTTTGGGAGGGGAGGGTGTGAAATAAACACCAAGAGCCTTGAAAGCAGATCAGGGAGAGCTGACAGCTGGAGAGAATGGTGTGGAGGGATTCTCTGCGAATCAGGAGAAAAACCACCTTATTCCCCAAAAGAGGGGGCAGTTAGCTAAACGCTCTGCGTTTAACTAGCTTCCTGGGGGTTCCTGCTAGGTAGCCCCAAAGCAGGACGCTCTGCTGCTAATATGAGAGGCTTGCCTTTCCGATGTTCGAACATCTCAGGAACAGAAGCGTGGGTGGAATGAACATACAGCAAAACCAGAATTATACCTTACTGTATTTAAGAGTATCTCTTAAAACAGGGGCTGGCAGACTCTGGCCTGTGGGCCGCCTGCTTTTGTAAATGAAGTTTTACTGGAACGCAGCCGTGCGCACTGGTGTCTGTCTTGTCTGTGCTGTTTTCACGCCGCACCGGCAAAGTCGGGCAGTTGCCACAGAGACCATATGGCCCACAAAGCCAAAAATATTTCCTGTCTAGCCCTTTATAGAACAAGTTTGGTCGCCCTGACTGAAGTCATAGTCCATTCAAGTTAGTGAAATTCCAGCCAGAGTCAGCCACAATTGTGCCTTATTTCGTTGGGTATTTTCTGTGTACTTGTGTGCATGCAAAAATCAAAAGGGGAGCTAGCTACGGGGAAGACATTCCCAGAGCCAGAACCTCCTGCTGTGAAATTTTCTACTGCTAAGAGTTGGTGGGCACCCAGAATTTACCCTAAAAGATGCATAAAGTGCCCCTTGGCAATGGTGTGGACAGCTTTGTGACAAACGAAACCAGTGATGGCTCAATAAATTGTGTAAGCAGAGCCGAAGTTGTCGATGAAAGACGCCTTCATCCCTCATCCATCTGTGCTCTCCATTCTAGCAGTTCAGGGCCAGAGAAAGTGGTTTGCTTTTCTCAGGACCTTTGGGTCCTGCGCCCAGTGCCCTTGGGGAGAGAGCCATGTTCATCGCTCCTGCCAGGAATGAGCTGGATCAGAAGCAGGTGACTCTGGTGTGTTCTGTGAGAAATCGAGGCCTCCTCCAGAGCTGGGCAGCTGAGACGCAGGCCCCCGTTGGCCTTGTGTGCTGGGAAGCCATGAGCAGACACTGAGTGGACACTGAGTGACTTATTGTCGAGCCCTGTGGTCGTCCAGTACGCTTGTCAGGACAGCTGGCGTGGCTGGAGGAACCCTGTCTGCCTCAGTGTGTCTGGCGCTTCACCCGCACCAAAAGAATTTAAATCCGAAATTCTACCAGTTTTGTACACGCCCCTCCCCATACACGTAAACACATACATGTACACTCTTTATGTCTTCTGAAGCACAAATCTAGTAGACGCTTAATTTTTTTAAAACAATTTCATTCGAATATATCACAATGCACATTGAAACAGATCATTTTCTGAAATACGTAAAGTTGAACTGAGCATAATCCAGACTAGTATTTTGTTTGGTTCACTTCCTGGCGTCATGTGGTGCCCACAGGATTGGAAAGGCCATGGGCCTGGGCGCCGAGAAATCTGGATCTGCGTCCGCCACTGTCGCTTTGAAACAGACACCGCGGGGCCCACACAGTGGCTTTGAGCTGGGGGCTGGCTGCCTGGAGGCAGAGCTGGCTCCGCCACTTGCTAGGTGTGGGAGCCCCTCACTTCACCTTCTCTGGGCTTCATCTGCAAAATGGGGTGAGCTCAGTACCTGCTTCATAGGGCTTCCGAGGCGTGGATGGGCCCCGGGCCCTGCTCACAGGAAGCACCAGGTAATAGTAGCTTATTCAAACAAACAGAACAGGAAAGGACCACGTGGTCCTCAGACTCCCTTCTGGCTAACCACGTTTGTAGCTGGTTGCAACCTCTCGGATCCAGGACAGCGTCCGATCGATCTGTCACCATCACTCATGTTTTAAGTTGCAGAGATTGACCTGCCAGGACATCTGCCTAAGTGCATTCAGAGACTCACCATTCCTTCGTTTTATTAAATAAGTATCAAATGTAGATTAGAATCCTCAGCCTGAAATAGCTGTGCCCTTTAAAATAAGCAACGTGGCAGATTGTAACTGCACGAGCTCTGACTCAGGGCTGCCCGCCATCTTCACAGAGTGTTCGACAGATTCTCACAGAAGCTGCGTGTTTGGCTCAGTTGGGGGTGGTTTGGTTGGTTTGTTTTTAACACTTTGGAATGACACTTGAAGTGACAACATCAGGTACCCGGACAGAGGGCAAAGGGACAGAAAGAACCCAGGCCTGATGACGTTTTCTGCTCCTAGCATCTCTTTGGTCTCATCCTCACCTGTCCCAGGGCCCAAAGGAGTTTCAGACACTGTCCCTAGGGGTCCTCACCTTTCCCGGGAAGCCGAGTCTTTTCCCGTGGTTGGGGTGTAACCGGAGAGTGTGCTGGACGGCAGGGGCTTTGTGGATGAGATTGGGGGGTGACACACGCCTTCTGTGGCCCAGGAGAGTCTGATTTTCACCACACCCGCTCTCCCGCCTCCCTGGGGCTCCCACTGGGTGATATCCTCCTGGCCGGCTCGAAGCCACACGCCCACCATGCTGACCTCATTTGTAATTAGGGTCGTGCCAGACCCACTTGGAACAGTCATGTAACCTGGGGTGGCGAGCGTTGACATCTCACCGTGTGCAGAGCAGTGGGCCCGCTGATTTGATTTCCTTTCTTTAAGCAGGTTAGTGTGACCCCAGCCTGGGGTCGCACAGAATACTTTGGGCTGTTAAGTCCTGTGTTGGAAACCTGTCTGATCCAGCCCGTTTTTCGCGATGGGTAATCGAGTCCCAAGGTGGCCACGTGCTTGTCGGGGCCAAGCAGGGCCTTGGGCACGGCTGTCTGTCCCATTGCTTCCTTCCCAGGGTGACAGGCATTCGTTTCTCTCCTGGGTCCCCCCATAGTTAGTAATCCCTGTCCTAAAGACACACTAGAAAGTTCTTGCAGCATTGACGAGGGAGCAGTCCTTTTGTTTCCGGAAAGTGTTTCTTGATGGCCTGCCCTCAGCGTCAGCCTTGGCCTTCTCTGTTCTCTTTATCCTCTGCTCCACACACAGCCTCAGTTTACCTCCGAAACCTGAGTTCCAGATCTCAGTCTGAGCTCCCAGCCCCAGCCTGAGCACACGCTCACATCTCTTCTGCCCGTTGGAAGTCCCCATCTGGCCAGTGTCAGCAGCACTTCACCCTCAGCTGTCCAGCTCTTCATCCGGTCCTCCTCCGAGGCCCAGGCCCTGCTGTCTGTCAAGGCGAAGGGCCCACTCTGTCTCCAGTTGCCCCACTGGGAGTGGGAACAAGATGAACCATCATCGAGGCTGGCCCGGTGACGCAGTGGTTAAGTGCTCACGTTCCACTTTGGCAGCCCAGGGTTCACTGGTTCGAATCCCGGGTGCAGACATGGCACCGCTTGTCAAGCCATGCTGTGGCAGGCATCCCATCTATAAAGTAGAGGAAGATGGGCGTGGATGTTAGCTCAGGGCCAGTCTTCCTCAGCAAAAAGAGGAGGATTGGCAGCAGATGCTAGCTCAGGGCTAATCTTCCTCAAAAATAAAATAAATAAATAAACCATCATCATCTCCACTCACCCTGTGTGTTAATGCCCTGGGGCTGCCATGACAAAGTAGCACAAACTGGGTGGCCCCAAACAGAAATGTATTCTCCCACAGTTCTGGAGGTGTCTGCAGGGTTGGCTGCTTCCGGAGGTTCTGAGAGGGGAATGTGGTCCAGGCCTCTCCTCCAGCTCCTGGTTGCTCGGCAATCCTTGTGGCTGCATCACCACCATCTCTGCCTCCATCCTTGCTTGGACTCCTTCCTCTCTCTCTATATGTCTGTTTCTTTCCTTATAAGGACACTAGTCATTGGATGAGGGGTCCACCCTCATCCAGTGGGACCTCATTTTAACTAATTGTATCTGCAAAGATGCTACTTCCAAATCCGGTCACATTCTGAGGTCCCAGGTGGAGGGAGGACACTATCAAACCCGGTACAGCCTGCAGACCATTGCTTTTCCTCCATCCTATGGGCCCTGCGGTGCTGGAGCTCAGGGGACGTTTTATAGGCCTTAGCACTCAGAGGGTACAGAGCACATTGCCCCAGCGTTGGGACTCTGCATGAAACCGGAGCCTGCCCTCTGCTCTGCCTCACGGTCTGCTCCTTCCTTCTCAGGCCTTACTGAAATTGGACTGCCAGGGCCTGGTGGTCAGACTCATCCAGGACTTTGTGCTGCTGACCACCGCAGTCGAGGTGGCGCAGCGCTGGAGGGAGCTGGCGGAGAAGCTCGCCAAGGTTTCCAAGCAGCAGATGGACGCGTACGAATCTCCACACCGGGACAGGAACGGGGTCGTGGACAGCGAGGTGAGCGGGGCCGCCTCCCCTCCACCTGGAGGATGCAATCGCAACAAGTACCACTTGGTAGCGTTTGGATGGGGATAAAGCGAGTCACCTTGAGAGCGGGTGCCCAGCACACGGTGGGCTCTCTCCAGGTGGGGCCGGTCTCATCCTTCTTAGATCATTGTGAGTCCTGGCTCTGCTGGTGGCCAGGCCGCTGCACCTGGAAATGGGCAGTTGGAACAGCGTCAGAGGAGCTGCCCTGCCTGCCCTTGCTAATCCTGCTCTTAAATCACCTTCAGTCAGAGTGAATAATGCATGAAGGGAGCCCTTTGTGATGGGTGCTGGGCGGGTGTCTGCCTGTCGCTGTGTTGGGTGAGCACCTGGCATGTCGGGCGACGTTGCCCGGCAGTGGTCAGATTCCTGCTCAGAGAGTCGTTTGTATTTCTCTCTTGTTTGTGGAGGTCACTTTAAGCTTCTGGAAAGACAGTTCAGGCTTAGGAGACCGAGGAAGCAGGAAGTCCCAAGAATAAGGGTGTCCTTTATTAACACGTGCATTTCTGAGTAAATGGCACAGCTAGATAGGGCCGCAGGGACTGTAAGGGGAGAAATCACCTTTCGGTTTGTCCAGACGCCATTTGCTATATAACTGCTCTCGGCACAAAACGTGTTCTTCTCTCTGAAACTGTGCTGGCCCGGGGCACAGAAGGTTCCACCTGTTTCTTTGGGTTTGTTTCACGGGTGAAAGAGTAGCATAAATATGAGCAAAGGACCTGGAGCAGATGATGAGATCAAAACTCTCACTGTCCCCTACTCTTCTTCCCTTCTTCCTCCTTTGGTTTTGGACGACTCCACTCTCCAGGCCATGTGGAAACCCGCGTATGACTTTTTACTAACCTGGAGCCACCAGATCGGGGACAGCTACCGGGATATCATCCAGGAGCTGCACATAGGCCTGGACAAGATGAAGAACCCCATCACCAAGCGCTGGAAGCACCTCACAGGGGCTCTGATCCTGGTGAACTGCCTGGACATTCTAAGAGCGGCTGCCTTCAGTCCTGCGGACCATGACGACTTCGTGATTTGAATGGGTTCCCTCCCCTCCGCTGCGGATCTGGGGCACGCGCCCTTGCCTGGTCTCGTTCCAGTCACATGGAACTGGGGAGGGAGGAGGGTCAGCTGCTTAGACAGACCCCGGGTCCCTCCAGCTGGACCCACGCCCAAGGACCAAGCACACACGATGCTCTACCCGCCTCCTCCATCGCGGAGGGGAGGCCTGAAGGGAATTTCTACTGCAGGTTGTTGCCAGTCAAATAGCTTTCTATTTGTTAAGTATAAATTTAAATTTAAAATCACTTTTTTTAAACTATGGGGGGAGGGGACCTATGAGAAAAGCGGTATCTAATTTTTTAATGGACCATAAAGGTAAAAAAAAAAATCCACTTTAATAGGAGCAGATGCTGTGGAGGTTTTTATGTGATAGAAAGACCTTTTTAAATTATGTTACAGATGTATATATGTATTTAAGGGTCATCGGGGGCATTTCTGATTCCCAGACATACTTTGCATTTCAACACTTAGCAAGGAAACACACTTATTCAAGTGTTGGGCCTTTTTGCTCCAGACTTGGTAAAAAAAAAAGTGGATCCAATAGGAAACTTGGTTTTGCAGGAAATGAGTGTAGTTCACGCCCATTCTTTCTGAGGATGTCTGGGTCCTGCTCTCCCCTCTTATTTTTATTCTCTTCCGTACCTTCGCCCCATATTGCAGGAAATGGTTAGACACGGCAGCTGTCGGCAGAGTTAAATCCAACAGGAGCAGTTAGGTGTCCTTGAGAGGAGAGGGCAGCTGGGCGTTGGCATTCTTTATAGCCCCTGCCTGTGTGTGGCTAGTCATTCAGAAGAGCAGTGCCATTGGAGTCAGGTGGCCCTGCATCTCCAAGAGACCACTGTCGTGTTTCTCCCTCGGGGCAGGGGAGCACTTCCTGCAGAGCTGACGCTATCTCTCTGGGCATGAAGGAATCTTTACCGCAAGGGACACCCCATGCTGATGTGCAAAGGGGCCTGCTGCCATTTGCCAAACTTTCCACTTCCTTCCATCCAAAAAGAAAATTTTTTTTTTTTTGAGGAAGATTAGTCCTGAGCTAACATCCATACCCCTCTTCCTCTGCTGTATATGTGGGATGCCTACCACAGCATGGCTTGCCAAGCAGTGCCATGTCCGTACCTGGGATCCGAACCGGTGAACCCCGGGCCGCTGAAGCGGAACGTGCGCACTTAACCACTGCGCCACCGGGCTGGCCCCTATTCCATCCAAAATTTAACCCCCCTCCCTTCCTGGGATACCCATGTCTCCTTGGAAATAAATAGTATAGGGAAACCTTCTTTTTTTCTTTCTTTCTTCAATATAGAGATTATCTGAGCAGGATGAATGTTTTCTGAAAATGAAAATGTTTCCCACATAACTTGCTGGACTTGACAGAGTTGTATTAATAATCTTTACAGTTGTGGGTCAGCTTGCGGTGTTAAATACTGTGTTGCCTTGTAGTTGTGGCATCCCGGAAGGGAGTGAGGGGCAGAGTGGAAGAAAGATCTGGCAAGTCAACAGTTGATCCCCAGGGATGTGCCGGGACACGCGCTGTGCTTGTACCGAGTGATGTTGGACCATGTGGGATTCCTGAATCTTCTCTAAATCTGCTTTCTTGAAACATGTTAATTACTTAGTCTAATCAATGTCTAATCCCTGATGGGGCTAAAACATTCTTAATGTATCTATTGATTCAGAGACTGGAGACCAACTGGCTAGAAAAAAAACAACAAAAACACTACATATTTTATGCTGCAAGAACCAAGACACACAACTCCCCATCACGACACGAAGTAACCTTAAATTCTGCTTCTCAACCCTCCGTCTTCATTCTTCCCAGAGATCATCTCCTACCTTTTCCCCAAAGAAGAAACAAAACCAGTTGCACCTTAAAACCATGGATATTTTTCCTCAGGGGCTTTACATAGTTTCCTATGCAACGTGTCTTGTAGCACAAGTGAAATTCTACAAAAGTTGCAGTAAATTTTATTTGGATATTTTAAACTATTGAGTGTGTGTGTGTGTTTTTCTATACCCAACCAGGCTTTAAATAAAGCAAAAGTAAAACTAGTGTTAATAGCTGTGCATAGAACAATGGCTCCCTCCCGAAACGGTCACCCCTGGCTGACAGTGTGACACCAGATGATCTGTTTTCTTGCTATTCATTTAATTGCTCTAGGAACAGGGGGCTCAGTCATCACTGACCAGTGGGAACTGGTGTTGCCCAGAGCGCCCAAACGATGCGAGTGGATGGCTTCCCTTTTTCTTGGCCCCGTGAACCTGGAACTGGCAATCCAATCCTCCGACTCACTGTTTAGCACTGAGCTGTTTCTGTGGGTCGGCCATCGTCCATTGGGTGCCAGCTGCAGCAAGCAGGACTCCCACGGGCGCTGCCCTCACTGTGCCCTGGGAATATCCTGTTGTCAAGGCGGAGAACAGGGTGGACAGCAGCCCTGCCTGGAGGTGGTGGGGAAGAGTGGGGCTAAGGAGAGTCTCCTTGAGAAGTGACTTTAGTCCAAGGACCAAAGGCTGAGTAGGGACCAGCTAGCCCCAGTCCAGGCCAGACCTGGGGAACCGAGGGTCTGCAGCATTGATAGGGTGCATGGGACCACAAGAGGCTGACCCCTCCCACAGGGCTGGGGCGTGTCCAGTGAGCAAGGACGTCTGTGTACGTCCTGTACCCTCCATGCGTGTTTTAATTCTAGTCCTGCCAGCTAAGTGCACCCACCCAGTTGAGGCAAGGGTTCAACGTGGTCCCATAACTTACACGGCTAATAGCAGAGGCAGAGATTTTAAGCCAAGGCTGTCGTCACAAAGGGCCACAAACCGGGTGGCTTAAACAAATTTATTCTCACGGTTCTGAAGGCCAGAAGTCTGAAATCAAGGCATCGTCCCCCTGTCTGTCTCCACACCTCCCTCCCCTTAGAAGGACACCAGTCGTGGCTGAGGGCCCACCTGAATTGAGTGTGACCTCATCTTATCTTGATTACATCTGTAAAGACCCTATTTCCAAATGAGGCTGCATTCACAGGTTGGGGGGTGTGTTGAACTGGAACTTCAGCACATTCCTCTGAGGGACCCACAACCCGGCCTCCAGCGACCCAGCCTTTGGATGTGGCTTGCATGGGAGAATGGTGAAGGAACCCAGCTTCATCCATCACAGCATTCTCTGCCCAATTTAATGCAAAAGCGAGAGGGGTGGAGGAGGTAATTCTTAAAAGGTCCACTTCTGGGGCTGGCCCCGTGGCCGAGTGGTTAAATTCGTGCCCTCTGCTTCAGTGGCCCAGGGCCTCACTAGTTCAAATCCTGGGCAGAGACATGGCACTGCTCATCAAGCCATGCTGAGGCAGCGTCCCACATGCCACATCTAGAAAGACCCACAATTAAAAATACACCACTTTGTACCAGGGGGCTTTGGGAAGAAAAAGGAGAAATAAAAGTGAAAAGGTCCACTTCTGACAGGACTGGCCATATTCAGCAAAACCTGCTTTCTTCCTAAGCAAACGCTGGGACTATTTCCCAAGCTCCCTTACAAGGAGGTGTTGCCATCTGAGTGTCTGGGCAGTGGAACTGTGAGCAAAAGTGATAGAGGCCGCCATTGAGCCCAGCCAGTAGAACCTTCTGGGCGCACTCCTGTTCTCTCATTGAACAGAAAGAACCCCAGGGACCTAAAGATGAGGAAGAGTCACACAGCGGGATTCCAGGCCCCTGAATGACCCCTGGAAGGCTTTCTGTCCCGTGACATCTTTATCACCTTGTGACTAGAGTTTACGTCAGGCCACTGAGGCTGTGAGGGCTATTATGGCAGCGAGTGTGTCTTTAATCTCAGGGGCAGCAGACCCAGATTATTACTGTAACCTAAAAGGAGGGGAGACGGGGTTGCTCTTAAAAGGGAAACACCCCTGCCACATCTGGATTATTTCAGGTAAAGATAGAAGAACTCGCTTGTACTACTTTTCTCGGCCTCTGCAAGTCCAGAATTGGTCCGTGCCAGTCTGAATAGGAACAGCTTTTATCTTTTTACAGAATATTCTCCAGGTCAGTCCAAGAAGCTCAGTTAAAACCTCCAGTCCTTTATTGATGTTGATTTTGATGTTAATATTATTGGTAATAATTCACATAAAAGGGCAATTTTGTCCTTGGTAAATTGCTGCCTTGGTTCTTTACGTGACCGTGGTGCGGTCATACCAAATGGGGCATGCACCAAATCATTTACGTGGTGATCGATCACCCAGCCCCCACCACCTCCAAGTTCTCATGGACCTGGCTGCAGCAGCCAAGCCCACCTTAGTCCTGGCACCTTCCCCACCAGCAGTCACCAGATCCCAGTGGCCCATAGGTCTCCTACTGCCGTGACTGGACTTAGGATCTTTTCCTTGTCCCTTTGCTCCCACTCCTTTTTTTGGCCAGACTACTCTGACATCCTCCCACCTGGTCCACTTCCCCACTGTGCTTCTGCTCCCACATCCATGGGATACAAGAGGGAGACCCAGAGACCGCCTCCTTCCTGCCATGTGGTCAGCTCTGTCACACACCAGCTCAACTCCCTTGACCACCTCCCCTTTGCAAACCTCCCTGTCTTTGTCCAGGCTGTTCCTCCAAGTTCAAACACCTTCTCTTCCTTCCCCATCAGCGACACAGAGCTCTTTGAGGGCAGCGACCGTGTCTAAACTCATCACTTGAACCCGCAGAGCCAGGCGCCTTAAGTGTTTGTTGCGTGAAGGAATTAACCGTAGTTCTGGGATAGAAATGCATCTGAGAACCTCTTGGCTATTGGAGTGGAGAGAACGGGCTTCGTGCTGTGTTCACAACCCATGCAAACAATCAGTGAGAACTTGTCCGGCAAGGAAGGCATCAAAACTAGCTCGATTTTAAGAGGGGTTCAAAGAGAAGCGCATCACGGGGATGGAACTCAATGAAGTGTACACCAAATCAATTCCGTGTCCTAATGATTCATTTCCCGGCACGAGGGAAACTCTCAGTTTGGGCCATGATTTGTGCTGTAATAAAATTCGGTTTTATGTAAGATAGATTGAAGTGGCCTTGTCCTAAACGGTCAAGTAATCTGATTTCTGGGGGGAAAGAACGTGCCGTCAGATGCCCAGGCCTTGCTAAGCACCTGTGGTCTACCCAAGGTTTGTCCTGTTTCACCTTTGTGATGATTTTGGTTTCAAAGATGAGGAAACTGAGGCTCAGGAGGGCCAATGGGCCCGACTGGCCCAGTAGCCAGGCCCAAGCTCTGTCCACCCCCAGCTGTGCCTTCGTGGCACATCAGAAACGGAAAGCAGCATGACAGCCATTGCACGAGTAACAAATGCCCAAAGCCAGAACTGGGGCTGTCCCATTAACAAGTGTGCTTTGGGACCAGGGGAGGTGGGCTGTTATCCCCCCACCCCTGCCCTCTCAGATCTCTTCTGGAACGTATGTGCAGGATAGGCATTACTATTTTGTACCCCTTTCCCTAAAATCCTAAATATTTAAAATATTTTCACTTAACCAGTTTTCCATTTTTTTCCTTAATTTCCACTTTATTGAGGGACAATTGACATGTAAACATATAAAGTAGAGGAAGATGGCCACGGATGTCAGCTAAGGGCCAGTCTTCCTCAGCAAAAAGAGGAGGATTGGCAGCAGTTAGCTCAGGGCTAATCTTCCTCAAAAAAAAAAAGGGAAAAATAGGGAATGGAGTCAGATATGAAGTGAAGTTCAAGTCTTAATTCTGCTCATGCCTGGACCCCGCTGGCAGTTTGATGGAGCCTGTAGATGCCTCAGAATTACATAAATGAATAAAGTAATCTGAGATCACAAGTGAAAGCAATTATATTTACATACAGTTGCCAAAAGATTTTTAAAAATCGTGGCGTGGTAGTAGGTATGCTTCTATATGTGTTAAATAACACGATCGAACAGTCGATGTCTGTCTACCCATCATAAGCTCAACACAGTGGCGAGCATTGCCTTGGCTACAGAAATGTTAACAGACAGAAAAATAATCTGAGATTTAGAAACTGTTGACAAAATCAGAGGGATTTCTATTATTACAGAGGTTCCTTGCCTGTACACATCCTTGGAGGAAATGCTAATGTTCGCTTAGAGGTTAATGAAAATAAGGATGTAAATTTTTTCCCTTAAAAAAAAAAGCACTCATCCTAAGGAAACTGAATCACCCAGATTTGCTATACCTGTTGTTCTGAATTGCTAATATTATTATTTTCTGCTCCAAGTTCAGGTTGGCAAGAATGGTATTTTTAAAGCTTTGCTTCTCTGACCCAATGTTCTTAGTGGAAGAGAAGGAAACGTGAAGAGATTAATTGGTTTTGTCTATGACTTTTGAAATATCTAAAGTCATTTTTCTTAATTTTCCATTTCAATTGGTTTACTTTTGAAAAGAATATCTACTGTACATTCAGGGTAATTGTCACCTTGAGGGGGCAGCAAAAGTTACCCAAACTGAGTCAGCATCAACCTCCGTGAAATGCGTGCGGGCAGCTTGACGGAAGGGCCAATGAGCTGCTCATCCCATGCCTGTTGTCTGGTTGCCGGTCCTGCGCACAGAGGGTGAAGGGAGACCCGTCAAGGGAGAGAAGAGCCAGCTCCTGGCCCTGCAGGAGTTTGTATTCCGACAAGGAAGATCCAGACCCAGGAGCAGATACCTGAAACTCAGGGAGACGAGCACTGTGGTCAGAGTGGACCAAGGAAGGATTTGAGAAAGAGGGGAGCCTGTTGGGTGCTGGGGTTTCCAGTGAGTGTGGTTGAGTCTTCGGAGGCTATGAGAAGAGACACCCAAGGTATTTTCCAGGGGAAATCCAGGAGGATACTGAAAGGGCAGGGGGAGGTGTTCATTCATAGATATTGGTTGAGCACCTTCTATATGCCCAGGGCTGTTCTAGACCCAGGGGGGTAATCCCTGTCCCCATGGAGCCCACATGCCACTGGGAAACAGACGATAGACTAGATCAATATTTAGTGAAAGGTCACGTAAGCGCTATGAAGAAAAATAAGTGATGTACTATGACCTTGGGTTGGTGGGGAGGGCATCGGTATAGAGCAGGGCACTGTGGGAAGGCCTCTCTGATGAGGCGAAGTGTGGGAGCAATGAGTAGTTCAGAGAAGTTGGAGTGTGCGCTGCTGTAAGAAGGGCTGGGGAGGGAGAGTGGGATGGGAAGATGGGGACGGGGGCAAGCAGCCTTGAGTGCCAGACCAAGGCTCCTGGAGTTTGCTCAGAGTGGGTAGAAGGCTTTGGGGGATGGGAACTGGAGGGGGCGACAGATCCGAACAGGTAGTGCTGGGTAGGATTAGCTGAGGAGAAGCCTGGAGTTCCAAAGCCATGGACCGACCCAGATATCAGGGCCAGGAGGATGTGGGAGGCAGAGGAAGAGACTCAGCTTAGTGTGGCATTTGATGCGGCAGGAGTCAGGAGGCAGTGGGGCCGACAGTGCGGCCTCTGAGAACACAGCTGGGTCAGGACGTGGAGGGGGAGCCCAGGCGTCGATGAATGGCTTTCCCGGGAAGTGGGGAGAGGATGGTTAGAAGCATGGTTGGGGAGGGGAAGCAGAGTCAGACACAGTGTGGGAGGGAGCGTGGTGAGGGAGTGGGCAGTTCTGGGACTTCGGCTCTAAATAGAAAGACGTTAGGCGTAGCTGAAAGATTCTGGACCAAGAAAGCCAGTGAGAAGTAGAGGCAGAAAATACTGTAGAAACCTGGACGGCATCCTTGGTCCTTTTTCCCCCTCTCCCCCACTCCCATCATATTGGCCATTAAGGCTTCTGATTCAGCCACCGCTCATTTCTTCTCCTCTCTCCCTGGGACTACTCACTAACTTAGTCCTGGTCACCATCATCTCTGCCCCGTACCTGCAGAACCAGTCTTGGCGCCTCAACTCATCCTCCACACGGCCACCAGAATGGCCTTTCTAAAATATAAACCCATGGCTCTTTCTGCCTAACTCCCTACCTTCCGTGGTCCCCATGTTTAGAGCAGACGAATGAATGACTTCCAAATGCACTCATGGGGCATCGCTGGCCTCGATGAAGCTTCCACCGGTACATACAAAAAAAGAGACACAGGACACTGCACTGCAGCTTTTCGTTAAGCCTAATTCATGCACGTCAAATTACTGTTCCTGATCCTGGAATTAAGCCCTTCATCCCTTTTTGGCATTAAGTATCCTTTATTTTTTTTATTTATTTATTTTTTTTTTTGAGGAAGATTAGCCCTCAGCTAACTACTGCCAGTCCTCCTCTTTTTTTTTGCTGAGGAAGCCTGGCTCTGAGCTAACATCCGTGCCCATCTTCCTCTAGTTTATACGTGGGACGCCTACCACAGCATGGCTGCCAAGCAGTGCCATGTCCACACCCGGGATCCGAACCAGCGAACCCCGGGCCGCCGAGAAGCGGAACGTGCGAACTTAACCGCTGCGCCACCAGGCCGGCCCCTTAAGTATCCTTTATTTTGGCAACTGATAATGATAATAAATTGCAGCAGTAGTTGTCATTTTCATGCCTTTTTTGGCAAAGTAAAAGGTTGGCCAATGACAAACATCTGTGCGTTTCTCAAGACTTGGGTTGTTGGACGAATAAGGGAGATAGAAGATGAAACTGTTTCCCTGGCTCTTTGCACGGGGGGCTGTTTCTATCCAGGCCACCCTCCTCACTGTGTCTGTGGCTTTTTTACATTTTCTGGGTGCCCAGCAAACTCAAAACTTCCCTTGCAGCTGAATGCAGATGTGTGACTAGCTGCCACCACGTGGCTCTCTGATTCAGACATCAGCAACTTGCAGAAGGCGGCGAGAATGGTGGCAGAAGCAGCCAGCACTCAGGGCAGCAGTGGTCACAGGGCGAGCTGTGGCATCACTGGGCACATAGGGCCGTGGCAGTTCCCCCGGTGGTTGGTGAGCCCAATGTGGTGGCACATCCCTCATCAGGCCACTTCTGGACACTCAGCATTGGGCGTGGTTCCTCCTCTCTCCCAGCCCTCTGGTGAATTACTCAGTTATCCTTTAATGAGTCCCTTTTCGTGAGAATCAGCCATTGCCGATTTCTGTTGCATGCAGATAAGCGCCGTGACTTCTGACTATTTTTATCCCTTCAGGATTCTGCTCTGATAATCAGACTGCCCTGGGAAGTCTTCCTGGATGTGCCACCTGGGCTGAAGGCCCTTCCTTTGTTTTTGTCGGCTCTCTGCCCTTACCACAAGTATAATCCGAATCCTTCTATTAGAAGTGCTCATTTGCTTGTGCCCCACAGACTGTAAACTGAGCAAGGAGGATGCCACAGTGCCTGACTCACACTCAATAAATTCAAACTCACACTCAGTAAATTCTTGGATGAATAGCTGGTTGAATGAATGACTTCCCAATGATCACTGCAGACCAATTCATTTAGGGGAATGGAGGCCAGGTACAAGGGCCTGAAAGCTTTGTGCGTAATTGCAGTCGTTTTTTTTTTTTTAATCAAACAAATATAAGTTTCGTAGGGAGTCCATCCAGGATCTTTTTCTAGAAAGTTCTATCTCTACTCATTTTAGTTCACTGGTCTTCCCACTATAACTTTACATATGTTTAGCTCAGCTGAAGCTCACACTTTGGAATAACAAGTGTTTGCTTTACTTTTCACACATCCACATATTTTTCTACACTCCAAAAGCAAAATCAGTTCACACCCAGGGTGTGGATAATGGCACCTGGGTGAGAATAGCAGACTTGGGTACATTTGGTGAACATCTGTAGCCTCAGGTGAGCTGTCTTGGTGTCACAGGCCTCCCTGGACCGTGGCCCTGACGCCTGGGGGAAGCAGGAGGCAGAAGGA
Source organism: Equus quagga (assembly GCF_021613505.1). Lineage (NCBI taxonomy): Eukaryota > Metazoa > Chordata > Mammalia > Perissodactyla > Equidae > Equus > Equus quagga. The sequence continues at coordinate 37,648,943 of NC_060283.1, read as the reverse complement.
CCAGCAGGCACAGTGGTTGCCTGGCGACTCCGGAGTCACAGGGCCATCCTTCTTGTCTAGAAGAGAAAGGATCTCTAGAGTCAAGTCACTTTCATTTTTGACTCTGAGCCTGGTTAGAATCAACAGAATGAAGAATTTATAGGAAAACCCACACTGACGAGTCAGCTTAACCACTTGTAACGTTGAAATATATAAACGCAACCGTGTGTGTGTGTGTGTGTGTGTGTGTACGGAAGTGCTGTGTGAATGTGTGTTCTCTGTGCAACTGGTGAATTCAAAAGAATACAATCGTGTGTTAAAAATCTCATTGGAAAATCAGATTCCAGTTCTCCAAGGCATTTTGCAAAACACCTTTTTGTATTCCTAATTATCACATTTTCCATGCGATAGATGAGTTGAGAAGCTAAAGATGGAAAAGGTGATGAAAATGAATGGAGGGACTGAGGGCACTCGACCTAGTTAGAAATAATTTACACAGACCTTGGAGATTTATGTATTTTTCCCAGGATGTGGGAGATAGTGATCATTTTTCAAATATTAGATTTGTGCAAAATATATAGAGATGTGCTGATGGCTAGTGTCACTGTGCCACACACAGGGCATCTCAAGCTATCAAACCCAGAATAAATTTGTTTTGCATCATACTCAAGTAAAAACAACTCCATTTTTGTGTTTGTGACGTGTGACACATTCCAAAATTCTGCTGAAAATATTATTGGATACCTCTGCTGTCATCATGCAGCATTGTCTCCCTAAACAAAAGAGCTTTGCATAGCACTCATACTTCACTTCAAACAAGGCAGCATATTAGCATCATTATTTTCAAAACATCTTCAAAATATACTTTACTTTGCATTATTCAAATGTCTGTAATATTTGCTTTTATTAGGGTATTTTGCAAGTATCAGATCACAACAGAGCTCTAGTTGAAATATCATTATTTTGGATTCCCATATATTTCTTCTACCCACAGCTCTGGGAGGAAGTGAAGTAGGTACCAGCCTGGTAATCTGGAGAAAATGAAAGAATCCAGCTATTGAAGATCATTTTTAAAAATGTAATTGCCATGACCACTTGCCTGTTTTTTTAAGCATAGTCCACAACCACCTGACTGAGATTCATCAGGAGGAAGCACATTAAAAATGCAGATTCTCGGGGCTGGCCCCATGGCATCGTGGTTAAGTTTGGTGCATTCTGCTTCAGTGGCCCAGGGTTCACAGGTTCAGATCCCGGCCACAGACCTACACCACTCATCAGCCATGCTGTGGTGGTGACCTATACACAAAATAGAGGAAGATTGGCACAGTTGTTAACTGAGGGACAATCTTCCTCAGCAAAAAAAAAAAAAAAAAAAGATTCACGCCTTTAGAATCAGATGCTTGTGGGTGCCCCAGGAATGTGCATTTTACCAGGCTTTCTGTCTGATTCTTAGGTGCCCTTAGGTGTGAGGACAAGCTCAATGTTTAATCTTATGGCAAAACGCTCAACAGAAGGGAAACGGACATGATATCCATTTCTGGGTAGGAGGGGATGGGCATGGATTCTGTTTTGTGATTTCTAAATATTTCAGCAGCCACAGCTCCAGACTCCTGTCCTGGGCTTCCTGCCTTCCACTCGCTGTCCCACTTTCAGTCACCCCCCCACTGAACTTTAATTAAAATCCAGGCAATTGTTTCCGGGGAGTCGCCTCTGACACAAACTGTGTCAGTGGGACTTGTTGGATTGTCCCTGCTGAGAGGGATAAATGGGCCGGCTGGCGCTCAGCAACAGGCTTCCCGTTCGTCAGAGGCAGCAATTTTTATCCCCAGTTGGAGACGAGATACTCCAGGGGCCGGGCAAGGCTTGGGCCTCACCCGGTGTTCTGTATTCAGGGGCTCGTGGCCACGGCTGCTTCCTGTCTCCGGGGGAGGCACCATGCGGCAGAGGCAGACTTCTCCCATTTGGCGCATGGGGGGCCCCAGGCAGGACTTTGCAGAAGTCCCTCCCACAACGTCAGTCAAGCTCAATAGGCCCCGGATGTACCTGGGAGGTGTGTGTGAGTGTTCTTGGGTGTGTGCACGTATGCATGAGTGTGCGAGCGTGTGCATGTGTGTGTCTGCACCAGAGATCAAGGAGGGTTCTGACACAGGTCTCCCGGCATTCCTTACCTTGGACAACACCACCACGGCAGAAGCAACTGGCCCCTCGGTTTGATTCCAAGGCCACCTAGACTATTAACGGCCAGCACTTAGCGCTTTCTCTCTGCTTGTCACAGTCCGAAGAACTCGAGCTTTTAACTCATTTGATCCTCACGCCATCCCTGTAAGATGGGTACAATTATTATCCACATTTTACAGATGAGAAAATGAGGCACAGTGGGGTTAAGTAACTTTGCCAAGTCCACACAGCTACGAAGCATGAAGCTGAGATTCCAACCCAGGCAGCCTAAGGCCCGTGCTGTTTCCCGTTCCTGCTATACCCGGGGGATGTTCTTCTGTGAGTCAAAAACCCCAGCAAGAGAAGGAAACTGTGACTCGCATAATTGAAAGTGGTGTAGAGCAAAAATTGTATTTCTGACATCGGAATGTTTTACGTGGAGATGCTGAAAAGTGAGAAGGGTTTGCAATTGGCTTTTCATTTTTAATTTCCCTCGGTCCAGCAGATATAATTAGTTTGTATTTTCTCCACAGACTTCATTGGCTGACACAGAAACAGCACAGAGGCCAGCTGACCCAAGAATGATTTTAAAATCCCCCGCAGCATAAATGTCCATCGACAATGGGGTGATTAAATTAATTGCACTATATTTACACAATGGAATACTGTTCAGCCATTAAAAGGAATAGGCAGAGGGGCTGGCCTGGTGGCGCAGCAGTTGGGGGCACACGTTCCGCTTCATCGGCCCAGGGTTCAAAGGTTCGGATCCTGGGTGCGGACATGGCACCGCTTATCAAGCCATGCTATGGTAGGCGTCCCACATATAAAGTAGAGGAAGATGGGCACAGATGTTGGCTCATGGCCAGGCTTCATCAGCAAAAAAATGAGGATTGGCGGCAGATGTTAGCTCAGGGTTAATCTTCCTCAAAAAAAAAAAGAAAGAATAGGCAGATCTACAATTATTGGTGTGAAAGGATCTCCAAGATATAATAACTGGAAAAAAAAAAGACAGAACAGTGAGTATAAACTCTCTCAGTTATGTTAAAAGAAAAAAGTAGGGCCATACCTGAAACATTTCTGGAATGACGCCCAAGAAACTCGGTCACGGGGTTGCTGGGCCTGGGGATCTGCATTTGGTGAAGGACTCAGTGTCTGTCGTGTATCTTTTTGTGCTGTTTGATTTCTCAGTCTGTGCCAGTGACGTTTTCATTATTCTATATATTTTTTGGCTACAGATAATTTATGAAATGAGAGTAATTTAGCATTGGCTGTGAGGATCCAAGGAACAGAACGAATACCCCAATTTGCAAAATTAAAAATCAAACAAGTACCTAATTTGCATATTGTTAATCAGCAAACTGGGCATATATAGGCAGATCATCAAAACTGATTTGTATGCCTAGAACAGGATGTTTTCAGCCAGGGCCACAGGTGGATTTTAGAAGGGGGGTCGATAAAACCCTCAAATGGTACGCTAATTTTTTTGTATATTTTAGTCTGTGCAGCTTCTAAAAAGATCTGGAGTTTTCAATAGGTTCCCATCGGGTTCATGATCCACAGAAGTTTAACAATTACTAGCCTAGAAGGTGTGAAAAGAGATGATGTTCATATCAAAGACTACAGTATTCAGAGTGTTAATGAGAATAAGAGTGTTTACTGGGCTTATCACTAAACAAATATGAGGTGGGAGGGGCCAACACACGGCCCTGATGAGATGCCAGCCTCCCTGTGTCCAGAACACAGCCCGCCCGGGTGTTTTCAGCAACTACACATGGTCCATAGCACATCTATGACGTACATCCTTCTACCCATCTGCCAGGACTGCATTTGGCTGAATGCAGCAGAAACCTGACCCAGAACGGCTGCATCGAGAAGAGGGTTTATTTTTCTCACCTGACAAGTTGTCCAGGGTGGACGAGTGGTCTGGGGTTGATGCGCTCATTCAGGAACCAGCCTCCTCTGTCTCCCTGCATGGCCATCCTCAGGGCGTGGCTGTGTCCCATGGTCAAGACAGCTGCCGCGTGTCTAGGCACCAGGTCCATCTTCCAGGCAGCAAGAAGGGAGAGGGCAAAGGGCATGGGGTCTCCCAGCTAAGGGGGTCTGGGGGTGGGAGGCGTTATGTACACTGGTTGGTTGCCATGTAACCATAAACCCACCAGAAATCTCATCAGGATGGAGGAATAGGGGCCAGAGGGCAATGGTGTGGGCCCCAAGTAAAGTCATCACATAAATGTGGGAGCATGTGTGTTTGGATCTATTTTTCCGCCACAAGCTGGCAAGCTTGGATTAGTCAGTCAATTGGCCCTAAAAACTGGCCTGACACTCTTATTGTGAAAGTGCAGCCAGGGCTTATAATTTATAGACCTGCGTCCATTCATGTCACTGGAATCAAAGATGACTATAATTACATGATTTTTAACTATTCAAATTTAATTCCGATAAAAGTGCACGACACAGCTGGGCATCGTAAAGGATTCCTAAGGAAAGCAAAGTCCTTTTTTTTTTTTTTTCATTTTATTGAGATCTTATTGACATACAGCACTGTTTGAGTTTAAGGTTTATGAGTTTAATGAGTTAACATTTGTAAGTGTAATGCAAAATGCATTCAAGTAAAACTGACATACAAGAAAAGAAAAATGTGAAACAAGCAACTTGGAGACACAGCCGAAGCCCTGACTCTGAGCGGAATCTCCCAGTGTACCTCCCTCATCAGCAAAACATTCCACGAGCCTCGCCCATATGCAGGTTCTGCTCACATTCTTCATGTGAAAAAAACAAGGATGCCTTTCATCTGAGCTCTTTTCCTAGACGCCACCAGATGCCGGAAGAGGATGGATGAATCTCTCCTAACTAAGGACTCCAAGCCTGGGCCTGAGAATGAGCCTGCTCACCAGTGGAGTGGTTTGATGGAAGAAAGCGAGAGCTGGAGGGAACAAGATGTAGAGTCTCGAACCAAATGACCAAACAGGTGTTTAAATGCACAGAGACCGTCCACTGAAGCAAGGGGTTTCCATTTGCATAGAATGAGCCTAATGAAGTCATAGTGACTTATTATCACTGTGATGTTGTCTTGAATTTTGACTAAAAGCATCCTCCATGTAGGATGCCAACCAGGCTCCTGGGATGACCCCTACCACCGCCCATCTCTGTCACACACGACCGGGACAGCCCACAGTCCAAGCTCACCCATGAAACCGCCAGAGACCTTCTGGGTTGAGCTGCCTTCCCTCTGCAGAATGTTTGGGGGACATTTTGCCAAGAAATTTTTGTAATGTGGTATTTTCCCAAAGGCCAAGAACCCAGTAAGTGACAGTAACATTTCACCAGAAGCTAAGTATGCGCATAAACTTGAAAGCAGTCTCTCCCTTGGAAATTCCATTTTCTCTACATGAACTCTGAAGTTTTAATTTGAAAACCTTGTATTTTAAAGAGATGCTACTGCAAATTGTAGTCTTCTAATTTTCCTTCTTGTTTATTATAATATAATGGCTGTTCTAAACATGGTGGATTTCTCTGAATCAGAATTTAATACGTAAGGAAACATTATTGTGTATATCCTTGCAGAAATGTCCCACCGTTTAAGAAAAAGAATAAGATTTTCTTAGTTTCCCAAGGGGAAAACTCAAAATACGTGGATACTTGCTCAGCCTTTGAGAGAAATTGTTAGGGAATGAATTCGGATCCTAGCTTCTTTTTCCTGGTTACACATGATGGTATTTTTAAAATCATCCAAAGTACCTTTGATTTATGTTTTCTGTACACCCAAAGGGATAACTGCAAGGTGATTCAAAAGCTTTAATTTTGGGGAAATATCAGTCCTTTCATTCAGTTTCTGAGGATAAATTTAAATGCACGTTTCTTGAACGTAAATATCCTTTGTTTATCACAGCTCTAACAGATTTTAAAGAGAGAGATTTTGTGTAGTCTCATTCTTTAGAGTATTTTGAGGCATTCTGTGACAGCTTGTGAATCTTTAAAATGTCCCTGTGGGAGCAGTATAAAAACTTAAAGAGATATCCTATAAAAAATGTAGGGAGCTTTAAGCACGGCTGTTGAAGTCAGCCCACAAACATTTACTGGGTGTCTGGCACAGCCCTCTCTGAGGTGCTCCAGGCACTCTGATAAGAGGTAGCCAGAATTCTCTTATCTGGAGAGACGTGGGAGGACCAAAATAACATCTTGTCAGCCTGGATAAGACTCTACCTTAGCAGAGATCTCTTTATGGACAAGATAAATGGAAGGATCCTATTTGGGACCTGAAAAAATCACATTCAGAAGCTGCTCTTGGTTCTCTGACTCCTCCGTGGCGTAAGTGGGGTCCCCTCCTTGGAGGTGGCTCCCTCCGTCACACGATTTCCTGGCCCTCCCCTGGGTAAGTTTTTCTCCAGAACTTCCTAGGGATGCCCTCCAATCCCTGGCCTTGATCGGTTTCCTTTGTTAAACACTAGATCCACGGCCCTTTCCTCTGGAGCGTTTAATCTCACTTTGTAATTATACCATCTTTAGTATGATTATTTCCCTGACATCTGCCTCTCCCAGGAGACTCTGGGCTGGTGCCTTGTCTGGCTCTGCTTATCTCGCATCCCTGGTGGGCAGCATCGGGGGCAGCACATTAAACATGTGTGGTAGGAAGGGAAGGGGAGAGGATGGGGACGAGAGGGTCACGTTGCTGAGTCACTCAAATTCTTACATGGACGGTCTGGTCTGACAACCCTAAGCTCAAAACGGGCGCTGAGCACAGTGTTTATTTTGCTGGGTATCTTGATTGCATCCAAATGCAAACTGCCAGGCACTGCCAGTCCTAGATGGAGAATTTCTTTCGTTTGGGGAACTCGGCCAAACTCCTTGCTGCTCGTTCACCGTTCGTAATGCTGCTTTTAAGCAGGATCTTCTGTTGTGCTTTGAGTCGCACAAAGGAACAAAACCGCCATCATATTTTATAAACCCAATTCATACCCAGAGATCCAAATGTATGGTGGGTTCCTGGAAATGGCCTGCAGGCGGCCGGCTCTAATATCATTACCTGCGGCTTTATAGCTCGACTTTGTCAAAATGAAGGGCGGCTGTAGACCGCCAGGAGCTCGGCTGAAGTCCCTTTCAGTCTTCTGGGAAAGCCTACGGCCTTTAACTGCACTTACTGCCTTTTGTTCTGCACCAAATATTTTCCATCGCGTCTTTTTCTTCCTGAGTTATACATACACATGCAGAGCTAAACGGAGAAAGACCAAACAATGTCTCGCCTCTGCGAAGTCCACCGGAACCTCACGTAAAGAGAAATATTTGAGCGTCTGTGTTGCGCGTGGAAATGGAGAAGGCTGGCTCAGAACGTTGGCGATACAGCTGCGTCTGTGAATGTGAGTGGCTGCCGCTGGCCGGCAGCCTCTCGGGAGTGGCCTGAGTTGCATTCTAGGATACCCTCTTCCTCCCGGAAGATCAAATGTGATCTCCACCAGGCCAACCCCTCCCCCAGCGCATACGGAAGCCTGCTCTGCCCTGGACCTGAGGGCCTGAGAAAATAGGGAGAACAGTTTCCTAAAAGGAAAGTGTATGGGATTTACTGCCCCTCCTCTCTGCCCTTGTTCGCGGCTCTTCAACAGGCTCATTTGTTTTGAATTTACACTGTTGGTAAAAGTGCTTTTCTACCAACGCCTATCCACTCAAGTACTGTCGGTGGAAATTCAAAGCCCTCTGTGGATCTCTGGGGATCAACTCACGTTTACAGTGTGTTGAATCCAGATGCTGTTCTATGAGGAAAGCAGACCATGTCCTCTGGGCTTACTGTTGGTAAGTGGCTGGGGCCACAAGGATCCTTCCATTATTTTTTTACCCGTTATCTTGTTCATTATTCATTCTAAGGATCAAGTTTCCTTTCAAAGTCTTTCAGACGTATGGGGACTGATTCTCTTTCCTATTTTGGTTTATTGCTATTTTGTTTTTTCTATTTACCCGTTTTTTTTTCTTCCTGCAAAGATAACAGAGGAAGGAATGACACAACATAATGAGTTGTGCCTCACTTCCTTCTTCCGTGTCCCTCATGCTGGCCATGAAACACTGATCAGAGTTTTGTCTAGACCTCATTTCTGCTGTGGTTCATTTACTAGAAGAAGCTTCCAGATTGGTTAAATGATTTTTTTTAAGACTTTATTTTTATTTATTTATTTATTTATTTTGAGGAAGCTTAGTCCTAAGCTAACATGTGCTGCCAATCCTCCTCTTTTTGCTGAGGAAGATTGGTCCTGAGCTAACATCCGTGCCCATCTTCCTCTACTTTCTATGTGGTTCGCCTACCACAGCATGGTGTGCCAAACGGTGCCATGTCGGCACACGGGATCTGAACCGGCGAACCCCGGGCTGTGGAAGCGGAATGTGTACACTTAACCGCTGCGCCACCAGGCCAGCCCCTAAATGATTTTTTTTTTAAAGAATTGGTAAAGTTGGACTCTTGCTTCTAGCTATGAGGTGTAACCAGTACTGGCCTTGCCCACCTACTGGAAACAACTAGAAAACTGGACAAAATATAGTAAACAACAGTTTTTAGACGTTAGACCAAAGTCAGTGAGAGAAGGAAAGCAAATGAGGTGACCCCCATCGTTGCCCCAGGTTTCCACCGGGAGGCACCTTCTGGACCACAGCACAGGGAGAGGGAAGCTGAGCAGATCAGAGAGGCCTCATAGCGTTGAGCATCAGGGGTTGGACTTCAGGGAGGTCAAAGAGGCCAGAATTTGCAGAACAGAGGAGTGGAGTGACATGAGCTACACAGAAAAATTGTTCTTTGAGAGTTCTCCTTCAGTCTCCTTGAATCTTTGGCTGAAAACTATACTGTGCACACATAGGACCAACTCTCCAAGGTCAGGGAAAGAGCAGCTATTGGGGGCTTGTAAGCTTAACAATTTCTGGAGCTCACATAGTTCCAACCAGTCAAGTGGAGAGACCTCATTGAATATGCAGGGCATTCAGAAAAGAACTCGGAAAGGTCACGCTTTAGTCAAAGACAAAGCAGCCCAAGGGCAAAGGCTCTTGGAAACCTGTCGTAAAAACAATAAAAACAAGACTCAAAAAGACCAATCCGATTCAAAAATAATTTAACCGCCTGCCGACAAAGCCCTGCAATACTATTTAAAGAAAGACAAGAAAATCTGGACACTCAATAAAGTAATATTCACAATGTCCAGTATCCAATCAAAATTTCCTAGACATCTGAAGGTGTGGAGAAAATGTGGGACATAGCCAGGATAAAAACCAGCCATAGAGACAGACCCAGAAACGATAGAGAGGATGGAGAAGTCATGGACTAGCAGAGTCGGACTTTAAAACAACTGCTACAAATATACTCGAGAACTTTAAGGAAAATAAGAGCATAATGAGGAGGGAAATAGAAGATACAGTCAACAGAAACTGCTAAGCTGGATAATACAATATCCGAAATGAAAATTTCTCCACATTTTTGCCAGTCTGGGGGAATTACTGGTTTTTTTTTTTTATCTTTTCATATGAAAAAATTTCAAAACATACGCAAAAGTTTAGAGAAGAGTATAAGGAACTCCCAGCCCCCATCACCCATTTCAACAATTATCCACATTCTATTCTTTGTGTTTCATTTGTCCTCCCAAAACGTTTTTTTCCTGAAGCAATTAAAACAAATTCCAGATATCGTGTCATTTCACTCATAAATATTCCAGTGTTTATTTCTAACCCCTAAGTGATCAAAGCTTAAATGCACACACACAATACCATGATCACACCCAAAAGATTGGCAATAATTCCCTCGTGTTACTTAGTAACCAGTCTATCTTTGATTTTTCCTGATTGTCTCAGGAAATTAGAATTAGCCTTAGGGTTCATTTGCTCTATTCGTGTTTTGAGGTGATAGGATTTTTGATTGTTTTGTAATCTTAACAGTTTCACCTCCTCCTCTGGATTTTCCACGCCAGTTATTTGCTGGAAACAAGCTGATCATTTTCCAGGTCATTTGCCCGCCAGAATGTCTCACTTCTGGATTTGGCTGACTGAATCATTAGGACATGATTTAAATTTCCCCTAAACCTCATATTTCCTGTAAATGGGTGGTTAAATCTAGACCCTCGATTAGGTTCAGGTTCAATTTGTAGACAATAATACTTCACAGGTGGAGCTATGAACCTCCTATGGCAGAGCTTCAGGAGGCACCTAATTCCTGGCTGTCCCACCTTTGGCGACATTAAGATGGATGAGAGGGATCAGCTGTTGTCGGCCTGATCCATCCATTACAGAGTTTCCCATCGACTTTCACCTAATTCCCTTGGAATTATAATTTTAAAATATCTTTGCCAATTTGATAGCCGAGAAATTGGACCTATCTGTCTGAGTTGGTCAATGTTGATTCATTGCTTGTTCTTCAGCTCAGGGAATTCCTCCATGATTCATCTCCCTCCCTCCCTCCTTGCCAGGCCTCCTCCCTGGGTCTCCATCATCTCCAGTTTACTCCTTGCCTCGCCGGTCTCATCAAGCCTTTTGGATTGCTCGATGCAGAAGGCACTCTGTGCTCAGCTCCTAGGAATTATCTCCACGTGCCAGGCCAAAGGTAGGTACAAGAGGCCAGGAGCTGGGACATCTGCTGTGCAAGTCAAAGTCAACAATGTCTTTGAAGCCACCAGTGGGGCAAGAGAGCTGCTGAGGTCACCATGAAAGCTCTGTGGACAGGCTGCAAAACCACCAATCCCACATCCTTTCCCTACCGTGGTCAGCATTGCAGAATGGGAGAAGTTGAGTGAAACAGTGAGTCTGTCCGTTCTCGCTCACTTTTTAATTTGCAGATCCTCTTCCTAAGACACCGGCAGGAGTCTGTGTGGGCTGGGCCACAGAACGCTTTGTGGGACAGACACTGTCCTGAATCAAAACGGCCCTTTTCTTCCAAAGTTGGGTCATTGGCTTTGGCCACTCTGTGCTTTTCCACTCCCTTTCCTCCTAAGATGAGTTATTTCCCAGGAAGTTCCAAAGATTTCAGCAAATGTATCCTTGATGGGGTCAGCCATATACCCAGGCCACAGAGACATGCCTGTCAGAATCCTAGGATGAACACAGGTTAGTCTGGCCCATGGGAGCCCTGCCCCTAAATAAACAGTAACACAGAGCAATGAGATCGGTACCATCAGAGAGTGCAGTGTGCTGCCAAAAGAATGCTTTTCCAAAGGAAAAACAATGTAAAAAAAAATCTTTCTAGTAATCCAAGCATCTTTGTGAAAAATGTTGATAATACCCCTAAGAATTCTGCAAGAAAAAAAGACTCAAGAAGCCCTGTTTTGACTGTCGCCCAGCCAGCCCCCAGGGTGGGCTCTGTGTAGGTCACTTACAAGGCAGTCTTTTCTGTTTCTCTCCCTTGGGAAGCTCCCTCGAGCCACAGGACCTGATCAAGGACACATTTTGAGTTTGTTGTATTTTTTGACCAGTGTTTTGTCACCCACTGATTTGAGGCACTTTCAATGCAGAGTCACCGTTGGAATGGGATGGACCCAAGGTAGATGCCACAGCCACCGTAGCAGTGACCTTTAAACATTCACGGAGCACAAGGGTGGATAATGATGAGTTCAGAATGCTGTTAGGGCAGAATGTTGTCCCTGACACCAGCCCTGGATCCCAGATCCCTTTCTCAAAGAGGTCCCCAAGGGAAAACATTCACACCTCAAAAGCCAGCAAAATAAAGAACATAGGATTCTCTCACTAATCATTCACATAACACTTTTATTTTCTCTTTGGAATAGCATTGTCGAGGTGTTCACTCCCATTTCACAATTAAGAAACCATCAGTTCCCGCCATGTTCCTGGCCCCACGGCTTCATCAAGGCCATTGCACGCCTCCTTCCTCGGTCTGACTTACCCTCTGCCAGCTCCTGGGCTGTTTCCTTCTCTCCAGCTGAAAAGCCAACAGATTCTTAACACTATTTTACTATAGTTGGCAAAGATTCTCTTCTTTCTCATTAGAATGGATTTATTCCAGTTGAATCCCAACTCGTTTCATCTTACTCAGGGAGGAGCCATCAAGCCCAAATGACAGTCAATGGGATGTTTAAAGAGTATGAGCCATGGATAACTTAGCAATTTTGTGTCTGGACAAGCGACCTTTCTCCATATGTGGCTGGATTGGGGCACTGTGCAGCCTCCCAGTTGTCAAGTTCCGGGAGAACGAGACTGTGGGTGCCAAGTCTTCAGAATTCCTCAGGATTGGCTACCACTACCCCCACCTCCATCCCACCAGTGCTCTCTACTGGGACTCCCAGAATGGCAGAACTACCCTTTCTTTCAGACTCAGGCTCCTTCTCTTGCTATGTGTAGTTTGTAAAATGGCGCTTAACCCTCCTCCCATTCAGATGCACATTCTCTGCAACTTCCTCTGGAAGCTGGAAGGACTAACTTTAACTAGTAGAGGACAGCAAAAGGGAGGCTGTGTGATGTCTGAAGCCAGGACAAAAGAGACCACGTAGTTTCTGCCTCGTTCACTGGTACATTTGCACCTGAAGTCCTGACTGTCAGGTAAGAAGTCCAATCACTTGGAGGCCACCATGCTCGGAGGAAGCCCAAGCCAGGCCAGAGGCCATGAGGAAGGGCTCTGATCAACAGTCCCAACTGAGCCCAGCCTTCAAATCACTCCAGCCCAGGCACCATACATGTGAGTGAAGAAGCTTCCAGTCACTCAGTCTTTCACTTAGTGGAACAGAGAGAAACCATTGCCACTGAGCCCCACCTGAGTTCCTGACCCACAAAATCCATGAGCATAACAGAGTGGCTGCTTTTCCACCTCGACGTATGGGGAGTTTTGTTCTGAGGCAACCAATGACTGGGGCACCGCTTGATAGCTCTGCCCCTTGGTCTTCACACACGCATGGGAAGTCTTCCTCTTTTAATCTTCTCTTTATGTCTTCCTTCTCTTTCACTTGGCATCTATTATATCTGGAGAAATCCTGAACTCTTCCAGTCCCTTCTAGAGAAGCCAAAGGAACATCTTTCAATTGTTTATTAACAATAATTCGTCACTCTTTTACAGATCTATAGAAATATGTCAAAGAGAGAAGCCACAGAGGCACATGCAGCTGAGGTGGGTGGCATGTGCACGTTTAGCCATTTGCGCCACTGACCCTGATTTTCAATGATCTGTGAGGATGTAGAGGGAAAGGGGAAATGAATCGGAACACAAGGGAAGTTACGCCATCAGGACACTCTCGGTGGAAGAGTTCCCATCAGCTGTGAGTCGTGCAAGAAGGAAGCTGTCAGGTAAATGGCAATGTCCGTGTGATAAGTTTGCAACCACACAAAATGATGCCAGTGGGGACAGTAGAGACTGTAGTATGCGTTTCCTGAGGAAAACAGACTTGTGTGCACTGAAAATAGTTCTGGATAAAGCAATTTAAAAAGAAGAGAGACAACCCCAGGAGACAGTGCTCACATAGGACAGGAAATGTGTACAAGAATGTTCACTGCATCCCTGGGGCCTCAGCAGAGACGTGGAAGCAACCTCATGCCAGCCAGAGGATGCGTAGACAAATGAACTCTTCATTATTACATAGCGATGTCACAAAACGGTACAGAAAGCAAAGCGAGGGAATGCCGGACCCAGGGTTCCGGGTGATGGTTAGCCTCACGTGGAAGAAGGCAGGAGGATTCGAAGGGGAAGAAACCACATGGCTGCATGTAGGTCATTGTCAAAGTGCCAGCTTTTGTTTTGGGTGGTGAGTTGTCAGGTGCTTAAAAACAACTGAATAAGTAAATAAACAAATGTGGGTCACCCATGGATCCACGACGAGGGCGTGTCAGGAAGCAAGGATTGCCATTTATTCACTTCCAGGTACGTGAGGCCCAACAGAGCAAAGAGACAGAGACCACGAATATGGGCGGAGAGAAGGTGTGGAAAGCGGGTGGAGATGCTCTTTCAAGAAGAAGAGGAGGGCGGTAGCCAGGGGCGTCGATAAGGTCTCAAGGTGGTTTGTGTGGGTGTGTGTTAGCTTATTTGCTAACGGCAATGATCCAGTAGCCGGAAAGACTAATGATGCAGGAGAGAAGGAGATTCAGGACGGACATCCTTGAGGAGGCAAGACGGAAGGTGACCCAGTGCCAGACGAGTTTCTCCCTTGGGAGCAAATTTTTCTTCTTCCCAATGCATCTGCAAAGGAGCTTATTGCCACCTGACAAGATCTCCTCTCCAACAACAGGAGCGTGGTGCCAGGTCTTAACTAAGACTTCTACCCCTATCCACGCAGCTCAGCATACAAACCAACCTACGTTGACACAAGAGGCATCTTCTCATTGGCAGGGATTTGAAAAGCCACAGACCCCCGCTATCCCCTTCCACCTGCTCCCGGTTCCCCCGAATCCTACTTCTGTCCCCACTCTCCTGGGAGAAGGAAGAGTCCCCACTTTTCCAAGGGGGCTCATTTGGCAGCTGTTTAACCACAGCTTGGTTTGGGGGCTCCCCTGCTTGTCCACAGAGGGACCCTGAGGCTCCCTGTTTCTGCCCAGACCCACCCACACCTTCCCAGTTCACAAACCCTGAGCTCCAGGCAGCTGGGCATTCGACTTCCCCATCATGCTGCTCCCAGAAGGTCTGTAAGATGTTATTCCAGGCTCGATTCATATGCTGCTTCCCACAGGAAGCATCTCCAGCCTCCTGTCCAGCCTGCCCCGCCTCTCCCCTGCCACCCGCATCTCCCAAGGACTCGTTGTGTCCCGGTCATCTTGTGCGCCCCATGACAGCCACGCTCCCCAAGCCCTCTTCTCCCCTCCCAGGCATGGGGGTCCTGACTCCCCCCTAGGGAGGGGATGGGGAGCCAGGAATCATGCCAAACCCTAAGACCAACCCATCAGTCAAAACTGAGCCTGAGCGACCCATAGTTTTACTTTCCTGAAAATCCTTGTGCTTTCTCTAAAAAGCAGACTTCTCCTTTGTGAGCAGGCTCTTCACCCTGTGGCTGGAAACGGATACCTCCAACTCCTTCTGGAACGTTCCTCCCAGGCTCATCCTGGGACCGCCCTCCCCAGCACCTCCTCCCTCCTCCATCCCCCGTGGAGACTCCTGCCAGCAGGGCTGGTGGAGAACTCGACCTCGAGTCTCATCCTGCCCCAGCCCCGTCATGCCCACTCCTGGATGCTCACGGCCAGGGGTTCGCCACACTATTTCCTCTACTGCCCCCTCGTCCCTGTTCCCATAGTACACTTGCTCTGCCCCTCCAGTTCCTTGCAGCCCTGCTGCACCATCTGGCCAGACTGAAGGAAGAGGCTGACCCGAGGAGCTGTGCTCCCTTCTGCTTCTTGGGGAGCTGGGGGCAGGAACCCATCCCTGGCTGGAGGGGCTAGGAGAGGCTCTCGTTGATTTCTCCCCTCTCCTGGCCAGCTTTCCTTTCCTCCCTGCGGCCTTGACCACCCCCTGCCTCCCACCCCAGACCCTTTCCCACAACCAGGGAGGTGGGCTGGAGCCAAAGGACAGGGCGGGCCCTGGTTTTACACACTTGGCTTCTGTCCATTATCTGGCTATCAGCAAGAATCCGAGGTGAGGGACCCACAATACTACACACTACATTGCCTGTACATTTCCCAAAGTTTCCATCTCCAGCTGTGCCTGAGGAAGTTGAGGAATGAGGGCTGTGGCCTTCAGAGCAGAGATTTCTCATAGCCCTCTCATCCTGGGGCGCGAGGACCCCTAACAGGAGGGCGGTGAACCAAATCCACTGGGTGGAGGGTGGGAAACATCTGGGGACTCTCACATTCAGGGCCCATCCTCCTTTCAAGAATTTTCAGATACCATTTTCTCCTAGGAGAGGAATCTCCACTCCTTCCACTCCTGAGCCAAAATAAGAGACGGGTTTCCTCAGCAACCGCGGAAACATCTCAAGAGAGCCGTTATATTGTTTTGAAGTGTTTTGAAATCTTATCAATGGTTTCCAGAGAAACCCAGGATGATGAATGGAGGCCTTGCTAGGTAACTTTAAGAAGAGGCACGGGCAAACGTATTTGAATTCACAGTATGCATGTATTCTGCTATTTATTAAGGCAGAAGAGTATATTTCACTCACATCTGGCATTTTAATTTTACCGCCAATTCAGTCTTTCTACAGTCACTCCTTGGGGAAGTCTATATTATTTGGTTCATAATTTAAGAAATTACAGAAAATTTTAAAATTATGGAATTTGTCAATCCCAGGAGAATCAAAATTTTAATTAATATTATGTCTTAACGTTTTGGGGAAATAAGGATTTAAAGCAGCAACTCAGCTGCCAAATTTGGGTCAGAACAGTTTGTAGATCAAATGGCAACCGTGTCCCCAGGAGAAATGGTGCAGTGACAAATTGGCTCAGTGAAAAATGACCCAAACCCTTGATGTTTCACACCAGACCGTCCTCGCTGTGACTCTCTCTTGCCAGTCACTCCCGCCCTATTTACCAGTCAAAAAATGTCTGGCAGGTCTGACTCTCCAATGGATATTGGCTCTTAATTTTTTAGTTTTTGCATCCATTGAGATGACTGGATGCTTTTGCGTTTCTTCAGCAGGCGACACTTTTCTTTTCTTGGCCTGTGATCATCTCTCAGGATCTCCCACCTCTCAATTTCACCTTTGTCCTCATTCATTGTGTGACGATTGAGGATGTCTCCCTAGTTCTCTGAAAATGGCTCCAAGGAACAGTGATGGGAAAGCACCAGCCTCCTCTAAGTCCAGTCAATCTATATCACCACATCTCTCGAGAAAGATCTTCTGTTTAATTGAAATTAAAACTTGCATTTCAATTTCCTGAGTCGTATTTTTCATTGTCATGGCGCTCTATCCATGTCTCGTATAAAGCAAATCTTTTCTGTTTTCCTTGGCTTTGTTATCGGGATCAAATACAATTGACTACAAGCAGAAACAGATGAATCTAACTATGTATATAGTTGATATCACAACTACGTAGAAAAATAGCAGTTAATTCAAGTAAGCTTTGAAAAGTTTACTCTGACTGCACACCGTCCAGGAAGATATATTTTAAGGGCAAAAGAGCCACAAAGAAATGTTGAGCTTTCCTTAATAACTTTGTTTTCAGTAGTGATATTGGTGAAGTGATTTCAAAACTATTTCACGGATTCTAGGATTGAGCAAATGAGCCAATATATAAAGAGTAGAAACAAGGATTCTTGCTGTAGGAGAGGAACTAATACGAGGTGTGGGAATGTGAGCAAGAAGCCTCTGATGTTGGGCTGGAGGTAAAGACATCATCAGTAAGAAATCATGACTTCAAAAAAAAACACATTATGAATCTCTCTCCACTGACGAGATATAGAAATAAGGACACTCAACTGGCATGAGCTCACCTAGTCCCCAGATGTTGGTTTCTAAGCACCATTCTCCACCCAAGGGAAGAAATGACTGACTCCAGGCCTCGAGCAGGGAAAGCACAAGGTCAGTCCGGAATATCTTACAGTGTCAGAGAGAAGGAAGTGCCCAGGGACTAGTGGGGGCCTGTGAGAATAGCTGCCTGGAGGGGCCTCCCACTGGAAAATTTGAAATGAATTGAGCTTTAAAAAAATTGATTATAATACGATCCAGCCATCCCACTACTGGGTATTTATCCAAAGAGTCTGAAGTCAGCAATCCCAAAAGTCCTGTGCACCCCAATGTTTATTGCAGCACTGTTTACAATAGCCAAGACGTGGAAGCAACCTAAGTGTCCAGCAACAGACGAATGGATAAAGAAGATGTGGTACATATATACAATGGAATACTACTCAGCTGCAAAACAGAACAAAATCATTCCATTTGCAATAACGTGGATGGACCTTGAGAGAATTATGTTAAGTGAAATAAGCCAGCGAGAGAAAGATAATCTGTGTATGACTCTACTCATATGAGGAATTTAAAACTATGGACCAAGAACAGTTTAGTGGCTACCAGGGGAAAGGTGGGGTGGGGGGTGGGCACAAAGGGTGAAGTGGTGCACCTACAACATGACTGACAAACATTAATGTACAACTGAAATTTCACAAGATTGTAACTTATCAATGACTCAATAAAAAAAATTGATTATAACCCATTAAATTTTTTAGAAAAGTACTCCTGAATCCAAAATAATACTTCAAAAAAGTGGTGAGGGGACAAGTCTTCTGTATAGAAGATGCCAGCTGATCAATGGAGAAGAAGTGATAGAATGAGAAAAATCACTATTTCGCAGCCGCTGATGTGATCATCTATTACATAATCCAGGGGAGGATCAAGTCGATGCTTAAGCCATTGGGTAGAAGGCTTTTGACGGACAGGGCACTCACATGATCTCAAAATATCATTCCACAGATTGTTGACAAAGAGGAAATGAATATTTAAAAATGATATCACCAAAAATGGACAAACTCATGTTTGTCATGTATGTTGTCTGAGGGGATGCACTGATCCGCACACAACATTATTCATGTGATAATCCTGCCGAAAATCTCTATCTTCAATTCTATCATGAGAAAACAACGAGATGAATCCAATCCAAATTATGGGACATTAAAAAAAAAAAGAGCCCAGCCTGACTCTTCAAAAATATTGATCGTGAAAGACAATAAAAGGATGGGCTGCTTTAGAGCAGAGAAGATGAAAGAGCCATGGCAACCAAAACAATTCGTGACTCTTGATTGAATCTTGGATTTTAAAACAATCTGTGAAGGATGTAATTGGAGCAATTTGAATAACGATTGAATATTAGATCATATTATTATATTAAAGTTAGATTTCTTGGGTGTGATAGTTGCATGGATGGTTATACAAGACAATGTCCTTATTCTTAGTATTTAAGAGTGAAGCATCAGACACCCTTACCTCCCAAATAGTCAAATAGTTCGAGGGAGATAGAGACATATACATATGTATGTGTATCTACAGTCATGCGTCTGTTAACGATGGGGATACGTTCTAAGAAATGTGTCACTAGGTCATTTCATCGTCATGCGAACATCACAGAGCGCACTTACACAAACGTAGATGGTACAGCCTACTACACGCCTAGCCTCTATGGTGCTAATCTTATGGGACCACCATCATACATGTGGTCCATTGTGGACTGAAACGTTGTTATGCCACGTGTGACTATACATATACATACAGAGATATATAACATATGAGTATGATATTTATATATACACACATACAGATATAGAGAGAACAAGTGGGGGAAAATGTTAATTGATGAATCAACGTGTAGATTCTTCTTTCAACTTTGCTGTAAGTTTGAAAATTTTCAATATAAAAATCTGGGGAAATGTTGAAACTGTTTTGTCTTTCTTATCCCTGGTGCAGCCTCCTACAGGTCCAAGAGGAGGCGCTTTCTCTGTGGTTCGGATTTGCAGCCAGCTAGCACCCTTCCCTCAGGCTAGCTGAATAAGGACAAAGGCTGCAAGGCCCAGAGAGAAGTTTCTAGATGTGGACTGAACCTGCCTCCCACACCTCCTGGCGCCACCCTGATGGCCTCCCACATGTGCGATTTGTTGAGCGCTATAGAGCTTCGCAGGTGCGAAGGTTCCGTTAGGGGTCCACAGAAAGCACAAGACTTCAAAGGGATGGATGGGGATGGAAGGAGTGTGGGTAAGGGTTAGGAGGATGACATAGCTGATTTCTCTGCTATGAGAAAGAACAATCTCAGCTTTTCCCCATCCTGAGAGGCTCTGAAAGGGGGAAATTTTTTTCGACACATAACACCTCAAACCTGTAGCCGTAAGGGCCAAATTGTAGAATGATTAGTTTTCAGAATCATTTCCTGACACCCCAACTCGACAGTGTGGTGGGGTCAGTGACCAGGTTGTTGGGTTGGTGTCAAATTATGACTTCTGGAACAAATACGTCCCCTGTTAGCCGGTATTTGGCTGGCAGGCGGGCACCAGGGCAGACGGCAGCCTTCCTTGCACACACACCACCAGGAAAACCGTGTGGCCAAGAAGCACGGCCCTCGAATTCGTGGAACCAGTGGTCTGCAGGGGGCGCCACTTGAGGGCCTCTCCAGAGCAAATCCCCAGCCTCTAGTCAACTCTAAACTTCCACTCAGGGAGCGAGGAAGAGTGACGGAGCAACCACAGAGCCCCCCGCCCATTTGCCCAAGAAGACCAGGCTGTGAAGGTCCACGCTGAGGATCCTCCACAGACATTCTCTAGGCCTGTTTAGAAGCCCCATCCCCATTTTTAAAGTTTTTTTTACGACTCTGTGTTGGCAGAAGAGGGGCCACATCTCAACATACACTTGCTGAAGGCCATGCAAATTTCACAAGTTCAATGATCTTGCAAAAATATACAGATTTTTATGCTGTCCACGAACACCCACCCTGTCCCCAGCTCCTACTCACTCGCATGTTCCTTTCTCCTCCTCACAAAGCCAGGAGCCCCAGCCAGGAACCCCAGCCAGTATTTCCCAACCAACAGGAGAGAGAGCAGTAGCCATGTTCGCTACTGATGCTGTCCCTGTGCGTCAAGGTCAGCGGGCAGCGTGGACGTGGGGAGACTGCCAAGACACCACAAGGAGCGAGGGCCCCAGAGACAGAAGCTCAGGTTCTGGTCTCTGTACCAGAGTGACCTCGGGCGATCTTTGATTTAATCACTGGTGCCTGACTTTCTCAGCTGAGAGGGTCTCTGTTATCTGCTCTTTGTGGGGAATCTGAGCGCTAACTGAAATCATAAGCTTGTGAAAGAGCGCTTGAAACTGCTTTCTTCTCTGCCCATGGGATGGCAGCCAGGTGGGCACGAATGGCTGCCCCTGGCAGAGAGGGACGGTTGAGCAGATGTGAGTGTCCTTGTAGGCTGGAGACTTCCTCAGAACTATCTCAGGGACTCGGGGATAATAGCAGGTATTGTTCAGCTGTCATCCTTCAAGCCACCAGGGTGAGTTGACAGAAACAAGGAAAAGTGTTCTCCAGGTGACATACAGCGTCTCCCCAGCAGGCTGGCCCTCCTGACTCTGTCTGGCCCCTTGGTGCTCATTCCTTCTCAGCCCGTATATTTGCTCCTGCTGACGGGCTGCAGCTTTGGATCGAGGCATTGGGATGAATCAGTGGTCCACACACGGCAGTAAAAAAACGGAAGAGAAAGCCCTGATAAAAACCCCAGCTTTCTCCCTCCAAAGTCTCAGCTTTTCGTTTGAGAAAGCCTATGCCAACGTCAGTAGAAAGCCAGGATGTCAACGTGTAACCGGAACTGGGGGCCTCACGGTCATGGTTTCCCACAAACCTGGAGTCCAGCTGGACACTGCACATTACCAGCCAGCGAGGCTGCAAACTTGGAGGGTCCCCCCAAAATGAGTGGATGAGGAGCTTGGAGACATGTCAAATGCCAGCTGGAAGTGACATGGAGGAAACAAGGCAGAAGGGATTTTCAGTGAAGCAACAGAAACCTGATCAATTGTCTTGAGCTTTGTCGGAGCAGGAAGGGTGGTGGTGAGACATGGAAATCTACACGCAAACATGGGCAGGGCCGTGTCAGCTCTCAGAGGTTCGTGCAGTCCAGCATCCTTCATATGCTGCCCCAGGAGTGAGTGAGAGTGTTTCTAGGTACCCAAGCCGAGAGACCAGCCTTGTTCCAGTCCTTTGTGCATCAAGAAGCATCTGTCACATGGCTGCCCTGGCGACCAGCCTGTGGAAAGAGAATGAGCCCCTCCAGCTGAGTCACGCCATCCCATCCCTTCAACAATCACATCTCTCATTATTGATGGACAAATCAGCGTCAGGTTTATACATCAGGCACTGTGAGTCTAGTTAACTTGCGTCTGTCCTTGTGAGACAGAACCACTCCCAGGGTAATAACAAAATCAGAATTCTGGAAACCAGAATGAGCTGCAGAGAATTCACTCAGGTCAGGGCCCCTCACAAGAGCCTGCTTGGGTGGCCAGCTCAGGTGCACCTGAGGCCAGCTCATTTGCCCCTGAATCTCAGGTCTGTGGACACTGAAGAATCATTGTTAAAGAATAACAGGTCGCATGTCTGATTCTTTTTGTTAATATGTGTCCTTTGACTTTGCTTCATGTGTCTATTTTCCCTTTTATTTTCACTATAAGCACAAATAAAATGTTCAATAAATGCTGATGCTGATTTATTTAATAAATGGATGGGTGAATAATAGCCTCAATATTTCTGACTGAAAATGAATAAATACCTATGAGAGCAAAGCAGACTGTATGTGAAAGCACTTTGGGAGAAATACGCTTTATAAATACAAGAGGATTGTAAATGACGCAGTGCGATCCCATTATGACATTGCCACACCCGGGACTAGCATTGAACAATGCTCCAGACCTGCCGAGGGCTTGATGGTTATGAATTTCTTCTACACACCCTCACTTTCTCCTCACACGACACTGTAAGGGCGCAGGACACTTGATGGCAGGAATTAGGGTTAAAATGTTGTGTTATTTGATCTGAGAATGCCTCAACCTTGACCTGTCAATCACGTCTGTTTTCCCCTCCTCCCCCTCCCCTCCACGCACACACAGCAAGGGGCTCCTATGGGAGCAAAATAGAAAAGGAACATTAGCAGGATGGGGACCAATTATTAAAAGTTAGCACAGGGCTACTGTGGACATCCACAGACACACACACACCAAGAAAAAAAAAATCCTTGACCTAAACCTCACGCCTACTATAATTAATTCAAAATGATTATGGACTAAAATGTAAAAGGTCAAACTATACAGTTTTTAGAAAAAACTTAGGAGAAAATCTTTGGGATCTAGTGCTAGATAAAGACTTCTTAAACTTAGCACCAAAAGCGTGGTCCATAAAGAAAGATTGATAAACTGGACAGCATCAAAATTGGAAACTTTTGCTCTGCGAAAGATCCTGCTAAGAGATTGAAAAGACAAGCTATAGACTGGGAGAAAGTATTTGCAAATCCCCTATCTGACAAAGGACTTGCATCTGGAATATATGAAGAACTCTCAAGACCCATTAGTCAAAAAAATAAACAATCCGATTAGAAAATGGGTGAAAGCCGTGAAGAGACATTTCACAAGTACAGATGCTCAACACCCTCAGCCAGAAACATGCCACTCAAAACCACAATGAGACAGGAGGCGGCACACCTATCAGAAGGGCTAAAAAAAAAATAAGGATAACACCAAAGGCTGATGCGGATGAGAAGAAACTGGGTCACTCGTATGTTGCTGGTGAGAATGTAGAATGGTGCAGATGCTCTGGAAAGGAGTGGGGGCGGTTTCTTACAAACTAACCATGCGCTTCCCGTATGACCCAGCAAGTGTGCTCTTGGGCATTTATCCCAGAGAAATGAAAACTTCTTTTCACAC
Source organism: Equus quagga (assembly GCF_021613505.1). Lineage (NCBI taxonomy): Eukaryota > Metazoa > Chordata > Mammalia > Perissodactyla > Equidae > Equus > Equus quagga. The sequence goes on along the minus strand of NC_060283.1, from coordinate 37,625,556 downwards.
AAAAAAGTACATAAATGTTCATTGTGAATTTATTTGTAATGGAAAAAAACTGGAGACCACCAAAATGTCCCTCGCAGGTGAATTGTTGAAAAATTGCGGCACATTCGTATCATGGAATCTTACTCAGCAATAAAAAGGAACAAACCATTGATACTCACAACACCAAGAGAATCATGTTGAGTGGAGAAAGCCAATTTCAAAAGGTTATATAAGGTAGGGTCCCATTGACATTGCATTCTTCACGTTGCAACATGAGAGAGATGGAGAACAGATTGGTGTCGCCAGGGATGAAGGCAGGTGAAGGATGGGAAGTGGCTGTGGCTTTATATAAAGGGTAGCATGAGGGATCCTTGTCACGGAATTTTTCTGCATCTTGACTGTGGTGATGGTCACATGAATCTACACATGTGATAAAATCGTGTAAAACCAAACACACAGATAAGTGTGCTCCACAAATGTTAGTAAGGTTGGTGGTAGTTTCCTAGGACTGCTGTAACAAATTACCACAAACGAGGTGATTTAAAGAGCAGACATTTGTTCTCTCACAGTTCTGGAGGGGAAAAGTCTGAAATCAAGGTGTCCGCAGGGCCATGCTTCTTCTGGAAGCTCGAGAGGAGAATCCTGGCCTCGTCCAGCTCCCGGTGACTCCAGCCTTCCTTGGCTTGTGGCAGCCTCACTCTGACCTCTGCCTCCTTGTCTCTGTGTGGATCAGTGTCATTTCCTGGTTGTCATAGTGTACTCTGGTTATGCAAGATGCCTCCTTTGGGGAAACTAGATGAAAGGTCTATGAGATTTTTATCTCTTACAACTGTGTATGAATATATAGTTATCGCAAATTAAAAAGTAAAAAAAAAGGAAAAGTTGGTACAGGGAAAGACTGAGGGAGGGGGAATCCATGGGTCCTGGCATCTGATTGGTTGTGGGGCAGAGGGAGACATTGAAGGTGGATGCTGGGAGATGGTGGAACCAGAGCAAAGTAGAGGACAGGAAAGGTCCAGACCAGGGGTCTAGTGCTCAGTATGATGGCTTCAGGGACCGGAAGCATGTGTTTCTTTGGGATGCAAGAGACATCAGGCAGCTGGAGCCAGCTAAGGCAGAAGCGGGCAGTCTCCTCTAAGGCTGGAAGGGAGACCCTTTGAAGGTAAAGGTAGAAATGCAATTGGGCCTCTTCCTGAGGAGCATGAACACACCTGCCATCTTTCACCTTTGTTTCAATCTTTTCCCTTAGCAGCCTGGCTTTCTCTCTTCCTTAGTCCACAAGGTGTATCCAAAATGGCTGCCCCCAGCTCCCAAGGTCACATGTTGTAACTCCAGCCACTGGGAGAAACTGACCCCTTGCTATTCATCCCCGTCTCAAATTCCCAGAGAAAAGGTTTTGATTGGGTCTCTTGGGACCAGGTGCCCTCTCCACCGTGGCCAGAGGGCAGGGTCATTTTACAGAAGCACGGCCAGAGCTCAGCAGAGTGTGACGGTCTAAAGGGGTCATTCTGAGCTGGGCAGACATCCCAAACTGTTTCTGTCACGCACATCCTTAAATCACCATCTATTCAGCCTAGTGAACTTATTCCAGCCCTGGAATTAACCACATTCTCTTTTTCAAAAGAGAAGTCTCTATGTTTTCCAACCATCACAGTTTGGAAAGATTTTCAAACACAGGAGCTGAAACAAACATTCAGACAGGCTTCCACGTAACCAGAAAATGAAATTAACCAGAGCATCAAATGCCCAGACATTCTGAGAATCAGAGTTTTATTTTATTATAAACGCAGATCTATGCAAGTAAAAAAATCATTCTCTTATGGATTTATAGTAGTTGTGCCCCACCATCCCTTCAACTTTCTAAAATCCTTACTTATTATTCTAATAAGATAATTTATCTGGAGACGGTGTATGGTAGAATCACCTTTAGCACGAGGCCATTTTTCTTTAATGGAGAAATACTGTTTCTTCTGAGAGACGGACACAAACATAAGCAGATTATAGTAATTTGTAACTGAGTTATTCTTTGGGAAATGTGCTGTGACAAGTTGGCTCATGAGCTGAAGGTCAGTTGGCCTCACGAGGGGCAAAGAGACCTGCGGGGCCTCGAGCCAGGCCATCAGCATCAAAGCAACGCCCGTGAAGCCAGGGAACAGGAAAGTAGTCTTTTCTTTCCTTCTCGTGCATGAAAATGTCTCGCAGAAGGATTTCCCCTCTTATGAGAGCGTTCATGGAACCGAGTCCCAAACGCCACACACGCTGAAAAAATAATTAGATGGCTTCTGCATGTGCTTCCTAGATTTGAGATTTTTTTATTTAACCCCACAGTTCTGCCTCCTGGGGATTCTTCATTAATTAAACGCTCTAGAAACAAAAAGACCTTTGTGTTCTTTCATCACGGAATTTCCAAAACATCAAAGTGGACAAAGAAGTTTCCAGAAGCTCTTTGATTCTAGCCATCTTCCTCCCCCCTCAGGACATCCACCAGGGAAGGAGGTTAAAGGTCAGCCATGGGGAGGGCCCCCCCCAACTCAAGCAGGGAGGACAAATCAGAGATTTTGGGGACAGCGGCTCAGGCAAATGTGGTAGACAAGGGGTTTTGAAAATATGAGCTTTGAGCAGCCTCGAGAGACATCCCCGCCAGGGCTGGCAGCCGGGGATGTGGCTGATAGGAAACAAAATCACATTCCAAACATACCGTTTCTGGTGGAGAGTAAATATATTCGGTAAAACCAGGTTCAGAGAGGGGTCTGCGTGCTATCCACATGAGGGATTGTGAAACAGCTGGGGGCCAGCTTGGAGCCCTTCACACACTTGCGTGCCGGAGTTTTTCTCAGAAATCACATAAGAATTGAACTAAAAAGAATCCCAATGAGATGTCATGGGAAAAGAGGGGTGCACCACAGGTCACGTGGTAGCAGAATTCTAAGGTGGCCCCAAGATTCCAGCCCCTGGGTGTAGACCCCATGTGTAATCCTCTCCTGGTGATGGTGTGGAGACGGAGAATGGCAGGGATATTTGCCCTTGGATGAGCTGACATTATGTGACAAAATGACGTCACATTCTCCAGGACTCCAGAACTCTGTCACAGCTAACTGGCCTTGAAGAAGCAGAAGGCTGTGAGCTGAGCTACCACATCTGTCTTAAGGGGGCCACGTGGTAGGACCTGAGGGAGGCCTCTTGGAGCTAAGAGTGACCCCCAACTGACAGCCAGGAAGAAGATGGGGGCCTCAGGATGACCAATGGCCACCTGGTCCTGGATTCTGCCGACAACCCGGTGAAGCTGGAAGAGGACCCCCAGCCTTTGACAAGAAACTGCAGCGTCTGCAGCCGCACCCTGAGCCCAGCCCCCAGAGACCTGAGCAGGGAGCCCGGCCAACCGTCACTCACAGCAACTACAAGACAATAAACTTGTGTTGCTTTAAGCTGCTGAGTCTGTGGCAGATCAAATCCAGAAGTCAGTGTTGATGCAAATAATCCATAATCAGTCTATAAATTAAAATTGGGGTGAGTTTATTACGAGCCAGGATTGAGGACTATAGCCCAGGGCCTTCCTTCCCCAAGGAGGGAAGGGCATCAAACAAGTGGGGTGCACAGAGTGATTCTATACTATCTTGGAACAAAGAGCATACATCATCTTTGACAGGAATGTCCCTTTTACAGTAGTCACGAGATTGCTTTGCTGGCGTAGAGGGTGAGTGGTCACAAGGCGAGCACAGCAGGTGGGTAATTAATCCTTAGTTTTTAGGAAAAGATGCTTACCCTTAAAGAAATGTTGATACAGGGGAAGATACGTCCTTACTTTTAAGGGCATCACTCTTGGCTTTGGGACACTGTAAATGTTTAAAGCAGATGTACACTGCAAGCTCAACAGGCCACATGAGACCCTTTTGGAAAAACAAGGTCAGGCCAAATTAGTTTTACACCAAATGGCTTCCTCATATGCTCCAATCTATCCTATTGCTTTTCATTTATTTACCATCAGTATAACTTTGCTTAGCAAGAGTTTTAAAAAAGAATTTATGCATCTGTCATAGAAGAGTGGATTGCCGGTGTTGGGTTAAAACTTGAGAAACCTCGATGAGGAAATGTAGCAAATTTGCTCCTTACATTTCCTCCTAGTTTCAAAACACTCTGTCAATAACTCCCCAGTCTGTCTCTTTCAATTATAAAAGTCGTGAATATGAACATTCACCTACTTGCTTGAATCCTTGTAGCGGTCGGGTTCCCTGGTTTGTTTGAAAAGTCCAAATTACGCGGCCTTGCCAGGTTTCCACCTTGTCTATTGTCTCTCCGTCCTCACCTAACGCTCCAGTGAGCCCGCAGCCTTGGAGGGGCCCCTTTCTCATCCAGGCGTGTGCACCCTTAGACATCCGTGCACCCTCCACCTGGCCCCGGCATGTCACAAGCTAGTGGCCCTGGACGAGCAACCTAACCTTGCTGTGTCTCGTTTTTTGTGTCTGTAAAATGCAGGTAATAGTACCGTCTTGTCTTCCTTCCAAGTCTGTCCTTTTATTCAGCAAGCAATTATTAAGCGCCTTCAGTGTGCCACTCATGAGACACTGGGGTTACAGAAAAGAGCAAACTATGCAAAGTCCCCGGCCTCTGGAACTTCTGTTCCATACAGGGCGGTCCAGAATGGCCTCTCTGATAGACGAAATTGGGGCAAGACCTGAATGAAGTGAGGTGACAGCCATGCAGATCCCTGGGTGGGGACGTCCATGGACAGGGAGCAGCAAGGACTGAGGCCTGGATGCGCACGTGACGTGAAGGGGCAACAGAGGGCTGGGGGGAGGGGGCAGTCGACAAGGAGCTCCTGTGGTCTTGTAGGAGCCACCACGGGTCTGTGCTGAGCAGCTTAAAGCAGGGAGGACTAAGCCTAGGGGACTCTCCTGGGGATGAAAGCTTACCATCGAAAAGGAAAGAAATCCAGGACTAACTGACTCTGTCGAGAGATGTCACGATGTTGTGACTCTTCAAAGGGGAATCAGAGAGCTTTTCCAAATGCTGGGATGTAGTTCAGAGGGCGGCAGTTCTAACCCATTGTGGATAAACTGTAATCATTGCCACTGGCTTGCTGTGCAACTCTGAGGAAGTCACTGTGCATCTCTGAGCCTCCTTTCTCTCATCTGCACGAGGAAGGAGTTGGATTCAGTGATTTCCAACCTGGGGACTTGGAACTCTGGGGATCCACAAACAAGCAAGGTAGGAAAGAGACTTATTATCAATGTTGTAAAGAGCTATTCCCACCCCCAAGCATGTTACTTGGCCCCAGGTAAAGTAAAAGCAGACTTTCAAAGGTTCTGCTGCGCTGTGTGGAACTGAGAGGGTGGACAGGACAGACGGCTGCTATCAGGAAGGCGAGGGCCCCGGATGCCCAGGTGGCCCTTCCTGCAGGTCTGAGGCAGGAGGCAGAGGAAGAGCTCGATACCTCAGCCAGTGACACCCTCTGCCACCTCCGCCGTCGGGGGAGGACCCCGGAGTTTGTATCGCCTTCAGGAAAACACTCCTCTTCCTTAAGAGGAACTTTAGATTGTGCCGTCTCTGAAAGTCACTGCCCTTCGGGTGTGTGTGTGTGTGTGTGTATGTGTGTAAGCAGGTGTATGTATGACACGGACGCATGCGTGTATGTGTGTATGTGTTGTGTGATGTGTATACATGTTAAGTGTGCATGTGTATTATGTTGTGTGTGGATGTGGATGTGTGTGGTTATGTGTGTGTATATATGTGGGATGTGTGTACATGTGTGAGTGTGTATCTATATGTGCTGTGTATATATGCGGCTGTTTGCATGTGTGTGTACATATGTGTGTAGGGGGTGTGTTCCTATAGTTGCCCACAGAGACAAGGGAACCAGAGGAAGGTGGGGGCCTCTTGGGAACGCTCACAGGAGGCCGGCCTGGGAGGCCACGGCCCCTCGGATGGTTCTCAGTGGACAGACGCCCTGTGGTTTCCTGGGTAAGTGGCTCAGACTCAGGAAATGGTGCTATCATGGTCCGATTACACAGTTGAGGGGAGGGAAGCCCGTCCAGGATGACTCAGACCCCAGAGGGTAGGGGCGATGCGTTCCTACAGGAGAGGAAGGAGCGACCAGCTCAGAAGGGGGCAGTGTTGCAGGAGGAGGAAGAGAGGGGTTCCCTTAGACTCCCCGTGAGGGCTAAGTCCTTCTTCCCGGGCACTAGGAAGAGTGATATTTACATGCAGGTTGGAGCCTTTTCCGTAGTAGAGTTGTCACAAACGTTCCATCTGTCACTCAGGCACAGCCCAGCGTTGGTGCTGTGGGGAGACAGTTAAAGAACAAGGGGTCCAAGTGAGACCAGTCTCACACATGCATTCATTCATTCCAGTCATTCATTCCTTCAACACACTGTGCTGGGTCTGACTATGTGCTGTGCGCTGTTCTTATGGTGAAGTGGCCACTTCGCTATGAGGAGACCATCCTGGGGTCCTGGGCAATGAGCAGCTGTGACACTGTCAAGGCCCAACATGAGGCAGGGCGGGATGGGGGAGGAAGACAACCTTGAGAGAGCAGCTGCAGGTGGGGAGCAGGTGGGAGGCCCCCTCTCGTCCCTCCTGACACGCCAGAAGCAGGTGGAGCAAAGTGGGGCGCATTTGGGTTATACAGGTTAGAAACCAAGACAGCCCAGTCTAAACATGACGTTTTTGTTGTTTTGGGCTGAAATCACACCAACTCCAACCTAACCTATTGTCTTATGATGCTCTCCGGCTATGTGGCTGAGTAATTAAAAACGGAAAAGAAATTATTATAAGAGCACTTCTCAAGTTTTAAACGGAGGCCCGTGGTCAAAGGATCTTAGACCCAGAGCTAGAGAATTCTAAGCTCCCTCCAGCATCATCCAGGCCCTTCTTTGTCCAACATCATGAATGCTTTTTTCTCTCCCCCTCCAGCACAGCAGACTCTTAAAACACTCAACTGAGGCCATCTGTCCATAAATGCTATTGACGGGACAAAGGTACCACTTTCTCATCAAAGGACTTAATTCCCAGCACCCGTTGAAACATCAGTCTACCGTGAAGAGTAACATTACCATCAGACGCGGGACGAGGGGAACCTACATGCTGATAAAAACTTGCTCTCTGGCCCTTTAAATCCTGACTTCTGCCCCGACTGGGGCCTGAAAAGCAAAAAGGAGGGAAATTGCTTCTAAAACTCCTACCCACCTGCCCTCCCACCTCTCCTGATGAGGAAGAGACCGAGGGTCATAGAGAAATGCCAGCCCAACTCAAGGGAGCAAAAACTCGTTCGGAAGGCAGTGGACTCTGACAAGGGAGCCTTCTTCTCTGAGCAGTGAGGAATTGGGGGTACACATTTTGTCCTCGGGGGTGCTGCCACCTGAATTCACGTTTCCCCGAGGACGCTGAAGGCAAAATCCTTCTGCCCGGTCCCACGATCCTTCAGCTGGCCGTTTTCAGGCAGTCATTTCTCTGGAACAGGAAGTTATCGTGCCAGAGAATTGCCTCAAGCCAATCTTCTCTTGCAGCTATTTTGTTTTCTTTATTTTGTTTTACACTGGACTGATAAACGAGGAGAAGAAGATCTAATCAGGGCATTTCAAGTTGCTTTAAACAGAGACCCATAAATACGGGACCTAGTTCCAGCTGTTTCTTTGGCCCTCGGCGACAGAAGATCAGGTTTAAGCCGATATTCGCTGAAGTTTGGGCTTTGTTGATAAGTGTTTCTATTTAAGGAATGGGCATGGGGATGACAGCACCATATATCCAAGGAAAAGGAAGATTGTATATCAGGAAAACTTGCTTTGGAGGAAACAGCCTGTGTGCGTGGCGTCCAGGGTCGCTGTTAGGATTCTGGGCCATCGATGCAGCCCCTGGGATTGCTCACCAACTGACCAGCCTCTCTGGACCCCGCCTGATCAACCCATGCATGCCGACCCCAAAGGAGCAGAGCCGAGCTCTTCCGATGTCTGTGCTTGAACGCTTGCAATCAAAGCTGCTTGCTGCTCTTGCTCCCTCTCTTCCTTTCTTATTGTTTTTCCAAAGGCAACTTTCTTCAATGGACCACTGGCTGAAGTTTTTTAGTCTCTTCCTAATTTTTTTTCCTTTAACCATCCTGTAAATGATCTATACCCTGGTTGTCCCAATGTCCCCAAACAGCACACATTGGTATAAACGAAATGTAAGAATAACACTCGGGTTATCTTGGACGCCTCGTTCGGAGACCCCGTGCTCTACAGCTAGCGTCCGTTCCTCTGCTCACAGGCAGGGACTTTATTTCAACCCCAACATTTCAGATGACGCAACTGGGTCCCGGAGACGTGCAGACTTCAAGACTTTGTCCTGTCCCACAGTGAATTAGGGATAAGGCATGCCATCTTCTCTAAGCAGCAGTTCTAAAGTGGGCTCCATGGACCACCTGCCTCAGAATCCCCATTGGTCCTAAGGAAGCCTAGGAATTTGCCCTTTCAACGGATTCCCTGAGTGAGTTTTCAACCAAGTTGAAGAGTCCGCATCGTAAGAGCCACGTACAGTTACACAGCAGCCCTTGTCCACCAGAGGCTGCATTTTTAGAAAATCCCTTCGCTCTGAAACCCATCTTCCCTCCCCAGAGGCAATCATGACCATGAGCATCTGTTTAGGAGAAAAAGACTTCTGAAAATTGGGGAGATCTCAGGCTGTCTTCAACCTGGATATAATATTTTTATCATCGCACGTCAGCGAGGTCCATAAAACCAACCCCTAAACCCACTGTGAGCAGACTGCCCCCCGAAAGATGCCCACACTTCCATCCCTGGAGCCTGTGAATACGTTACTGGACGCGACAAAAGGGACTTTGCAGATGTGATTAGGATTATGGACCTTAAAATAGGGAGATTATCCTGGATTATATGGGTGAGCCCAATGTAATCACACGAGCCCTTAAGCTCAGAGAATTTTCTCCAGCTGGAGCAGAAGATGCTGCAGAAGAAGATGCTGGAGAGATTCAGAGCACAAGAGGGACTCCTTCCGCTGTTGCTGGAGCGGAAGCCACACGGAAAGCACGAGAAGGAATGCGGGCAGCATCTAGGAGCAGTCTTTGCAGGGAAATGGGGACCTCAAGGCCACAACCGCAAGGAGCCGAATTCATCCAAAACCTGAATGGGTTTGGCAGCTCGTTTATCCCCAGAAAGGCACGCAGCCCAGCTGACACCCTGCTCCTGGCCCTGGGAGACTGTCAACTCACAGCTGGACTCCGACTTCTGACCCACAGAACTGAGAGATAATAAATCATGCCCTTTCCAGCCTCTGAGTTTGTGAGAATTTTTCGGGGTTCCCAAAATTTGCTGTGAGGATGCACGCATGCGCATCACACACAGGAGGTTTATTCTTACCTCTGCGCTGGGTGAGCGGTGAGGGTTCACTTAGCAGGAGGAGTTGTCAGCCCTCCTGGCACTCCAGGGGCAGGTGCAGCCCACCTGCTGCCAGTGGTGACTGCAGGATTTCCAGGATGTTCCTGGGGGGTGGGCGGCTGAGGTTAGAGGGGTGGGCATGGGTTGGAAGGGTTGGGTGGATGACTTGCCTGAGCTGGGTGTGCAACACAAGCATTGTTTCTAGATGTCTCTAGTTCAGACCAGAATTTATTTGGAGGAGGGGAGGCTGATGGAGACTGGGTGTAGCTCCCGATCAGCCTTTTACAGCCGAACTGAGGTCTTATTTTCTTGTTCTTGTGGGATTGTTGCTGCTGTTGGCGTCACACCCGTCAGGGCTCTCTCCACTCCAGTTCAGGAAAACATGAGGTCATCAAGAAGATGGGTTTGGTTTCCACCTGGGCCACATAACCAAAGCCTTAAGCTTCTCAAAACCTGGTGACCTCACATGTAAAATAAGGTGATAATAACAGGATGCATTTTATGGGGCATGTTGAGGCACAGCGCCTGTCGAGCAAGAGTGTTGGGCACACGGTGGACATTGTTTCTAAATTTCCGCTGCCTTTTTGTCCATTGGGGGCTTCTGCACACCCTGGTCTCCGTGTCCAGCCTCTTTCATGTGACCTGAGGGCCCATCTGCTCTGGAGCTCCCTTGGGTCATCTGCCCAGAAATCAGCACCCTTTTGTCCTGCCCTTGAAACCCCGCATCTGGAACTAGCCCTATAGGCAGCCCCGCCTTCCAGTTAAAATGGAGGTTTTTTGAAGTCCCGTCCTCTGCAGGTCTTTCGCGGGACCGCAAGAGACATCTGAACTGGGCAACGGGCTCACATGGGGCATCTCTGGCCTACTCCGTCTCTAGAGCAGCCTGACGTCAGCTCAGAAGTGAAGCAGGCCTGGTGTGGACCCTCGTACAATGCGCTGCTGGGCGTTTCAGGGGCTGGAGAGTGGGCTCCTCTGGACCCCAAGTGGTCAGGAGCTGAGCCCGCACCTGTGACTGGAGCATGGGCGCCACCTGCCGGCCCCGGAAGCCCACTTTTTTCAGTCGGTCTCCGTGCCTGCGGTCAAGTATTGAGATCCCACCCGCCTAGTTGTAGGGCAAAGTTGCTAATTGATTCTGCCTTTGATCCAGGCAAAAGGAGAGGTGAACTTGGGCCCCAAGATTTAGAGGCCCGCAATTATGAGAAAGACTCCCCCCAGTAAATACTTTAAAGGACACATAGCCTCTCCTTTTGTGCAGTGTCTGGTGCCCTGTGCTGGCACTTGGGTGATCCTACACCCTAACCCTCTACTCTCATCAATAATGCCATCCAAGCCCCAGGAAAACACTTCTCCATTGGTCTCTGGTCTTGAGACCAAAGGTGACTTTATCCTAACACTGTGAAGGTTTGTAGCTCATGCAAACTGCAGCCCTCAGAGATGGTCTCTGCTCAGAGCACTGTGCGCATTTAGCAGAGAGAAAATACAAAATAATGCACTTGTCAAATTCTTCCTTGCAGAAAGCATGCATGCAATTGTCTCTTGCACAACCAACTACCATTTCCCAGTAGTGCCGAGAATCTATTTTTTTTTTTTTTTTACTTCTCTTTGCATTCCTGTTAGTGATTCCAGAAAGATTCCTGGATGGGCAGAGTAGTCAGAGAACTTGCACATAGTGGCAGAGGAACATTTTTTAATATTGTATTTCTTCATAATGCTTCCTTTCCTGCATTGTGGTCAATATATTGTAGGTGGAAAAGTAGGCGTCATCCACTGGGCTGTCCAGCAAGATGAGGTCCTCAGATTTCTAGGGAAAAACTCTAGCCGGCAGGAGCGAGACAAACAGGAAATCATAACCCCAGCCTTGCAGACCATGCGTTTCTTGGAAACAAAACCCCACAGTGAGCGTTCAGATGCTGAAACTCTTTATGTTAATTACAGGGCAGCCTTACGCCCAGGAGTCATATTCCCAGCTTCTCCACAGAAAGGCATTTCAGGGCGAAGCTAGCATCTCAGCCTACATCGCCAGCATAGATTTGTCATCTTAATAAAACCAGGCTGACCTTGTATTCCCTGCAGGCGGCAGAGTTTTTAAGGTGTGCAGGATAAAAATGCAGATGGATCCTTTACACTCTCTTGACATAGAAACCTGAGAAAGATACCAGCAGGCTGCATCGGGAAGCAAGCTCATCTTAAAGTGCATTGATCCTCCTGGTACTTTGCAAAATCCTTTACTTATTTCCTCCCAAATCTGAAAATTGAGAGCATGTGACTCAGTAAATTAAAAGTATCAAAAAGTGACTTTCGGGGCTGGTCCAGTGGTGTAGTGGTTAAGTTCACACATTCTGCTTCAGTGGCCCGGGGTCTGTAGGCTCAGATCTAGCACTGCTTGTCAAGGCATGGTGTGGCAGCATCCCACATAAAATAGAGAAAGATTGGCACAGATTTTAGCTCAGGGCCAATCTTACTCACACACACAAAAAAGTGACTTTCTTGATGTGATGCTTAATTTTGTGTCCACTTGACTCAGCTCTGGTGCCCAGCCATTTGGTAAAATACCAGTCCAGATATTGCTGTGAAGGTATTTTTTAGATATGATTAACGTTTAAATCAGCAGACTTTGAGTCCCTCCATAATGTTGGTGGGCCTCGTCTGATCAGTTGAAGGCCTTAAGAAAAAAAGGCCGAGGTCCCCTGAAGAGGATGGAGTTCTGCCTCGAGACTGCCTTTGGACATGAGGTGCAGCGTCAATTTTTCCCCAGAATATTCAGCCTGCCAGCCTGTCCTGAGAATTTCAGACTTGCCAGCCCTCACAATTATGAGAGCCAGTCCTTTAAAATAAATATCTCACAGTCTCAATCTCTCGCCCTTCCCATCAGTGCATCCTGTTTCCTCCACTGGGTGATGCCTCCCATCCCCAAGCCTGTCCACAGCTTGATCCTAGTTGCTCTCTACTCTTTCCTTCAAAAGGCACCTTCTCATGGAGGTGACAATGCCCCAGGCGAGATGGCCTCTTCTGTTGCTAGTGATGTCAGAGCACGGCACCATGTTCCCTCTCTGGACTCGTGAAATTGTACATCAGTAAAGGGGCCTTGCTTGGCTCAGAGTTCTCGAGCTTGCTCAGTTTATTCCCACTCCCCCCTCCCACCCTGTTCCAACAGCAGTGATCCTGGGTGGTGTCAAATGTTGACATCCCCCACTGGAGGTCAGCCACAGACAAGGCAGAAATCCATGGTAGAGCTGCAGGGAGCTGATGGAGAGATGGGTCCAGCACCTTCCTGGACCATGTGCTGGCCCCACTGCCGGTGTGGGATGGAGGCAGGAGGCAAGGATGGAGGCAGGAGGCAAGGATGCTGCTTTGGACACTCAGTGCTCCCTGCTGTCCCTTCTCTTGGTTCCCTCACTCAACACTACCTGGGCAGAGTCTAAACCTGGAATGGGAATCCAGTCTTCCGTAGCCTTTATTCAGCATGTCCTCACCTGCTCCCACTGCCTCCTTCATCCTGCAAAGGAAAAGCCATCCCATGCAGTATCCTTCTATGTGCTTCAATTATGTAAATTAAATATAACAGAGACAGAAAAGATGAACAAAATCTCCCTCCAAATGAGATGGATAATCCCCAAACTGAAAATTAAAAAAATCGCTGAGTCACATACCGTAATTCCAAAGCTGACGAGCAGAGTGAATTCTAATTATCTTCGTGCTATTGTCCCATGGTAGGGACATTTTAACTGTCCGTGGAAATTCCTACCCATCCTTTTAAAGAATTCTGTGGACCACATTGCTGTTCATTTGCATCTGAACTTCCGCGAGCCATCATTGTGTTGCAATTTTACTGTGGTTATTATCTCTTACGGGAATGTCATCTGAGCCATCAAGAAGTGGTGGTACCAGGGACTGAAAAACAAATGAGAAAATCCATGTCCTTTAAATAGAAGTCAGTGGTGACAAAGGGCTATGAAGAAAGCCAAGGCAGCTTTATTGTATGCCTTGGTAATATTTTATGAGAGGCCACTGCAAAATGTCAGGGATGATGCCAAAAAAATAATAGTGTTCAGACAGGTAAAGCCTTACATTTAAATGTCACACAATCAGGGAAGGGCAATGAAAAACACAGATAGTGCAGGCTGTGTGGCAGAAGACATACTTGCCTGGAGTCAGAGCTGAGATCTCATTGGTTGTGGAGAATCTGGTAATGGCTATAGAGGAAAGAGACCTAAAAGAACGTGGAAAGGCTAAGCTGACTCACATAATAAGGAGCTGAAATGTGGGGGAGGGAAGAAGATCTGAAAAAGCAAATGCAGTAGGTATGAGAGATGTCCTAGGGTTTGTAGGGATGGAGAGCAAAGAGAAAAGATGGAAAGGAATTTTAAAATGATTGCTGGAGAGCGTGAAATAAATGTCCTCTCATGTTGTTTGAGACACACGCAGTGGGTGACATTGGAGTTACTTTGTATTACTTTGTATCACCGCGGGGAGTGGGAGTGGGCCATGTGGGGCACTGAGATATATTTGGGTTTCATAAGGCAGAGAAGACCAGTTGATTAATTGCTCATGAGGTGTCTGCTTTTGAAACTCACTTTATGGGAGATCATTGTTTGACTTGATCGGAGATGGGAGCCTGAGAATGTGTTGACGGAGGCTGGTTGTCTGTGTGAAATTCAGAAACATTGTCTACAGACCTCTCCCAGCCACAGTCCCCACCTAATGCCATGAGGACCCAGCCACATCTGGCCTTATCCTGCATCCCTTGCCTGACACTCAAGGCCTTCCATAATTCAGACCTGCCTCTCCAGTCCTGCTGCTGACAGTAAAACCTTGTTCCTTGCAGGCTCGGATCCCACCTGGGGCACGCATCCTCTGTGCAAGCTCCTCTTTCCCCCAGGCTGCCCCTCACCGCCCCTCCGCTTTCAGCCTCTTCAGTCTCCATCTTCCTTGGGAGTCAGCACAGGCTCTCTATGAATCTGTCTCAAATACTTTGCGTTTTCCTTCTCATTCCTTTGGTCCTGTAGCACCAACTATCTCAGCCTTCACCTGTTGGTGCCCTCTGGGCAGCCGTCCTTCTGTACATCTTTCCCTGTGAACTGGCACTTGGTAAATTCTAAGTCGTTTAATTTTCAAAATCCACAATTATTATCATTCGACTCTTCTACCAGATCAATTAGCTTCGATAAAAGTTGTAATTGATGTTAGTTGAAAATGACACGTATATTAAAACGAGGTAATATAAAGGTGAGGTTTATATCAATACATGTTTTTTTTTTTTTCAAAATCATAGTATGACATTTTTCCTGAAGAAGCAGGACAAATTTTATTGACTCTCTCCACAGGAGTTTCTCTAATCCTTATCACGTGGTACAAGAATTAAGCATGCAAAGTCCCTTCATTTAGTCTTAGAATTATCCCTTCCCTACACTCTCTTAGCAAAACCAGCAGAAACCACATTTGGAGTCAGTTATTGCATTATTCCACTTGTTAAATTGTTTCACTTTATTTGCAATACCACACTTCCCCCTGGTGGAAATACACAGGCTGTAACAGTTGTCCCCTTTCTTGTCTTGAATTCGTTGTCGTACATCATGAAAGGACTAGGAAGGACCATCGAGTCTGTGCGATTCCAGACTTTTTGCCCCCAAACTAGTCATTTCATCTCCGTTGGTCACATGTTTGAAATACGCTCGTGTTCTTTATTTTCCTCCCTATCTAATGATGTTGTATGTGGTCTTGCAATTTAAATTCTTTTGTAATGTTATACAAAAGGAAAAGCATATCTTTCAAAAGCTATTTTGTGTCCCCAAATTTTATATATTATTTAATAATGCTTTTACTTTTAGAAGCGAATTTTATGCATATGACCCATCAATCTGAGCTGATCAGCATAAATTAAATCGTGCTTTTGCTCGGTGTAATTCCAGCTGGAGCTAAGACATCTGCTGCTTAGCCATATTGTGGGGTAAATATTTTAATTGGGAAAATGAAACAAACAAAAAATCTAGAGGAACACTATTTTCTACCTTTATACTCCTGGTGAGTGAATCAGTTTGTCTGACTGATTTGTCTATAGGTGACAAAACTGAGGCCTCAAAAATAAGAATCTTACCTTCAAGGACAAAGGCAGTTAATGATGGAACTGAGATTCAAATGTGTTAACTGATTGAAAAGCAAAGGTCTGTTCCCACACTGCCTTACTCCAAAATTAGAAAGTAGCTACCGCCAGACTAAAATCAGACCATGCACCTTGCAAACAGTTTTAAATACACAAATGAGCCACAGTTTCCTAGACAAATAGGAGAAGAAAAAAAAATATATCAAGGTTCTGCGCACTCCGCTTCGGCAGCCCGGGGTTCATGGGTTCAGATCCCGAGTGCAGACCTGCCCCACTCATTGGCCATGCTGTGGAGGCGTCCCACACGCAAAGTGGAGGAAGATTGGCACAGATGTTACATAATGAATGTAATTGGTAAATTGAACATAAATTAATAAACTGGCATAAAATTATTTCTCTTCATCAGAAATACTTTTAAAGGAATAAAAATGCAATATATACAAATGCATGTTTGTATTTGTGAAACACAGAACTGATGAAAGGATTATATCCAAGATAAACAAACAAAGAAAAACGTGCAAGAGATTTGATCAGGAATTTTCCAAAAGAGACAAAGAAGAACTTCAACCTCCTTAGTTATCAGAGAAATTCAAATTAGAAACATAATAAGATACTGCTATCTTACTGGCTAAATTCTTAGATTCATTCTCCATTGGCTAAAATTAAAAGACTACACTAAGTGTTGACAAAGACATGGAGTAACAAACTCCTGTGCGTTGCTGATGGAAGTGCAAATAAATTGGTATAAGCCCTTTGGAAACCTGTTTAGTCTTGTCTATTAAAATTAAATATACAGCCAGCTTACGGGCCATGAACAGGTAGACACCTAACGTTGCCTCCAGTATCTAACTGGTTCCAAGATACTACAAAAAACATCCTTCTGCAGGTTCCTGCATGGACCTGTATGAGAATCATTTGGGGATGTATACTGGCAAGTGGGGTTATGAGGGAATAGGGTGTGTGTGTGCGTGTGTGCATGTGTGTATGATTTGGCTAAGCCCTGGCAGATTTTCTCTTCAGAATGGTCCTATCAATCTACACTCCCATCACAAGTCCATGCGTGTTCCTCTTTTTTCTACATCCTTGCCAAATATAGACATTAGTCTACTTTGTCATGGTGACAAGATTGAAGTGGTACCTTATTGTGATTTTATCTTAATTTCTCTGCTTAATAACAAGATTGGAGATATTTTCATATTCTTGCTAACGATTGAGATTTCCCCTTCTATGAATTACTTGTTTATATTTACACCCACTTTTCTATTGGACTTTTTTTCTTCTTGTTTATTCATAGAATAAACAAGATTGCAATTTCATGACATTGCTCTCTTATTGGGTACAGATGTTGCAAATATTTTTAACCAATCTTTCCTCTGCCTGTTGACATTATCTATCTGGTGCTTTAGTGAACATAGATCTCTAATTTTGAAATAATCTAATCATAATTTCCTTCCTTGTA
Source organism: Equus quagga (assembly GCF_021613505.1). Classification (NCBI taxonomy): domain Eukaryota; kingdom Metazoa; phylum Chordata; class Mammalia; order Perissodactyla; family Equidae; genus Equus; species Equus quagga. The sequence goes on along the minus strand of NC_060283.1, from coordinate 37,608,653 downwards.
TTTGTACTATTTCAGCTTTCTGTAAGAGATTTCTTAAAGATCACAATGAAGATAATGAGCCTATCACTCCAAAAGTCTTCTCATGATCCTCTGTAACCCATCCTTTCATCTCCCACCCCATCCCCAGAAATCACTGATTTGTTTTATGTCACTAGAGATTATTTTGAATTTTCTAGAAATGGAACCATAGTGGGTATTCTCTTTTTAGCTGGCTTCTTTCATTCAGCATAATTACATTGAGATTCATCCATGTTGTTGTGTGTTGGTTTGTTCTTTTTGTTAAAATTAATGAGCGATATTCCATCATATAGATATACAGCAATACGTATATCTGTTCACTTACTATTGGACATTTGGGTTGTTTCAAGTTTTGGATTCTTATAAATAATAATGATTTATAAAATTTTGGTAATTCTAGACTTATATTAATACAAATAATAATATGTGTATTTTGTGCATAAGTCTCGTGTGTAAATTTGTGTGTGGATACATTTTCTTTTTTTGTGTGTAAATGCCTGAGAGTGGGATGGCTGGGAGATGCCACTCCATCTCCTTACCTTAGGAAGACTCAGGGCTCAGCCTGTTTCACGGCCCTGCGCTGCTGCCTGAAAACTCTCTGCAGGCGCTAAGCTGGGGCGATCCTAAGAGCCACCTCGACTGGGCACCTTTCTCAGGGATCGCTGTTCTCCGTTGCCTGTTGTCCACTATTTGAACTGTTGTTTCATCTCTTTTATTCTATTTTTTAGTTCTTTAAGGCAAGAGGGTAAATCTAGTTGCTGTTACTCCCTCTTGTCTGGACTTGTGTGTCCCCCACATGCTTCTGTTGACTTTATAATTTCTCCTTTTCCTTCCATCCATCTGAGATGTGCCTTAATTAGGCTACTATGTAAGAGCCAGTGCTGATTTTCTCTACCTAATAAGTTAGTTCTTCCGACATTATCCGCTAAACAACCTGTCTCTTCCCATTGCTACCGTCTTTAACATCCACTAGTTCTCAATTTATAGGGGAGTCTGAGACCGCTGTGTTCCCTCAGCCTCTACCTGAGCACCACCAGCCCCACGCAGCGCTGTTGCATTATCAGGCCTTTGTGCCAATTTGGTGGGACAAGTCTGTCAAGGTGCACTTTGCTATTATGAATCCTCTTCCGTATATTATGAAATGTATTATAAACGAGAGAGATGGTTAAAATTTTTAAAAAATGTATTGAAAAATTTTAATGTAATTGCTTGGAATTTAGAGAAAAAGTTGGGAAGAATTGATAGCTTTATAATGTTAATTCATCTCAGCCAAAGAATAGTTTTACATTTTTGGTTTAAATTTTTTATTTATTCTATTTTTTTTATTTTTTGAGGAAGATTAGCCCTGAGCTAACATCTGCTGCCAATCCTCCTCTTTTTGCTGAGGAAGACTGGCCCTGAGCTAACATCCGTGCCCATCTTCCTCTACAACGCCTGCCACAGTGTGCTGCCGTTTCTGCACCCAGGATCCAAACTGGTGAAACCTGGGCCGCCAATGCAGAACGTGCGACCCTAATCACTGTGCCACCAGGCAGGCCCCCTCTTATCTATTCTTTTAACACTTTTTTCTTTCATGGAGTTCCCATGTAAAGAAAATACTTTGATATTGTGTAGTTTCATTACTACTGTGAATCGTATCTTATTTTCAATTATATTTTCTAGGTGTATTTTATCCATGTAGAAAAATGCTATTGAGATTTTTTATAATTTGCTTTGGCATCTAGACGTCTTTCTAAAGTCTCTTATTGTTTCTAAGCTGTTAGTTATGTTTGCTTTTGTTTAATGTGTAGAGTGAAAGAGAAATTATTCCACAGACTCATTAAAAATAGCAAGGTGGGGCCTGCCTCGTGGCATAGTGGTTAAATTCGTGTGCTCTGCTTTTGTGGCCTGGGGTTCGCAGGTTTGGATCCTGGGCGTGGACCTACACACTGCTCATCAAGCCATGCTGTGGAGGCGTCCCACATACAAAACAAATAGAGGGAGATTGGCATAAATGTTAGCTCAGTGACAATCTTCCTCAAGCAAAAAAAAAAGAGGGGATTGGCAACAGATGTTAGCTCAGAGCCAATTTTCCTCACCAGAAACAAACAAACAAAAAGTTAAAAAAAAATATCAAGATCGATTTTCTTTGGCTTACTGCAGTAGGAGAGAGAGACTTCAGCAAAGAACTGGGCTCAACTCCAACCTGTGTAGAGGTGACTGGGCGTTTTAAAGGGAGAATAAGGAAGTAAGGACGAGGAATCAGTGGGCATTAGAGAAGAGTCAGGAAAGTAGAAAATTACACAACGTGGGCAGTGGAGTGGGTCAATGAGATTAGACCATCTGCGTCTGCTAACTGGCATTTCTCAAACTTGGGCTCCTGACCTCCCACGGAGACTGGAAGGCAGAGAGAAAATCATCCGTGGCGAGGGTTTGCAGTTCCTAAGGGCCAGGGTTGAGGCCTCGTTGCGAAGAGAGCTCAGAGGAGCTTGACTAGAGTTTGGTCAAAGAGACTGTCTTTGTCAATAGGATCATATCATCTGAGAATAATGCAGTTTGGTGTCATCCCTTCCAATCTTATGCCGCTTATTGTTTATAATTGTCTTGCACGTCAGGACCACCTATTTCTTTAAACAATAGTGGACACCCTTACTCTGATCTATATTTTAAAGCCAATGTGTCTGAAGTGTTTCCAGGAAGTAAGTTGTTTGCTGTAGGTTGTAGAGTTCCCTCTATTTCCTGGTTTGCTAAAATCAATCATAAATAAGTGTCGAATTTTATAAAAAGCATTTTTTGACTCTATTGAGATAATCCTAAGGGCTGTCTCATTTACTAGTAATGTGGTAAATTATATTCTCAGAATTTTCTGATATTGAACCATCCTTGCAGTGCTCAGGCAAACCTCTCTGGATCAGAATATAATTTGAAAAATACCTTTTTTTTTTTTTTTTAAGATGGCACCTGAGCTAACATCTGTTGCCAATCTTTTTTTTTTTCTTTTTCTCCCCAAAGCCCCCCAGTACATAGTTGTATATCTTAGCTGGAGGTCCTTCTAGTTGTGGCATGTGGGACGCTGCCTCAGCATGGCCTGATGAGTGGTGCCGTGTCCACGCCCAGGATCCAAACTGGTAAAACCCTGGGCTGCCAAAGTGGAGTGCGCGAACTTAACCACTCGGCCACGGGGCTGGTCCTAAAAATATCTTCTCAGTTTAGGTTAACTAATATATTATTGGGACTTTTCCATGAGTGTTTCGAAGTGAAATGGGACTATAAACATCTTTTCTTGTACTATATTGTCCAATTTTGGAATAAAAGTTACACAAGCATAATAAAAATAATTTGACAGCTTTCTATTTTCCAAAATAATTTCCCTAAGATAGAAATTATCTGTTCCTTGAAAGTTTGGTTAACTGTTAAATGAACCTGGGGCTTATTTTTGGGAGGGGATGGTCTTTAGCTTCCATTTCAACTTTTAACATTTTTGTTGTTCTATTAAAGTTTTCTATTTCTTCTTGTGCCTATTTTCGCATTCTGTATTTTTCCAGAAGTTTCTTTATTTTGTCTAGCTTTTAAACATTATTAGAACTTATTGTTCATAATATTCATTTATTTTAAAATCTTTTGTTTTCCATCTTTTCATTCTATATATTGTTTATTTGCATTTTCTATCTTCCATCTTAATTAGTCTTGCTAGAGGTTTATCTAATTTTTCATTTCATCAAACCCACTATTTGTTGTTAATTTTCTCTATTTTTATTCTTCTATTTCTGGCATTGTCTTTATTTTTCTACTCTCTTTTGATTTATGTTCCATCTAAGTTAACTTTCTAGGTTGAATGCTCAACTTGTTTGCTTGCAATCTTCCCCATTTCCTAATAAATACATTTACACATTTCCCAGAAGTATTGGTTTTTCTGGTTTTCAAAAATGTTAAACCACTAAGTTTTCATTATTATTCAGTTCTAAGCATTTCATTTTTTAAAGATGCTCACCTTTAAATCCAATGTTTATTTAGAAATATATTGTTTAGTTTCCAGTCATACGAGATTTTTTAGGCTTTGTTGCTTATTTCAAAATGTATTCCATTATGGAATTTTTTATGGCTTCTTTTTGGCTAAAACATGGTCAATGTTTTTGTGGGTATTTTATGAGTACTTAAAAATAACATGTTTTCTCTACTGTTGGGGGTAGATTTCAAGCTTAATAACTGTGTTGTTCAGCTCTTGCAATTAAATTTGACCAATGCATTTTATTTGTTCCCAAATCCATTCTCGTTTATTGTGCTTGTTATTGTAATTAAGCAATTTATATATAAAGTAAACAAATGAAATATGATTACTGAAATAGTTTTTCTATGAAATCGAAGATAAATCTTTTAGAAAGACAAACGAAAGGGATTTACTTAAAAATGTATATGGAATTCAGTGATGAGGTGTTAGTGAGGTCATTGTGGAGGCTGGAAAAAAAGGAGTGAAATCTAGAAGGATTCTGCAGTTAGATTTTTTTATGGGTATCCCTAAGGACTTATTTGACTTTACAGAAAACAAAATGATCCGTCATAAAGAATACATCACGAGTGTGGTTTATATAGAAAAATGACTCAAATTCCAGTCAGAGCCAAGGCATCGTATTAAAATATTGTGTATTTTTATTTGTTATAGGTTTTAAATTAAAATAAAATATTTAAAGTATACATGTATTATGTATTTTTCAATGATTTCCTACTTTTAGTTTTTTGGTTAACAAAGCAATTAATCTTTTTAATTGTGTTAGGGCATCTATTGCATATTATTCATGTGAATGTTAGTTTACCTATAGAAAAGATTGATGGTAAATATTCTAAAATGTTAACAGTAGTTCTAGCTCTGTGAAAGGATTATAGGTAATTATAATATTTTCTAGCAGCTTTTGTCTATTTGACAAATTTTTATGGCAAATTTGTATTATTCTTGTAGTCAGAAGGAATTTTTTTTTTTCTTTTTGGCGAGAAAGATTGGTCCTGAGCTAACATCTGTTGCCAATCTTCCTCTTTTTTGCTTGAGGAAGATTGGTGCTGAGCTAACATCTGTGCCCGTCTTCCTCTGTTTTGTATGTGGGATGCTGCCACAGCATGGCCTGATGAGCAGTGTGTAGATCAAAAACGAAGAATCTGAACCCACGAACCCTTGGCCACCAAAGCAGAGCATGCAAACTCAACCACTATGCCACCAGGCCAGCCCCAAGAGGGGACATTTTTTAAATAGAAAAGATGAGAAATACTAATAAAATTAGAAGTAACAAAAAGAATAAGTAATAGACAAATGCAGTAATAACATATAGTACTTTACAGATTGAAAACCACTTTTATTTCACCTTCACAAAAGCGTCAAGTATTGGCCAGTCTAGAAGACTATTTTCTTTCTTTTTTTAGCAGATATAAAAGCAGGGTCTGAAAAGTTGAGGGACTTACCCCAGATCGCTGTTCCTGTTGCCTAGGACCCCATAACAAGCCACCTCAAAACTGAGTGGCTTAAAACAATTGATTGTTATTTCTCATGGCTCTGTGGGTTGCCTGAGCTCAGCCGGGTGCTCTCACTGGGGGTCTGTCATGCAGTGCTGTCAAATGTGGGCTGGGGCTGCAGCCATCAAGGGCCCCCTGGGCTGGCTGTCAAGATGGCGCACTCACATGGCTGTGTCCTGGGAGACTGGCCATGGCTCTGACCAGAGCGCTTCCATGGGCCCCTCTGACAGCCTGGAGGCCAACTGAGAGGGAGACCATCAAGAGTGAGCCTTACAAGAGCCCTGGGTAGACACTACACATCTCTTAAATTTGGCCTCAAAAGTTCGGAAGTGTCATTTCCACCACATTCTATTGGCCAACCAGTCACTAAGACCAGCCCCAGATTTAAGAAGAGAGGACTTAGCCCCTCCGCTTGATGGGGCCCAACAAGGTCTCACCACAGACCATGTGGAATAAGAGACATTGTTGGGGCTATCTTTGGAAAACAGAATCTGCCACGATCGCCTGCTAAGGATTGCCAGGACCAAGATGACACTGGTGTTCTTTTTACTGCAGAGTATTCCCGCTCAATAAGGGTCACAAGTATGAATTGTTGTATCTCAATGTCTGAAATGATATGGATCTGGTAGGGCTTTTTTCTTTTTTAAACAAAGACTATTTGAGGGCAGTTACATTTTTTCAATGTAGGACTGGTAGTTTAGAATTTCTAAAGCGGGCTAGGGTTTACTGACTGCTTCCAATACTCCTGTTACTTAACCAGGGCTCAGGTGGGGCTGTCAGTTTGCAGTTCCTGGATTGTCTGAGTAGAAGTCAGTATGTTTTGCTTGCTGATTTGTTATTGGTAATACAGTGATTTCCTGGGGAGTAAAAATACAACTTCGTAACTGCTTTCTATATCAAAGTCGTGAATCGCTCAGAGCGGCTTCCTGCCCCCCAGGAAATGGACAATGAAGCACTGGGTGATTTTTACAGCTTCCTTCTTTTTCCCCAGAGCCCACAGGACTTATTTTTTTCCCTCTATCTGCTCTCTTTTCCTCAGGCCGTAATTTCCCTTGGGGAGAATATCTGGGGAGCCCAGTGCATTTGGAAGATTCTGGAATGCCAGGAAGACTGAATGTTGGTGACCCCGTGTCAGAGGTCATCCTGGGTCCTCAGGAAGTCCACGCCTCGGGAGACTGAGTCTTTTTTTCTTTAAAGAGACATAGTCTATTTGGTTTTGTTTCTCCTAGGTCTGTACATGATTAGAGAGTGCTTTCAAGGAGCAAAACCAGAATTTTTTTAAGATGATGCCAGCGACAAATTATCACTAGTGATTTTTCATATTCCATTAGGACTTTAAATAAATTATGTTCAATATTTGCCTCCTTCATCTGGGTTGTGTTGATTGCTGGACACTCATTTTGCCAGTAACTTTCCTTAATTGTCATTTTTGCTGTGGCTTTATTTAGACTGTGCTTGATGAATCATTGGGAGATTTCTTCTTCTCCAACTACAGCCCCGCAAGGGCAGCCTCCTTCTTCCCCCAGACCAGCTCTGTCCCTCTGCTCTCGGTGAGCCCATGGAAGGGTCAGAGATGTCTAGGATCAAGCAGGAAGGCTTAGGAAGCAGGTGACCCTGGCTGCTAGGAGATGAGATAAAGAGGTTGAACTGAATAGGTTTCCTTTTTTGGTGGGGAGGGCGGTCTCTGTGGGGAGGATAAGAGACTGAGACTATAACAGGGGTGGTGGGGAGCCAGAAGGATCATGGAGGGAGAGCAGGACTGTTTGATGAGAACCGATGGCCTCAAAGCAAACTGGGATTCCGGGGGGACCATGGGGGCCCCCAGCCGTGTCCTAGCAACATGGGGTCCAGACCAGGCTGCATCTTAGGGAGCCTTTCAGCAGCTGCTCCCCCTTCCTGTTGTCCCCAAACTCTGCAAACACTTTTCCGGGTTTGCTTTGGTTGATTTTCAGCATGCTCTTCCCCCGATGTGGGCTGACTCCTCTTTTCATTCTCTTCTCCCTCTTGTACCTCCTCCCTGTCTGATCTCTCAAAAGCCTGTCACCAGAGAGCCGTCTTTCTGCTGACATTGTTCTGGATGCAGTCTATATCTATTGACCAAAAATGCTGTGGCTCTTTTGAAAAAGCAAGCATGTTTACAACTTAATATAGAGCCCGGTGCATGGACACATGTTTCTCTAGAAATGGACTGTAAATGGCTGAATAATTAGTTCCTATAAGCAGCTCAACCCTGTGGTGGGTGATGTACTGGGATCCCATCGCTTTGGGGGGTTGGCTTCACAATTTGTGACTTGCGCTTTGCTACAGGCTTCGCAGCATGGAATACAAATGAGGCCACCCTGACATTTATGCCCAGATTATAATGGCCCCCACTGGCACTTCTGAAATATTCCTCTGAATATTCCCCTGCTCAAATATTACCAACTAAGCCTAGAGTTGCTTGTACAAGTCCATGAATCAGTCCAGCATCTGAGCTGTCCCATAGCTGCCTGCTCCCCTCCGTGGTGGAGCAGATCGGCATTGTCCTTTTTATCCAGTTAGTGATGGTTCCTAGAGAGAATGAGGATATAGAGTTAGGGGTGCCCCAGGGAAAACTGCCTGAGCCCCTAGTGTAACAACTCCTTCCAATTCACACTTGGACAAGCGTCTTCCAATTCACACTTGGACAAGCACCTTCCATTTCACACTTGGGCAAGTGTCTTGCAGTTCGCACTCGGGCAAGCAGCTTCCAGTTCACACTTGGGCAAGTGTCTTGCAATTCACACTTGGACAAGAGCCTTCCAATTCGCAGTTGGGCAAGCGTCTTCCAATTCACACTTGGACAAGCACCTTCTGATTCATACTTGGGCAAGTGGCTTCCAGTTCACACTTGGACAAGCACCTTGCAATTAACACTTGGACAAGCATCTTCTAATTCACACTTGGACAAGTGTCTTCCAGCTCATACTTGGGCAAGCGGCCTCAAGTTCACACTTGGACAAGCAGCTTCCAACTCACACTTGGGCAAGTGGCTTCCAGTTCACACTTGGGTAAGCATCTTGCAATTCACACTTGGACAAGCACCTTCCAATTCACACTCAAGCAAGCCTCTTCCACCAGGCTCCAATGGTATCAGGATCACTGGATCAAAATGGGGTCCCTTATCAACCACCCAGCAGGCCCAGAGCCAGCTTTGACACTGTGAACTTATAATTTCAGTGCTCACGGTCCCAGACTCTTTCTTTTCTTGTAGCAGATTCTCTATGCAAGAGGAGACCCTGGGATCCTTTCCTTGGATCTGTCCCATTAGGGCCAGTCCAGCCCTTGGGACAGGTCTCAATATTTTTGAGCCTGAAGTAGACTGGGGCCTCATCCGCCAGAGGGTGTAGGGGTCTAACCTTGAAGGTTATGGGCAGCACTTCAATGGGGTCACTGATGCAGGACAGTCACATGGTGTCCCAGCAGTCTGATACCCAGAATGGCTTGTGTTTCAACACCTCCTTTCTCATAAGACAGATTGTTTTTCATAATAAGTATGAATGAATGAAACAAATAATAATAATGGCCAGAAAAGAAACATAACCAGTGAAAATTTTTTATTGAATTTCATAGATGGAATCGTATCAGTAAAAAATAAATAAATAAAAGTGAAATAAATATTGTGGTGCAAAAAAGGAAATAAGCACGCTTCTTTTCTTCAACAGTTTTAAAAATCTACATTAAAAACAGTTTCAACTTTGATCCTTTGGTTACAGTCTGATACAATATTTCATGTAAACAATTGTCCAGCAACCCATAAATGGATTTTAATAAAACTGAAACATCTACAAAAGGTACCATTTAGGGTAACTACTAAATCAATGTTTTCGTAAACTTAATTTTCTTGATTTACTCTTTGGTTTTAAAACAGTCAATAATGACAAGAGAATACATTTCATATTCAAGATAGGACTCAAATTTGGAAGATAGTCAATTCTACGAACTGAAATGAGCACAAGAGAGTGGAAGAAACTGCAGTCTGGTCCCTGTCTCTACCTCTCTCTGCTGCCCCGGTTTGATTCTAATCTCCTGTTGAAGGTGGAGCACGAAACCGGAGCTGGTAAGATTCCATCCGTCCGGGGAGCCAGAAGTTCTCTGAGTTAACTTCTGTGTAGGAGACAACGTTTATTAAGGTCTGAGTGATAATAACTGTGCTAATTTGAAACTTACGTATATATTAGTGAAACCGTGACTACAGCAGTTGTCTGCCACCTGGGTCAAAAAAAGATTCCTGTTCACACAGGAGTATTTTTATCACTGACATTGTTTAGAACTGCTGGCACGTGGTGATAACAAAAGCCAGCCAGACTTTTAGTTGTTTTATTCTTCTTTTCAAAGTACTTCAGACAATGTCCCACCCCACCCCACCGCCCCACCATTGTCTGCTTCCCAGCAGACCCTCCCCATGGGGAATGTGCCTCCTGCTTGGTAGGAATAAACAGATCAACACACGTTGGGCCCCCCCTGCAGGATCTGGTAGGAAGAGATGTCTGCTGGGAGGTGGGCTTTTTCCGAATATGGATCTGAAAAAGTTTCTGGAACCTTCCAGGCATGATGGTACTAGCTGGAGCCCCACAGCGGTTGTTAACATACCCCCTTCATGCCTCCACAAAGTCTTTGCAACTCGAGAACCCCATATGAGAAATTAGCCTAATAGCTAGTAATCGTTAGTTGCCTATTGAATTTCTTTGGGACTTAAGCAAAGCGTATACTGGAATAAGTTGTTCTAACTTGAGAGACAGGGAAATAGACAAAACTGAACATTTTTTTAGTGGGTCAAAGTTATTATTCTTCAAAAATGGCACCAGAGTCTTGTGGTAAACAGATTAATTGCTCCCCAAAGACCTCCACATGCGAATCCGCAGAACCTGTGAGTGTGCGAAGGGCAGACGGGGTCCGGGACGACAGCAGCCGGTACCAGGAACCCAAGACCCGTCCTCGTGGGCAGTGATGGAGCGGCCCCAACTACGGACACAGTTGGACTCTCAGGGCCTCAATCACGGGTGGGAGCTCAGGGACCCTGGGTCCTTCTGACCTCACAGCACAGCAAGTGAGCTGGACTGAAAGCCTGGCGCTTAAGCCACCATGCATCCCTAAGGCCGTGACCAGTTTCAGAGCATGGAATGTTCTCATTAGCATGCAGTCTGGACAACGCACCTGTGCCCGGGATCAGAGAGGGAACTTCATCCACCTTAAGCCTGAGTACAGGATCGGTTCAAAGTCTCTTCTTACTTTTAAGGTTTAATATTTTATCATAACATACGGGCTTGAACCAGTTTCCTACAGCTGCCATAACAAATTACCGCAGACTTACTGGCTTAAAAGAACTCAAATGTATTATCTTATAGTTCTGAAGTCTGACATGGACCCGTTAGGCTAAAATTAAGATGTTGCAGGGCTGCGTTCCTTCTGGGGGCCCTAGGGGAGAATCCATCCGTGCCTTTTCCAGCATGGAGAGGCCACCTGCTTGCCTTGGCTTGTGGCCCCATCCGCCATCTTCAATGCACCTCTGTCATCACATCTCTGACGCTGACCTCCCGCCTCCCTCTTATAAAAAACTTTATGATTGCATCGGATCCACTCAGATAATCCAGGGAAGAATCTTAAAAAAGTCAGAGATTAGGGTTCAGGGGTCAAGATGTGGGCATCTCTGGGGTGGGGGTGAGGGTGGAGGTGGTTGTGTCTGTTACAGGACTCTCTTGCCATTTTTGAAAAATAATTTTAAAAATTGCCTCCGGTCTGTTCATTTCTGTGTCTCCTAAATTAGAACAATTTGTTCCAGTTTATGTTTAGCTGAAGCCCCAGGGAAATTCAATATGTAACTAATAATTACTAGTTATTAGGCTAATTTATCATTTGGGATTGGGCTGTACTTATTCATTGGACTAAAATGTGAAGGCAAATTCGTTTGTTATTTTCATTTAGGCTGTGCATAGATCTTTAAAAATGATTTGAGACAGTTTACAAACTTAAGAGAGAATGAATAAAATTAAAACCAAAATAAGGGGATGGCTCAGTGACATAGTGGTCAAGTTCATGTGCTCCATTTCCATTGGCCCAGGGTTTGCAGGTTCAGATCCTGGGCATGGACCTAGCACTGCTCATCAAGCCATGCAGTGGTGGCATCCCACATAGAAGAACTAGGACATGCAACTAGGATATACAACTATGTTCTGGGGCTTTGGGGAGAAAAACAAGAGGAAGATTGGCAACAATGTTAGCTCAGGGTCAATCTTCTTCACCACACACACACACAAAAAATTAAAACCAAAAAAAGGCTCATTTGGTGAGACAGGCAGAGGCCACCAGGCATCTTCAGATAGTGACTATGGACACAGAGAATCCTATCTCCAGATAGTCCTACCTTATCTGGTCCCATCTTCCTCCCCACCCTCCCCAAGGTAAACTCCCTCCCCTCTCCTCCAGGCCCCTCTCAGGGCTGCCCCAGCCTCCTCTGCTGCCCTGGAGCCCTCATCCAGCGAGATGAACAAACGGGCCTCGTGGTCATGGCTCCTCGCCTCCTCGGTTCCTCACCTGGGCCAAACCTCCTTCTTCCAGGCTGGTTTTCCTCCGGGTCCATGGATGCCCGGCAGGCAGGGGCAGTATCCACATGCAGTATGTTAAACATGCTTTATTTCTGTCTCTTCTAGTGTCTGCTGCACAGGAGGACTGGACACATGCTTGTTATAGGCCCAGGCTGCTGTCATGCCAACCAGAAGTCGTGTATCTCTTAGATGTCACCTTCCATGGAGGGAGATAACGAGAAATGACCCACTTTGTGTTGCTCAAGCATTCATTCAGAAGTATTTCTAAAGCACCTACTGTGTCAGGCACCACACCCGGTCCTGGGGACACTGAAATGGCTAGGACGCCATCAAATATGCACTGTAGTGTTTGTGATAGCGTACTGTTTATGATGATGTTTAAAACCCACCTCTAACAGAAGGCTTCCAGAAACAAAGGTGTCAGCCAAGCACAGTCTCCGTGATCTTTTAGGGGCAAATGTCTCTGAGATGGATGGTCGGCCCGAGGGGGTCTTCACATAGCTTACCGTGAATTCATGGAAGACCCACTCTTGAACTTCCATTTTTCTTGGAGTTAGTGATGGTCTTGGTTCCTGTTGCCTGGTTTCCGATGTACTTGACTCTAATTACCCCCAAACTCCCTGGATGTATGTGGCTGTCCTCTCCCACTACTCCCTTGATGGTGCTCTGGAAACCTCCCCCAGCTCCTCAAGGTTGTTCTCTGAGCCCCACGGGGCTGTCCCTGGGGACCTCCCTTCTCCATGACCCCGGGGGGGTTCTGCATTGTCTCGCTCTCCTGGGGACCGCCTCTCTTGGATTCCATGCTGTTTCTGGCCTGTTTTCCTCCCTCCGTTCAGTGGATCATAGGTGTCCCGAGAAAAGATGACTAGAAAATAATTTTTCTGAGATCTGTAATATCTGAAAATGTCTTTTTCTCTCCTCAGGCTGAAAGCTATGGAATTCTAGGCTGGAAATCACTTTTCCTCGGAGTTTCAAGGGCATCGTTCTCTCATCTGCTAGTCCCAGTGTTGCTCTTGACAAGCCCTAAAAGTGTTCTGATTCTGGGTCCCCTGTAAGATGCTCTCTCCTCCCTTCTCTGCAGCCGTCCGGGGTTCCTTTTGTCCACGGTCTTCCAAAGTGTCATGACAATGTGCCTTAGAGGGGATGACCTGTATCCACCGTGCTGGGCAGTGGCCGACACTTTCCATTTGGGAACTCAGGCCCTTCATTTCCAGAACATGATGACTTCCTCCCACGTTCCTTCTGGTCTCTTCTTTGGAACTCCTGTTATTTGAACATTGGCCCTTTTGGACCATTTCTCTAATTGCCTTGTCTTTTTTTCCCCTCTTGACTTCCACCTTTTTCCTTCTGCTTTGCTCTCTGGGAATTTCTTTCAACTTTAGTTTAAAATTTTTTATTGAATGTTAAATTGCTCCTATCTTTTTTAATTTTTAATTTCAAGAGCTTTGTTGCTATTCTCTTTAGTTGCTTTTCTAAAATTATTTTTGAAGCCTCATATTTTTGTTTCATGGAAGAAATGGCTCTTTAATCCTTCTGAGGATTTCGATAGCTTTGTTTTCTTCCCTTTTTGTCTCCCTGCATGCTCTGAAAAGCTGATCAGACACACAGCGGAGGTGGGGGTGGGCTTGAGAAAGGGGGGCTTGCTGTGGCATTATCCTGCCATGCTGAATGAGAGGTGGCCCCTGGGAGTTCTTAGTTACCTGAAACCTTCACAGCTAACATCCAAAGCCTTGACTACACCCTCAGCTAAGAATGTGCCTCCCCAGGAGGCTGGTGGGTCCAACCCATCCCTCAAAGTGAAGTTCTTCCTATTAAAGAAAACTGGTCCCACTCTGACTTCAGGATGCTGGATGCTGTGAGCATCCAAAGCAGAACAGCTTAGTCTTTGCCCTGGAGAAGCAGGGACGGTCTGGGCACTGGCTCTGATGGACCCATGGTCCAGCCTGGAGAGGGTGGGTGGATTCCCACAGAGCACTTGTCTGGGGCCCTGGTATTGGGTCTACACTGAGAAGGAAGCATTGGCATTCAGAGAGTGCAAAGGCAGCTCATGAAACCATTGTGCCTGGTGTTGGCTTGACTTCGTTGTCACATTCGTGGAACAACCATTTCCAAGCATGGAAGTTGTTTCTTGGAACATTGTTTGTATTCTTTCACATCATGGACTTGAGAGAGTAGGAGGCCTGAAATTCCCCAGCTGGCTTAATGTAGCCACCCACAACTTGCCTCTTAGTGTTTTCTGTGGTCCTCTAAGCAGGTAAATAGAGAAATAAGCAAGAAAACTGTAGGACATAAATTTCATCATTTTCCTTTTAAAAGCTATATAGAGTTTTAAAAAACCAGCTTTGTGGGCATATAACTTACATAAAATAAAACTCACCTATTTTAAGTGTACAGTTTGATGAGTTTTGTGACAGCTGCATACACTCGGGTAACCACAGCTCCATTCAAGATACAGAGTATTTCCATCTCTGGAAAGCTCCCTGTGCCTTTTGGCAGTTTCCCTTTCCCCATATCTCCCATCCTCCACCCTCAGGCAACTGCTGACCTGCTTTCTGTCACTGTCTTGCTTTTTCTGGATAAACAGAATCATGCCGTTACACAGTCTGGCTTCTTTGACTTAAGTATCTTTGCCATGTATCAAAACCATGCTCCTTTTTACCTCTGGGTGGTACTCCATCGTATGGATATGCTACAATTTGTTTTTCCACTCATCAGTTGATAGACATTTGAATTGTTTCCAGTTTCTGGCTATTATGAATAAAGCTACTACAAATATTTGAATACTATTCTCTGTGTGTTCATATGTCTTCATTTCTCTTGGATAAATACCAAAGAGCAGAATTGCTGGGGCATACGGTGAGTGTCTATTCAGCTTTATAAGGAGCTGCATAGCTGAAGAAGTTGTATAGATGGCACAGGTGGTCATTCACGTTTAAACTAATTAAAATTAAATAAAATTTACAAGCCAGGTCTTCAGTGGTAGTAGCCACATTTCAAGTGTTTAATAGCCACACACGACTGGTGCGTACCATATGGGATAGCACAGATATAGAATACTTGCATCATCCTGGAAAATTCTACTGAACAGCGCTGGTATAGAATTTAGAAATTGAGTTTCAGAATAGAGACATTTTCATTAATTTGGACAAAAGGTGTTCTAAAGGCCATGGGTAGTCTTTCTCACCATTGTTTACATAAATAGTGATGTCCTTGCCAAATCTCCTTACAAGAGGAACCATCCCTTCTCGTATGCACTTTGCAGAGCTATTGTTTGGAGCAGCTCAGGGACCAGAGCCTGCCAGACTGGAGAAGTTATTGTTTCTGCTGGAGCAGCTGGCTGTCCACGTGGAGAAGCCACCCACGGGGATCCACTGCCCTCCAGCCTCTGCAAATTCCTGTAAACAGCTTCAAGACCCAAGAACCCCACTGAACGGAGAGGAAAATGGGGAAAATGCCAGAGGTTCCAGGACAGGTAACATAATAAACTGATTGAAATCAAAATCTCAGAAATAAGCTTCATGTGTTGCTTCTCAGATGGTCTCTTTGTCCATCACTCTTTCTAGAAAGGGCATGGAGCCCAACTGATAAAGTGTAGGTCAACCAGTCAGCCTTGACACTCTAAGTATCAAGTTCCAGCATCTTTAAAGACTCTTGGATTTGATAAATAGAATTTTTTTCTGACCACAGCCCAAATGGGTTTGTTTCACTTTGGCTTTCCATACAAGGTTCTGATTTCCCGGCTAATGGTGAGGAATCTGGACCCAGGACAGTCAGGGGCATTGACTATGGGCATGGCTCAGTTCCCTGTGGGTGGTCTTGCTCAGAGAAGGGAAGGCACATCACAGAAGATGGGGGTTTTGTTACCTCTGGGGCAATGTTGCATTTTGTGAAAGAAAGTATTTTAACCGCCAGTTTGAACAAAGCTGGCAAAACAATAGTCCCTCTTGTGGTCTTAGTCATTAATCTTCTTTTATGTAGGGGAAAACCAGATGCCTCCAAGACGTCATCGTTTGGCTCAGAAGGGAACCAATGGAACCAAAGGACAGCATTGTTTCCCTGACACAGGGGATGAAGAGGAAGCTGTTCTTGCTTTTTCGTTCCCAGAGAAGAGGACACATCTGCAGTTGACCACCAATAAACATGGCTGGAATCTTAACATGGGAAGAATTTGCCAGAATAGCTTTGCGGAAGGGAGTTGATGTTTCCAAAGGGGCTCCCCCATCTGTCGTTGGCTTTCTTTTCATTCTCAAAAAGGAGCTCAATTTTTTTATGGTAAGTCTGGTGGAATGGGTCTCCCCGCTTCACTCCATTGTCTCTTCACTGTTGGTGGAAAAAGACATTTAGGGCAATAAAGCAATGGTTATCTTATGAGAGACCATCAGTCAGCAAGGGGAATATGTGTGTGTGTTGTAGATCCTCTGCGTGAAGAAGCTGAATGATGTAAGCAGCCTGTCCCTGGGGAGGAGCGTAGGAGCTCAGCGCTGCCCTTCCAGGGCAGTTCTGGGAAACTGACATCTCCATGGCCTTGTGAGCAGGGCTCCCTGGGGATAGGGATGGAAAAGAGAAGACAGATGGGCTGGAAAAAGGGAGGGACACTAGTCTGAACAGACAGGGGACTTCTGGACACTCATCAAGATTTAGCTCTGTGTACACCAAAAGCTTCCTGGATGGAAAAATACAGTTCATGAAATGGCCCAATGGTGGGACTATATACGCTCTGTTTCTATATGCCCTGTAGAGATTGTGGGGCACACCAGAAGGGTAAACATAATTGACTTTCAACAGATTGATTGCAAAAGTGGCCTCCATTTTCCACTCCTTCCTAGATTCATGCCTTTTGCAATGTCACTTGGCACTCTTTCCATCAAGAGTTGAGTACATTTCTGCATCCCCTGAATCCAGATTGGTCTTCGACTTGTCTTATTTAGCCGATGAATGTGGTGGAAGCATCTGAATCTAGGCTTCAAGATGCTTTGTGCACTCTTTCTTGGACTCCTGCCTCTGCTGTGAGAAGCCGGGGCTAACCAGCTAGAGGAAGAGAGACCATGTGGACCAGAGCTCAGTCTTCCTAGTGGAGACCATCCTAGACCAGCCAGCTCCAGCTAGCTTGCGTGTGCACTCAAGCCCAGCTGGGCCTGGCCAGGCAACTTGGGTTTGTAGGAAGTAATACATGATTGCTTTTTTTAAGCGATTACATTTTGGGGTGGTTTGTTACACAACAATAACGTAACTGGTTGCTCTTTAGAAACTGAGAGTCATTGAGTGCAAAGAGCTTACAGATGACATAAAATCATCATAAAACCCGAACGCCAATCAGCATTGGCTTGTGCATGAGCTGTGGTTACAATGAAGCAGAGGCCTGCAAAGAGTTCCTCTCCCAGCTGGCAAGGCACTCGGGGCATCCCAATCAGACTTCCATCGGAGCACCCTCTCTAGGTCCCTCGGCTCCATCAACTCCCAATTCAAAAGCCAGCACTCAGCGCTCACCAAGAAGCCCTACTGCAAAAGTGAGCAATCTCCCAGCTTCCAGTGTAGCCATTCATGTGCAAACTGGATAATTTAAAGCTTACTCTAAGAATGATATCTGTTTATTGATGCGGATTTTTGTTAGTGCTGTTGAGTCGATTCCGACTCCTAGCGACCCTGTGGACAGCAGAGTGGAACCCTACCTCCTCTTTCTGTGCCATCCTCTCACCTTCCCGTCCTCTATCAGACAACACTCCACTGCGATTCATAGGGTTTTCATGGCCAGTGTTTTCAGAAGTGGGTGGCCAGGTCCTTCTTCCTAGTCTGTCTTAGTCTGGAAGCTCCACTGAAACCTGTCCACCATGGGTGACCCTGCTGGTGTTTGAGATACTGGTGGCACAGCTTTCAGCATCACAGCAACAAGCAGCCACCAAAATATGGCAACTGACATTGGGGTGGTGTGGTTCCCTGACTGGAAAGGAATCCGGCCACGGTGGTGAGAGTGCCGAATCGTAACCACTAGACCCCCAGGGCTGGCCGCTATTAACAGTTCGGTATTTTTCATTCCAGACATCTTCCATGCATATAAACCTGCTTGCTCACTCTCTCGTAGTTTCTCTTTCCCTAGCCTATTAAAATCATACTGTACTCATTTCCCTGAGTTTCCAGTTAACAATTCTACAACTTTCTTTCCACAATTGCAGTTTTCCTTTACACGAATACACTGGGTCCTAACTGAGGATCATTTAGGTTGTAGCTATTTTTTTTTTTTAAAGATTGGCACCTGGGCTAACATCTGTTGCCAATCTTTTTCTTTTTTCCTTCTTCTTCTTCTTCTCCCCAAAGCCCCCCACTACATAGTTGTATATTCTAGCTGTAGGTCCTTCTGGCTCTGCTATGTGGGGCGCCACCTCGGCATGGCCTGATGAGCGGTGCTATGTCGGCACCCAGGATCTGAACCAGTGAATGCCTGGGCCGCCAAAGCAGAGCGTGTGAACTTAATCATTCGGTCACAGGTTGGCGCCTGGTGGAAGCTATTTTTCACCATTGCAAACACCCGTGTGAGTGTGTCTGTATGAGCAGCTGCTGGGTCCAAGGACAGCCAAATTTTTAGCTCAGGTAGATATCACCAAACTGCCCCCAGCTCCTGCTCTTTTTACTCCTAGCACTTTAGATGCCTCCCTCTCTGACTCCACGCTAAAATCACCTTGCAGGCCCAAGAGCGTCTCAGGCCGTCAGGGTGCCTGCTGCTTCCTCCTCCTGATTCTGTCCTGGGTTTCTGCTTCCCTGTTCTTCAAATGCCAGGATTTGAAGTCAGATGCCTAGAGATCTCAAAGCTCCATCCTGTTTCATCCCAGAGCATTGCTTCGGCCACTGTCTTCTCCCCATTCTGACGTTCTCCATTAGCAGCTAAAAATGGTCCTTGGCTCAGCATGCAGGCCTGGTTCTAAAGGCAAAGCTCACTTGGAAAGCCCTTCCCGGGGGGCAAAGAGAGCCAGGGCACAGCTGCCTCCCTACTGTGGCACACACATCACCTCCCCAGCTCTTGTCCCTGCCGTCCTGGGTCCACACTGCCAGGTGGGGCGTCTGCCAGGCCGAGCTCACTACAGATGGAGAGCCTGGAATTCTGGGGAGAAAGAACCTGTGACATCTGCTCCCCAGGATGCCATCATCTGATCCTGTCTCTGTGCCCAGTAATGACTCCTCCCCAGCAGCCAGGAGGGGCAGGCACAGAGGTCCCCCAGTGTGCGTGCGCAAGGCAAGAAATGAGAGGGAGCCTGGTGGAAGCCATCTGTTTCAAAAGTCTCCCTCCAGCCAGGAGAAGGAGCGTGTGCGTGTGTGTGTGTGTGTTTTCTCTTCTGTACATTTCCCCTCCAAGTGCTCCATCATTCTGTCCATTTTCTCATTCCCCTCTGTGTAGTGAGGACTATGAACAGTGATGTGCTAGTAAATGTTTACCAAACAGCTCCCTGGAGGAAAACAGCCTGGTCAGCATTTACTGATTTCCAGGGTGTAAATATTTCCACCGAGGCCAACATCAAGCTACAAATATGACATCACTAAATTTGAAGCTGGGAAGAAATGCCCAGTAACCAGTACCGTTATGTCGGATTTCCACGGTACAGATACACTAGAAGCAAATAGCCTCAAAAGCATTGATAATAGTGAGATAGCGACAAGTGATGAGTTTTGAGTATTTATTGCTTCATTTCTAATATAATTTATTTCTAAGTTTATATACTTTGACTTTTAAGCATGACGGTGTTTAACAACTGGCTTGCAAAATTCCAGAAACTTTAATAATTAGCTCTCATGAGGCGGCACAAGTCACTGACGTCTTGTTACTCTCCTGAATGGCTCTCAGAGGGATGCAAAGGCCTGAGGTTCCAGAATGTTCTTAAACATTTATATAGAATGGTTCCTTCTTTCCTGCGCAGCTTTTTGGGGCTGACTGGCAAGTCCTTAGCCACGATGCCTAACACCCAAATCTCAATTCTTCAGTGTTCCCAGGTGGACTCCTGATTTTTTTGGTCTTTTTTTTTTTTTTTTGGAGCCCTCTAGAATGTTCTAGAAAGAATGATTCTTGGGAAATGCTTGTTCTGAGAATCTCCTGCGGAGGTCAAGCTGGGCCTTGATGCTAACATACAGATCTGCGCATATTGCTTTTTCCGAATTTCTGTGAGTTTTCACAAAAGCAAGCTGAGAGCACTGGTCTCTCTTGGAGACAGGCTTCTCCGAGACCAGGATGGAGGCGCTGCAGCCAGAGAGCAGCTGGTGAAAAGATTCCAAACGAGTTTGCAGGTTTCCTTTTCTTCCATAAACGCCATCATAAACTTTCAATAAAAGGGCTAGAAGCTCTTTCCACTGGTTTGAAGTTCAAATCCAGTTTTTCCGTTAAATGCGATCAACCAACTTAAGTCTTCAAATCGGTACAACGCGTAACTTCATCAACCATGAAAATAAAAGTCAGTAGCTGTGAACGTGATGCAAGCACTCTTTGGGCTGGCCTGCTGGGGGTCAGGGAGCAGGAGCGGAATGCGCCCCCAGACCCTCCTTTGTCTTTCGCCTCAGGATACGCAGCTTCCTTGCGGGCCCATCTCGCCCGTGTCCACTGCCTCTCATTCTCTCCCTATTTCAGGATCCTGTTCAGCACAGTGCTCCCAGGACCAGCTCTCTACAGGGAGGCACGAGAGGGGACAAATGTGTTACCCTACTGTCACCAACACACACACACACACGCATAACACAAATACATATGCACGTATACACAGACACACATGCACACACACCCATAACACCAATGCATGCACACGTATATACAGGCCTAGACACAGACACACATCCATAACACAAATGCATATGCACAGATACACAGATACACACATAACACAAATGCATACACACATATACACAGCCCTAAACACGTGCACACATCCATAACACAAGTGCATATGCACATATGCACATGCACACACACACCCATAACACAAATGCATACACAGGCCTAGACACACACACACCCATAACACAAAGGCATGTGCGCATATACACAGACACACACATAACACAAATGCACACACACATATGCACAGGCCTAGACACACACACACCCACAACACAAAGGCATGTGCACATATACACATGCACACACACATCCATAACACAAATGCATATGCACATATACACTGACACACACAGATACACACACACAGACACACACACAGTGTTCATAATGGGTCTTTCAGGAAACCTCTCAGCCACCCCATTTCTTGCCTTCTTCTCACCTACTTTTGTTTGACCGGCGTTGGCCATCTTGGCCAGCAAGGGCGTCCTACAGCGAGCACTCTGTTCCATGTGGAGACATTTATGTTTCTTGGGTGGTGTCTGGTCTGCGGCATAGATCAACCTGGGCAGAGAACCAGAGTTTCAACTTGACTGATGGCTACCACTGGGACCTTGATTTCATTCCATCTACTGAGTGATTGGATCCCTTGGCCCGGGGTTTTGTGGGCTAATACACGAGGGTGAGTGTGCTGACTCCTCACCAGAGGGGCTGGTTCCATGGCGGGAACGATGCCAGGACAGGTACCACCTGAGAGGGGTCCTGTTAAGCTCCCCCAGGCTTTGTGTGTAGGATGAGCTCCCAGCGAAGGTGGGAGGGGATGGATAGGAAGCCCTGGTGGAAGGTTAGTCTTCAGCAGGTGAGATGGAGAGTGTTTATTCTCCAGTATTCCAGGGGCCCTTGGGCAGGCAGGCCAACCACGAGCAGGGGCCTGGTCAGCACTGAGAGTGGGCCAGGGGGTGGGGAGGGAGTGTCACACTCCTGGGGTGTACTGGCAAATGTTTAACTACCGGCTCTTGAGGGTAGAGGGGGTGAAAAACAGCTCTGGTTTGTAAGGCCTGCCAATTTCCATGGTGTAAATACTGCCACCATGGCTCATTTCAAACTACTAGCACAAGTTCATTCACTGCAGACCTGAGAAGGGATGTGCACCATCAGCCCTCTGAGCCAGTACAAGGTCCTGCATGCCACCCCAGGGGTGAGAGGACCGTGCCCCAGCCACGTGGACATCTGGGCTTTTGAAATAGTTGGAGAGTGAGGGGACCGGAGGTCCCCGAGTGGAGAGTGGAAGGCAGGTGGTGACGGAGTAGAGGCCAGCCAGATGGTGGAAAGCCATGCGGTGCATCACGTGAACTCCCCAAATTCTTCGTGTCTTTAGCGATGTCACTAAATTCACACCGCACTGAGGTGATAGCATATGATGAAAGGAGACGAGTAGGGCATGCGTGGAAGGGGAGCTTGGGCAGCACACACCTGCAGGCTGGTGTTGAGTCTGGTTTCGGTGGGGAGGCAACTACGAAAAAGGGAGATGGGGCAGCTGTGATGTAACAGAAGCCTTCATAGGCCACAGGAACGAATAAGGCACAGTTCTGTTTTTTCACATGCATCATTAAATCTATTAAATTTATAAAAACAAATACCTAACTTTCCTAATATAGAACTGGACTATTTTCCAATTATTTCAAAATAAAATCTCCCATATTAATACTTCCAATTCCTAGAAAGCTTGCTTCTCATGTATCAGCCCATTGTCCATCCATCTTCCTTGTGCTATATGGGGCTACACATGTGTTCACAAGATTTGCCATTCAAGCCTCCACCTGTTTTATTATTTGACTTTTTCTGAGCACCTGCTACATGTGAGGGGCACCGCACGTACTGACTTATTTACTACAACAACCTGCAAAGTCAGTGGGTACTATTATCGTTCTGAGAGACGGGGCCTCAGGGGCTCAGACAGGCTAACAGTTATCAGAGCCCCTCTGATCCTCTCCATGCTTGGCATGAGCTGGATAGCTCCCTTTTGCGTCCCCTCACCCAGGTCCACTCCTGCCGTCTCCCCCTGCTCTGGGCCCCAGAAGGCTGCCTGGACCACCGCATCAAGCTGGACCTCTGGCTTGGAGGTTTAGCCGATGGGGCACCCCAGCAGGAGGGTGGAGGGGGAGAGCTTGGGGTATTCACCCCTCCCCTCTCCCCCAGCCCTCCCTGCAGGTCCTCCAGGGTGGCTGTCACTGCTCCTCTCAGACTGTCTTCTTGGTATGTTCCTCTTCTTCCCAGTTCTGGTAGCTGCTTCCTCCCCACATCCCACAGGGCCTACAGACCCCAGGGGACCCCTGAGCCTCCTTATTTCCCTACACTGGGCCCATTCCTTTGTGAATAGTTCCTCCATCGTATGAATTTCCTATTGCTGGAGTAACAAATTATTACAAATTTAGTAGCTTAAAACAACAGTGTATTCTTTCACAGTCCCGGAGGTCAGAAGTCCAAAGTCAGTCTCCCTGGGCTGCAATCGAGATGTCAGGAGGGCTGCCATCCCCCAGAGGCTTGGGGAAGGATTCACCCCTCGTCTGGCTCTTCCAGCTGCTGGGGGCTGCCGGCATTCCTTGGCTCATGGCTGCATCACTGCGATCTTGCCCCCAGGATCACGTTGCCTTGTCTTCTGTCTGTGTCCAATCTCCCTCCACCTCTCTTTCTTATAAGAATACTTGTGACTGCATTTAAGACCCACCGGGACAATCTAGGATAGTCTCTCCATCTCAAAATCCTTAATCACTTCTGCAATCTTTGCCGTATATAGTAATAGTTACAGGCTCCAGGGACTAGGGGGCCATCGTTCAGCCTCCCACATTCATTCAAGCTTCCTCAAAGCTTCCTTTGAGCACGTGGTCTGCCTCCTGCTAGGAACTGACCTGTACAGCCTGGGTCACAATATATGAAAGAGTACCAATTCAAGCCACATGAATAAGTTAATTTGGTAACTTGCACAAGGCTTTCAAAACCATTTATATGCTAATGACTCCCAAATTTACATCTCTGGTCCGTTCCTTTCCTCCAAGTTTCCGGATCCTGTATCCAATTGACTAGCTGATATTTCCATTTGGATATTTCCCATTTCCATTTTGTTTCATGGGTACCTCAAGCTTTGTGTGGCAAAAAAAAACACAGCTCTTCTCTTCTCCTACCTTCCACCTGCTCCGTCCCTGGTTTTTTCCAGCTCAGCAAATAGCACCACCCTGCACTGGCTCACTGAAGCTGGAAACCGGGAAGTCAACACTGTCACCTCCATCTCTCAACAACCTTGCCCACACCCACCAAACCATTCAGTGCTACATCTCTGTGGGTTCGACTTCCAGCTCATTACCATGTCCCCTTGGGTACCACCTCCACCACAGATCTGGAATCCCTTCTGTTCTTCCCATTTCTGCTGACAGCAGTCTAGTCCAAGGCACCACCTCGCTCACCGGGACCACAGCAATGGCCTCCTGAATACCTCCTGCTTCCTCTCCTGTCGCAACTCTCTCATCCACTCTGTACAAGTATCCAGAGGGCTATTGTGCAGACCTGAGTTGGATCGCATCACTGCCCCACTTAACATCTGCTGATACCATTCAATTGCATTCTTGTCCCCTATGCCTGGATGATCTTTTCCCACCTCTTCGCATGTCTGGGTTGTTTAGTCTTTACTAGTCATTGCTGAGCACAGTTCTCAACGCAGTAGAAAGTTAGCGACTCCACCTCTTATGAGACGAGCTGCACAGTCATCTTGCAAAGGGTGAGAACACCGGGAGGTGGGAGGGATTGTGGCCATTGGTGGAATCTCCTACATGGTGGACAATGGCGGAGAGCAGGCTGGCCCAAGGAAATGGGGCCCGTGATCTCCCCAGAAACAGAAGGACCTTCCAGTACTGAATTCCTTCCGGGCTGGCCATCTTCACACCCCGGGGCCCCACGAGAAATGATTGGGGTCTTCCTCCTGGGATAAGAGGCACGTGACTTGTGGGAAAGATTCTATCTGTGTCATGTCCCCGCTCAAGGTCACTGGAGGGGTCTGATCAACAAAGAGTTGCATCACCATCCTTTGTTACACATCGTGACCATTTGTCCCAGGGTCTGTAGCGTGGTATTCAGCTCTGTCTGCATCCCCTCTGGCGGCAGTGATGGACAGCTGGAAGAGGATGTCCAGACTCCTGCCGGATGTCAGAAAAAGGCAATCTCACATCTGGAATGAGTCACCAAAGGAAAATATCTGCATGGGAAATGCAGAGATTACGGGACACAAGCTGAAGATCTGCACGAGCATCTTTAAAGATGCTATTGTGATGAGAAGCAATGGCCCAAAGCAATTACTGAACACATGTTGAAGCACATGCTAAGGCATGCACCCTCAGGACTCAGGGCGATGGGCTCCCAGGTCAGCGAGTGGTGGCCCTGAGGCTGGTTGGGGCATGAGATGTCAGCAGCTGGAGGGTCACCTGTCCTTTCCTCCTCAAAGAGGATCTGCAAGGCCAGGCATAAATCACGGTTTTTTTTTCCCTGTGGTCACTAGATGTCACTGCAGGAAAAAATCTGACCAGAAAACAGCTGCAAGGGAGAGAGATATTAATGTTTGGGATCCTAAGGAAGTGGTTGCCTTGGCAACAGGGAGCACGTGAAAGAACTCCTTCATGGACAGTGTGGGGTGTCTGAGTGATAGCCCAGCCAGTGCCCCAAACAGAAGATGCTGTCTGGAGCCCAAGCCCATGTATGGGAACTGAATGAAACAGCGAGAGAGACAGAGACAGAGAGAGAGAGAGAGAGAGAGAGAGAGAGGGAGGGAGGGAGAGAGAAGAGGGGGGAAAGGGAGCCAGAGGAGGGAGAGAGACTCACAGGGTGAGTGCTCAGCAAACCTGTGTTGATTCTGAGTCTGAATTCCAAATATGCACAGAATGGTGATTTGTCCCTCCAGATGTTTGTGATCCTAAAAAGATGCGTTTTATTGGCAAATTCAACCACAACTACAGAAATACTGAGAAAGGGCAGAGCCCAGAAGCCCAAGCACGTGCCCACAATTGAGTTCTCCACGGACAGGAAACCGCTGAGATACTGACCCAGGAGCAAAGGGTGGGGAAGGGGGTGCGTGTGGGGACAGGAGAGACTGGTCTCTAGCTGCTTCTCTCTCCTGCTTTGCCACTTTCTCTCCGCACCTCTTTGCAGGAAGGAGAGGAATTCTTCCTCAAGATGGGGAAATGGGAGAAAGCAGGAGAAGGCGGGAGAATGGGAGGCTGAGCGTGTTAACCTTCCAAGCCCGTCTTGGGCTTTTAATGGAAGCACCGACCAGCTAACTAATCGCAGGCAGCCGGGAAACCGTAGATAAAGATTTCCCTGCCCTGTGGCCACTGCTGCCCTAAACAAAGTGGTAACGTGGTCTTTGCCCCCCTACTCCCTTCCCTTTCTCCTCACTCTCCCGTCTCCCCAGGTGCCAGTGTCCTTGAACTGCCCTTTGCCTTTTCAAAACATCCACTCTACTCCGAGCTTCCTTCCTGCCTCCATCAGAGCTGGTTCCCTGAGTCCCACTGACCTTTGGATATTGGAATAAATGAGCTCCCTGGAGCTCCCGAGGGGTAACCCTTCAGAGGATGTTAGTAGTTTAAAGGGTAGCTTCTTATCCAAATGCATCTCTAGTTGTTAGAAGGTATGCAAGTGAGAGAATGGAGAATTCTAGACCGGATTCCATCCAGAGCCATCCAAACCAGGCATCTTGGCAAGTCCTTGGGCAGGGTCTTCCTCAAATCCCTGAGTGCCGAGGGGTGGGGGGGCCAGGACGGTGGACCATGATCCCCGGCCTCCCGTTGGGAAGCGACAGAAACACCCAGAGAGGCTGATGTCTCCTGCAGCGTCCTCAAGGAGGGTTGCCAGAAGGAACAGTACCCATAGGAGATCAGAGCAAGTGACAAAAAGGCAGAGAGATGTGGCAGTGACCAAAGTCCACAGAAAGTGGAAGCCCACACTGTCCAGCCTTGCTGGGATGCTGCGTCTGGGTCACATCAAGGCTGTGCAGGACCGATGGGCGGTGGCAGTCCATGAGAGGCAGGGGGTGTTGGCCGCAGACAAGGGCTCCTGGTACCACAGCCAGGAGACCTCTGGGGCCGGGCTTTTGGGACGAGCTGCCGGACTCCTGTGGGCTTGACCCCTCTTTCTGCTTGTCTGTATTTTTATTCTTCTACAAGGAACATCTATTATTCATATTAGTTAAAAAATATGAAAGCATTATTTGCGTTTGCTTTGCACATAACAAGCTGGTTTCCACATTTCAAGCATTTGCTTTGTCTCATGCAGTAATTATTACTAAATGTCTGTTAAATATGTTGAGCCAAATTACACACATCGGCTGTTGTTAAGATGACGCGTCTGAGGCTGTATTTCAGATGTGCAAGCGTGATGAGGACGTGGGTGTGCTCACAGGAGAGGCCTCCAGCCTGGCCGTCAGGCCTGCGTCTTGCAGCGTCAGGCCCGGCTCACCAGCTGTCACAGTTCAGGGGACCTTGGACAGAATCATTGCCTCCTGCCCATGGGCTTTGGCTCTGCCATCTCCCCCGCTCTCAGCCGGAACACTGTCTCCCGGGCGCTGCTGGTTGGTGCTGCTTGCTGCTCCCCATCCCGCCACGAAGACTGGGGACATCAGTCCCCGATGACATGGGGCGCATTTTCACCGGCATTTGCTAGGAAGAGGGGCAGGCTTTTTGGGTTCCTGGACCCAATTCCAACGCATGTATGTGCGGGGCTTCCCCACACCAGCAGGCAATTCTTGGACACCAGCAGGGTGTCAGAGTTCAACTCAATTCTGACACTGTCTACCAGGAGGTAGCGTGAGATTCCATGGGTTGAGGACTCGGTCCTACAAGGCTGCACCTCCAAAACTCCTCCACCCCAGGCGAAACCACAGGCCCTGCCTTCGAGCAGCCCGTCTCTCTGCAGGCCCCGCACAGGGGACACACTCTGCCTGCACACTTTGCTTGAACGCTTCTGCCCCACCTTCCAGTCTCCGCACCAGGGGGCTCAAGGTGAGGTCGGTGGACCAGCTGCACCAGCTGCACCTGCGAGCTCCTTAGAAACCAAGAATTTCAGAGGGTGAAAGGGGTAACAGAACACGCGTGTACATGATGGATGGTGGGATTAGTCTTTGCTGGTGGACGTGATGGAGTCTACACAGAAATTGAAATGTAGTGGTGTACACCTGAAGTTTATGTAGTGTTATAAACCAGTGTTACCTCAAAAAAGAAAAACCTAAATAGTTGAAAAAAAAAAATGAAACCAAGAATTTTGGGTCCTGCCTCAGACCTACCTGTCAGAATCTGCATCTTAACCTTAAAGTCTGAGAAAGACCAATGTGTGCCAGGGGTTGGCAGAACACAACCCACCGGCTTAATCGGGTGACCACTTGTTTCTGTATGGCCCACAAGCTGAGACGGGTCCTTACATTTTTAAACGGTTGACACCATAGACTGAATATTTGTGTCCCCTTAAAATTCTTATGTTGAGGGGCTGTCCTGGTGGCATAGTGGTTAAGCTCAGTCACTCCACTTCAGTGGCCCGGAGTTCAAGAGTTCGGATCCGGGGTGCTGACCTACACCACTTGTCAAGCCATGCTGCAGTGGCGTCCCACATACAAAATAGAGGAAGATTAGCACAGATGTTAGCTGAGGGCCAATCTTCCTCAAGCAAAAAGAGGAAGATTGGCAACAGATGTTTGCTCAGGGTCAATCTTCCTCACCAAAAAAAAATTCATATGTTGTAACCTAACTCCCAATTTGATGGTATTTGGAGGTGGGGCCTTTGGGAGGTCATTAGGTCATGAGGGTGGAGCTTTCATGAATGAGATTAGTGCCTTCCTAGAAGAGATCTTCTATGATGGAATACTATTCAGCCATGAAGAAGAAAAAACTTCTGCCATTTGCAACAACATGGATGGAGCTTGAGGGCATTAATGCTAAGCAAAATAAGGCAGAAGGAGGAAGACAAACACCGTATGATCTCATTTATATGTAGAATCTGAAAAAAAACTGAACTCACAGAAACAGAGACTAGGATGGTGGTCCCCAGAGGTGGGGGTTGGGGGGTAGACAAAACGAATGAAGGTAGCGAAAAGGCACAAACTTCCAGTTATAGAGAAATAAGTTCTGGGGAATGTGATGCACAGGATGGTGACAACAGTTAACAATACTGCTTTGTATATTTGAAAGTTGGTAAGAGACTGGATCTTAAAAGTTCTCATCACAAGAAAAAGATTGGTAACTATGTACAATGATGGACGCTAACTAAACTTCTTGCAGGATCATCTCACAACATACACCTTTATCAAATCATTATGTGGTACACCTTAAAGTAATACAAAGGTATACGTCAATTATATATCAATAAAACTGGGAGAAAAAAAAAGAGACCCCAGGAAGCCATGTGAGGTCACAGCAAGAAGTTGGCCACCTACAAACCAAGAATTGGGGTCTCCCCAGACACCGAATCTGTAGGAGCCTTGATCTTGGCTTTCCCAGCACCCAAAACTCGATAAATAAGTGTCTGTGGTTCATAAGCCACCCAGTTTATGGTGTTCTGTTACAGCGGCCCAAATGGACTAAAACAGTTGGGGAAAAAAATCAAAAGAAGAAGAATATTTCACGACGTGAGAATTATGTGAAAGTCAAATTTCAACATCTACAAATAAAGTTTTATTGGGACACAGTCACACTCATTCCTTGATGGGTTTCCATGGCTGTTTTCACACCACAATGGCAGAGTGGAGTGGTTGCAACAGACACCATACGTGGCCCACAAAGCCTGAAATATCTACCATCTGGTCCTTTCCAGGGAAATTTGGCCAACCTCCATCTGTAGGATTAGACCCCATACACTCATCTCGTCTTATTTCCCGTGATTTTCCAACACTTGTTCTCAGGAAGATGAAAACATGGCCTCCCTCTTTGACCTCATCACCCCATGCCACAATTTGTATGACTTCCATCCTATTCCTGTGCTCCCACCTGTACTCACCTTGGACAGACCAGATCATAGAGTAGATCCCACCTGTTTCTGAAGCCTTGGCCAGTTTCTCTTGCCACCTTGACTTCTCCTTTGCTAAACTCTGATCGCCGCCTGGCCATCAGGAAGTCCAGTTCATTGTGGGACTGGAGTGCTTTCTTCCAGTTGTATTTGTTTTCAGGATTGCTAAGGAGTGTCTGGTCCAGTCCATCTTTGTCACCCCAGCACTAATGGAGCCCTTGGCCCAGAAAAGGCACTCAATAAATTGTCGACTGAGCCAATGACGGAATTAATGAGCTGTGGCATCTATTTCTGGGTGCTCCTAGCAGCACCCACCATGGCTCTGGGTAGCTGGTTTCCAGTAAAATGATGAATTGATGGACTGATTTTCCTTCAGGAGGCCCAAAATGTCTCTCTCGTTCACCCACGCATTCTCCACAAACATATTAAGCATCGATGCTGTGCTAGTTTCTAGGGTTACAAAGATGAGTTAAGATGAAAACCACCCCTTTATCACCTTACAAACCAGGAGCAGAGGGAAGCGTGTGCTGTAAGTAGCCCAATTGTTGGCTCCTTTTGGTTCGTGAAAAGCTCTGTCCTGCCACCAGCCATCTCTGGGAGGGCCGGGTGCACACGAGACACACCTGCTTCCAGACTAAGAGAGGCGGCAGGAGAGGTCCTGCTGCCACCCCCTTCACCGGTGTTTCCTGGTACCGAGGTCCCTGCCGTGGCTTGGGGCCAGTCAGAACCACTTTGGAGGGCCCGACAAGTGTTTGTCTCGCTGCTCCGTGCTGGCCTTGGGGTTCCACAGGGACGGCAGTCTCTTCTGGGGGCTGCCTGAGCCCCCGGGGTGCCCTGTGGTCTGGAGGGTTGTGATATGTGTCCTCCCCATCGCGCTGTAGCGTCCATGCCAGGGTCCCAGTGTGTTACAGGGTGTGACGACTGTTACGGGCTGAAGTGTGTTCCGTAAAATTCATAGGTTGAAGTCCCGATGCCCAGTATCTCAGAATGTGGCTGCATTTGGAGATGGGGTCATTACGGATGTAATTAGTTAAGAGGAGGTCCTGCAGGAGTAGGGTGGACCCATAATCCCATAGGACTGGTGTCCTTATAAAAAGGGGAAATCTGGGCCCAGTGACAGACACGCACAGAGGGAAGATGATGTGAGGACGCTGGGAGAATGTGGCTGTCCACAGGCCAAGGGGAGCGGCCTAGGACACCTTCTGCCTCACAGTCCTTGAGAGGAACCAACCCTGGCAACCCCTTGGTCTTAGACTTCCAGCCTCCAGACTGTGAAACAGTGCATTCCTGTTCAACCCCCTTGGTTGGGGAAATTTGTCAGGGCGGCCCTAGCAGACTAGCGCAAGGACTCAGCCCCTCCCCCTCTGCTGGTAGAGCTCCCTCCTTCTCTCAGGACTTTGGTTCACGGGAGGGGTCATCAAGGGCTCAATGAACATCCAGGATGCTGCTCTCAGAACCCCACTCCTACCGACAACCAAGGTTTGGCTATTGGGTCCAGCTCATCTTGCCTGATTCCTCCCCATTATGAGGACGTCTCTTCCCGCGGGCTCTTTGGCCTCCATCCACCCACAGGGACCAGCAGGGAAGCCCACCCATTTGCCAGATCAACAGAGATTAGTCTGGTCCCCATCAGAGGGAAGAGTGTGAGGCTTTTCCCAGGAAGGCCCTCAGCCCCCGTGCAAAGGTTGCCCCACCACTGACCAGAGCTGGCGCCCACACGCTGGACCCTGGGAAATGGGCAGTGGAGGGGAGGCTCACACCGAGAGTCCTGCCCCGGGCATGTGAGGAAGCAACATTATAGTCATAATAGACACAGGCACAGGCTGCAGCCATGGCTCAGAGCAGGGAGTAACGCTGTGCCTCCCAGAGGAAGGACCTTCAGCAGGGAGGGCTGTGCAAGGCGGTGTAGACAAGGCAGGAGCTGACATTCACGCAGAACGGACGGCACTTGCAGGGTTTGTGAGCAGCTCAGGGAGTGGCGTTACAGAGGTTTTGAAGAAGGGAGCACAGAATAGGTGGGGCCGGTGCTCTGCCCTGTCTGGAAATAGGGACCACGACACGGCTTGAAGAGGCTGCGACATGATCAGATGCACTTCGGAAAGAGCAGTATGCAGGAATGGCAGCTATCTGAGAGCACGCGGCATCGCGCTGTGCTCCACCTCTTCGCTGTGCTCAGAATGTGTTTCTCCTTCTCACACATGGGCTGGAGCATGCACGTGCACACACGCCACACTCATTCTCTCACACACACACCACACACCATGCACACTGCACACTCTTTTCCACCTTCTGCCTGATAAACACTTCCTAATGTTTGTGTTAGCCTGAGAATCACACTCTGGGAAAAGCTCTTGGAAGTTTAGAACGAGCAGGGCAAATGTATTCACCTTTCTGAGCGTTAGCCTCCTCTCCTGTGAAATGGCATAATTGTCTCTGCTGTATTCACCTACAGGCTTGTTAAAAGAATGAAATTAGAATTTGATATTGGATAGTGCTCTCTACATTGGCATAAATGTAAGGGGTGCCAAAAAGGATAATGATGGTGACAAAGATGGTGGCAATGGTGATGGAGAAGATGGTGATGATGGTGGTGAAGATGGCGAGGATGGTGGTGGTGGTGGTGATGGTGAAGATGGTGATGATGGTGATGGTGGTGATGATGATGGTGGTGATGAAGGTGGTGATGATGGGTGATGAAGATGATGGTGATGTGCTGGTGGTGATGATGAAGGTGGTGATGATGGGTGTTGAAGATGATGGTGATGTGATGGTGATGATGAAGGTGGTGATGATGGGTGATGAAGATGATGGTGATGTGATGGTGGTGGTGATGGTGGTGATGTAGAAAGCCAGTGTTTCCTACCTTCCAGGCCATTGACCTCCTGGCTAGGTGACTGTCTTGTGCTGCCCTTGATGCCATAGCCCAGAGGGGGCTGGTTGGCCAATGTGAAAAGAGCAGCTGTATTCCCCAGATATTCACGCTCATTAGCGCACAGAGGCCCCACTGCTCACGGACCCTCTGTCCTTCAGTGGGGGCTTGTGCCTGGCACTTGAAGGAAGAGTGAGGGCTTCCTTGGCACCACCCACCTGCGTGGCCCTGTGCTTCTGGAGGAGGTCCTTGACTCGTGGACTCAAGGGGTGAGCACCATAGGCCTTCCTCCCTGGTGGGCGAGGCCGAGTGACACTACTTCTTACAGCCCCATGCCACCAATTCGTGGCATGCTTCCATTTAGCAAAGGGAAATGGAAATTCTGTGTTCTTTCTTGCGAGTTAAAAAGTGGTGAGTGGTCCTCTGTCTTAATCACCTCCCTTTACCTCTGTCCTAGAAATCTGAGACTTATAACAAGAAAAACACTGTCACTCAATCGCCAAAGGCCACTTACAGCAAATTCTCAAGGCCTCAGGGCCTTATTCAGCAACTTCATTTTCCCCAGGGCATTAGATCCTTTAAGGGTTATCCCTTGCTGACTGAATATTTTCAGTTTCTTGGAACCAAAGTGAACTTCCACAATATTCCACATAATCAAGGAGAAGAATTAGAAACAAATGCACGATGGCCCACGGTGAGCCCTTGGTTCGGGCAAACAAGCATTGCGCAGGGATGACAGGTGGAATGGGGGCTGATTCTCCTCCGTCTGAAGGAGCTCTCCCACACGGAGAAGGAGACTCACGCAGTTGATGGAGACGCTCTCCTGAGACAGACCCCAGGGCTCCATGTCAGAAATCCCGCTGATCACTTCCCACCCCGTATGTTTTGAAGCTTGGTCAACAGCATTTACTGCTAAGAATGTTATTAAAAGTCAAACCAAGCAATTCTTGCCAAACCCCAGGGGGAACGTTACTGGGAATGAATAATTTTGAAAAGATCCTGGCAACCGAGTGCATTAACCACAAATGGCCAGGAAAGTGGAGCACAGAGGCGAGAGGGGGCGTCAAAACTCAGAACCGTAAGAAATGCCAGCTCTCTCCCCTCAGGCTGCTTGGAGGTGCCAGTGCCTGGGCCCACCCATGGTCTCAGCCTAGGGGGCTGCCTTCCCCCTCTTTGATCACTAGAGAGGAACAAGCAAATTCCTCCTCAGCAGCTTCTGCACAAAACTGCAGCTGTCATGGCCTCAGGCTACTTATAAGGCCCCTACAGGAGTCACGAGGAGCTGAGGCAGGAACCACAGCCAGCAAACAGCTTCGCAGAAGCCCACGTGGCATGCCCTAGTCCGGCCAATGTGGTGGCGGAACCAGGGCATCCATCTGCCTCCTGGTCTCAGGTTGGGAACACAGTCTACCCTGAAATTTCCGTAACATCTTCTCTGCCTCTCCTGCGCTTGCCACCGATGATCGCCATTCTGGGTGTTGCTGTCTTCAGGCAGGCAGCCCACACCAGGCTTTGGCATCAGCATATCTTCATGATGTTAAGCCCATGACAAGACCAACCAGAACCTCAGTTTTCTCCTCTGTCAAATGGGAATGGTCCTCTTTCGGTTACCAGAACAGAGACCCATTTTGGTTACACCAGAAGCGGTAAGGGGACCCTTAGAAATAAACATGGCAAGGATCTTGAGCTTGGGGCCATTTTGCCAAGAGACTGAATTGTGTTGGGCTCCAAGCAATAGCTTGAAGGGTCCAGCGGCTGACCTGCTGACCCACCACTGGCTCTGGAGGGTTTCCTCACAGCGGGGTATCCACTCATCCAAACCCTATCGCATCACCACGACGTGGCTAAATTCTCTCTCTCTGTGTCATTCTCCATCCAGTCTGCATTCCCGGGAAAAGGTCTTCTGGTACGATTGGGTAATGACCTTTTCCGTTTTTAGCCCTTTTAGTGTGAAGCTACATCATAGGGTGCTGGACCGACTGTAGGTTGCGTGTCCTTGGGCCACGTGTCTGTCCCTGGTTTAATCAGATTGCAGAGGTCAGGGTCACTGTGAAATAGATAGAGGAGGTGCTGCCGCATCCTCTGGAGGGGAGCAGGCGTGTGGGCCACACTTCCCAAATGCGCCCTGTCACAGGAGTTGTGGCACTTAGAACCGTCCAGGCTCCTGCCCTGGAGGGTCTGGTTTGATCTGGGGCAGGGAGGGTCAGAAAAATCTGAAGCTTTCGCAAATGCCTTCAAGAGCCTCTTATGATCCCCACACAGAGCTGGCTTCATGGGTGTGTGACCAGCACAGCTGTAAGGGCCCCGACTCAGAAGGGCCTCACGCTTGGGGTTAATGCTCTGGGTCACTGTCTTAAACTTAATCGTTTCCTCTTTGCATGTGTGTTTTGTAAGTGAAGTCTGATGGGGAAATGGGGCCTGTGCCAGGAGCTTGGAGCCTCAGGTCGCTCGTGGTCTCCCCATTTCCCTGCCTCCCCAGAACGAGTTCAGGTCCCCAGCCCCTTGCCCCTGGGTGCCGAGGCCCTGCCCTGCCCCCACCCCAGGCTGAGCACCCACAGCCTTGTGCCGTAGATGGGAACCGGGTTTCATCTGCAGGGGAAGCTCTTTGCTCTGCTGTCACCCTCTACCCCTGGGGGTGTCTGGGCAGGAACACGGGGGGTCAGGCTGGGGCGCGTGTGTCCAGCAATGTCTCAGAATGGAGTATGACTGGGCTTGGTCGTCTCTCCCCAAGACCGGGAGTGCCACATCGCAGGGGGCGCATGACTCAGTGGAGGCCCCTGTTCCAGGTACTGAGCCCCGGATTTCAGCCTCGTGAGAGCCCGAGGGGTAGACCCAGCTAACATGCGCTAGACTTGTGACCCATGGGAGTTGTGAAGTAATATGCTTGTGTTGTTTTAAGTTGCCAAATTTGTGGCAATTTGTTATGAGGCAATAAAAAAAAATGAATACAGAACCCGTGAGAATGTAAGTCTCCAAGAAATCTGTAGAAATCCTAGTGAGGCGTTGGGGCACTTACCAGCTGTGGTATTTGGAGAGTCCAGGTCCCTATTTCCTAGATTCTAGGGCATAGGGGACCATTTGACACCTGGTCCAAACCAGGCACTGCTGTGCCGTCTTCTGCACTTTTCTGGTTCATGACGATGCAGATGGTTGGACATGGTCTTGACTGATGGCTGCCCAGCTCAGGGCCAGGGTCCTCCCTGAGTGAGCAGGTGGGGCAATGGCCGGCTCTCCCTTGACATGCATGCCATGAGGGTCACCAGGGAGCTTGCCAACCTGTGAATGCCAGAACCCACACCCAGATCAGGGAGCCAGGGAAGATGCAGGTGGTCCCTGCATCAGTCTGAGCATACGAGGCGGGGGTGGACCAGGGCCAGTGTGGGTTTCCGTATTAACACCCGGGGCATTCAGGTACCAATGCACAACCCAAACGGACCTTTTCAAAAGGAGGAGTGTGAAGTTTACTCAGTAACTCTCTCTCCTACGGTGGTGTTTGCAAACACTACCAAATAAACTATTGACTATTCAACAGAGCAGGGCTCTATCTTTCTTCTAACTGGGGAGTGAGAAACCCATGCCCACTGCCTACCCAGGATGAGAGCTCGGTTACAGGGTTTGGGGCAGGCAGAGCCGCGTTTCAGGGCCTGGAAGACCAAGCCCTGAAGCTGTGCTCTCACTCAGGGGCCACGTGTCTCTCCCATCCCTGCTTCCTCTTGTGCAGCTGCTCTGTTACTCTCTAACTTTTCCTCCTTGCCCATGTTGTACTTGGGCCAATAATGGTCACCCCCAGCCCTCAAGTCTACATGACTTTAGAGTTCTCGTGTCTACCTGTCCCATTTGGTCCAAATGATGGGGTGGTGGGGTTTCCTGACTCACAATCCAGAGAGAGAAGCAAATGTCTCTGCCTGGCTCCCCTTAGCTGGGGCTGAGCTGGTTGGTTGTACCAGGTGTTGCCCAGGACCTGACGATGCCCCTGGGGCTGTGTCCTCCTCTGTCTCTGAAGGGGCAGCAGGCAGGACAGAGAAGGCGGATGGTCAGTGCAGCCATGCCAAACGCGCCTGATTCCATCAGTGAGCATATTTCTGACGTGGCGTTCTTAAGGGATGGGAGGTACCACACTTTGTTATATTTCATAACGTATTCATGGCGATCGTAATAACAACTGCTCTTAGGGTTCTTGTGAGGATTAAATTCATTTCTTTATCATGTGACACACACTGTTTTTTAAATTGTGGTAAACAAAGCACATAACATAAAATTTACCAACTTAACCATTGTCAAGCGTGCCATTTAGTAGCGTTAAGTAAACTCACACTGCCCTGAACTGGATCTCTGAAACTTTTTCATGTTGCAAAACTGAAACTTTATACCTATTGAACCACAACTCCCTAGGGGGGCTGGCCCGGTGGCCGAGTGGTTAAGTTCAGGTGCTCTGCTTTGGCGGCCCCGGGTTCCACCAGTTCAGAACCTGGGTGCCGACATGGCACCACTCATCAGGCCATGCTGAGGCGGCATCCCACATGCCACAACTAGAAGGACCCACAACTAAGATATACAACTACATACTGGGGCGCTTTGGGGAGAAAAAGCAGAAAAAAAATAGAAGATTGGCAAGAGTTGTTAGCTCAGGTGCCAATCTTAAAAAAAAAGGAAAAACCCCTCCCCATTGCCCCTCCCCCCATCCCAGGTAACCCGCATTCTACTTTCTGTCTCGATGATTTTCACTACTCTAGGGACCCTGTACAATTGGGATTATATAGTATTTGTTTTTTCGTGACTGGCTTATTTCACTTAATGTCCTCAAGGTTCATCCGTGTTGTGGCATGTGTCCAAATTTCCTTCCTTTTTCAGGCTGTATAGTATTCCATCATATGGATATACTACATTTTGTTTATCCATTCATCTGTTGATGGGTATTTGGGTTGTTGGCTATTGTGAATAATGCTGCTATGAACATGGATATGCAAAGATCTCTTTGAGACCCAGCTTGTCCATTCTTTTGAATATATATCCAGAAGCGGAATTGCTGGATCATATTGCAGTTTTATTGTTCTCTTGAGGAACCTCCATGCTGTTTTCCACAGCAGTGGTACCACTTCGCACGCCTACCAACAGTGCACAAGGGTTCCAGTCCCCCCACATCCTCACCAAAGCTTGTTATTTTCTGTTTGTTGTTTTCTTAATAGTAGCCATCCTTCAGGTGTGAGGTGATATCTCACTGTGGTTTTGATTTGCATTTCTTGGATGATTAGAGATGTTGAGCATCTTTTCACATGCTTGTTGGCCCTTTATCTACCATCTTCAGACAGGAACTGCCTTCAGCACGAGGAAACAGTGTAAACAAAAGGAACCCTTGCCTTTCCAGAGAATACATTCTACTAGGCAGAAAGAAACCAAGACTAAAACCACACTGGTGTGTCAGGTGAGGACAAATGCTATAGAGACCCAGCAGGTGGGGTTGGAGACAAAGGTGACGCTGGGGCAGGAGGTGACTTTATGCACAGAGGCCAAGGAAGACTCTAGTGAGTAGGTGCCCATGGGGAGTCCTGGGAGGGGAGTTCCGCGCAGGGAGTGTGGGAAGGAGCCTTCCAGGCAGAGAGATGTGCAAAGACCCTGAGGAGGAATGGCTGGTGTATCTGAGGACCAAGGAGACCAGGGCTGGAGGGGGCTGGAGGGGAGGAGGCCCAAGGGGCATGGTGGAGGGGTGGCCATGTGTGGTCTTTAGGTCCAATGCAAGAGTGTGGCTTTTACTCTGAGCAAGACGGGGGCATATAAAGTATCTAGCACAATGTCTAGTGTAAAAAGTGTTTAATATTACTGATTATTTTTAATGTCAGCACATTTTGTTCCTTTAATAGAAAATGCCTTGGCTAATCTAATTTTACAGGCAATTTAAGGACAGGGTCTGAGAAGACAACATATTTAAAAATTCCCCCTTCTGTCCGGGAGCTGGGAGGGGTCCCTGAAGGGACTCCCTGATCCTTCCAGAAGTTGCCGATCTGGAATTTGTTCCACATGTCAGTCATTTGGCTGCCTCCTGGAATTCTTTAAACTCTTAAGGAATTCGAGGGACCTGGTAACTGTTATGCAAGAAAACATTCCGGGGAAGTGTGTGTGTGTGAGAGAGAGAGAGAGAGAGCACATAGCCTATGAGATTTTGTTGGACACCCCAGCTTCTACTGACGTCCGTAGCCTGGAAAGAGGACTCAGATGCAGCCTGTGTCTTAAGCTGAAATCTTTGAATGTTTCCGAGCCTTCAAAATAGCTTGGACAGGTTGCTGTTCTCCATAGCATAGCGATGACTTTCTGATGTCAGAATAATCCCACCCAGCAGGTTGGCCTCGGTGTGGAGATGGAGGCTTTCCATGGAAGAGAGTGCTGTTCTTAAGAGAGCATCACTGCACAGAGCAGAGGCTCCAGTCAGCCAACCTGGCCACTGGGGCAGCTGTTTCCATGGCATCCATTGGCGCTGGGCACACTGAAAGAAAGGGCTAGATTGGAGTTGGAAAGATTCTTCATACCATCAGGGAAGGGAAGTGGAAAGGGGAGGGTGTGTACACAGAAGCAGAGCCTTCTGGGTTGTTCTTTTGCGGCCAGCCCTGTATTGAGAGAGCTCCCTCCTTTTGCTGAGAGCAGGTAGAGTCCTTAGCATGGCTCCTTGGCATCATAAAGAAGATTTCGTTTTGAGTAAAGTGCAGGAACATGTCAAAGGATTCCAGAATGTTCCAAGGCTATTTGAGTCGAATCCATGTTGCATCATTTCCTTTGTCCACAGCGCAGTGAGGTCACCTCTGACAAGCCTTGCATCATTTCCTTGTCAGTTCTGGCAAAGAAAGGATTACATATCTCCATTTCAGTGTGAAGGTCATCTGAGGAAAGAAATCATCCAGAGAGTTCTGTAGGGTTTTCAGGAGCCCACAGATTTCTTCCTGCGGAAGCGATGACAAGTCCTTGTCATGCTGACTCCAGCCTGTACTGTGCTTACTCCAGGACTAGAAAGTTCGTTCGCTTCCAATCTTTTCTTCCAGAGTAACAGCTTGACCAGAACATCTTGTCGTTTTCTAATAGCACCTGGATCTATTGCAGACTCTCGATGTAAGGATTTATCTTCCTCATACGCCCAAAAATATTCTCCCAGGAATCCCAGCTGTGAGTGAACGTTATGTGATCAAATAGATCTTCCTGTTCTCTCTCAAGAAAAGACAAGCTGCGTAAATTTGTGCTTTAGGTCAGTTAGCTAAGGCCTCCTCCAGACCCCCAGGAGATGATGCAGTAGATAGAGGAGGAGAGTCAGGTAGAAATGATTACTATTGAGGAGAAGGAGGAAGGTGAAAGGGGAGGAAAAGGGCAAGCAAAACAAAACAAAACAAAATCCAAACAAATGAAACCAGCTTTGCTAGAATATGGATGGATAATTGGAAGATGATAATATAGAGATGTGAATGCCTTTGGCCATAATTAAGTTGGAAAAGCTCATTCACTGTACACCATTGAAGATCTCTGGGAAAAGAGAGAACATCAGCTTGAAAAGCTTAAAATTTAACTGATAGTCACTGCTTGACACAGAAACGACTGTAATCTCAAGATAATCTGCAATTAGCATTCTTCCCAGTGGTACAATAACTACCTGCCATGGTTGCTACGGAGATGAAATCAGGTAAAGCTTGAGAAAGCCCCCATTAGACTGTAGTGTGTTATTCAATTTGAGGGATCGTTATTTTCAGTCATCAGATAAAATCCACTTTGCATAAAAAGTGTTTATTGAGGTGCTACTAATATGCCAGATACTTTAAATTCATGATTTATTTTAATCTTCACAATGACCCTACAAAGCAGGTATTGGGCCCATCGATTTTTTTTAAGTGAACATAACTTACAGCTTGTCTATAAGAGACGTTTCTAAGTGTTTCGAGTTTGGGAGAAATTTCCCATGCATACAAAGGAGCTCTAAACGTAATTCTTGATACCATGAGAAGAAGAAGAACATAGCATCTGGATTAACTGAATTTAGCAGCATTAAACCTGGAGCTGAGGATTAAACTTGCTTAGATGTTTATTGCAGTGGGAGAGCGGCTGGTCAGTAGACATCCATCCTCTGAGAAGAAAAATACAGAGAGATTAAAAGTGCATGGTGAAAAAAGGAGAAAGGGCATGTTTCCCAGATTACCTTACCTACTAGACATCACCTTACTAATTGGTGTTAATGAGAAAAAATTAGCTAGGTCTTCCCTGGTTTTTCTCAAACTACTGGTCTGGGAATTGGACGAGAGGCTCACAATGGAGGAAGAGACAGGGGAAGTTTTTGAGTAAAGATGCTGTACGGACGAAAAGTGCAAGATGACCCCAGGCCTTCAAAGGAGCCACAGAGAAAAGTGTTTCCTCTAGCATCATGGGTTCAGAACATCCTAGGCTGAGAGAAGATGCAGATAGAAGAGAGAAAGCTAAGCTAGAAAGTGTCAAGGAATATAACCACAGGAATAAACAAGTAGAAAATGGAGTTTCTGGACCTACCGATGAGCATGCTTCCTACCAAAGGGGAGTTTATTTTCAGTGTGGCACTGTGACTATAAAGCTGAAGGATTTTTGTCAAACCTAAGCTGACTCCTTTAAAAATAGCCCTTTGCTGTGTATTGTGGACCATCATATGCTGTTCAAGATGCTAGAGAAAGGACAGTGGGCAGGACCCACCACCTGCCTTTACAATGGTTCCTGTCTAATGCGAAGTCAGAGAGGTAAGCAGAGGTTATGAAGCTGAAGGACAGTGCTCCCACAAGGAGGACCAAGATCCTAAGGGACCAGGGCAGCCCAGATGAGGCCTAACACACAGCATCCTTAGGGACAGGGAGATGGAGCTAGGCAATGACCCCCCAGGATCCCACCAGCTCCTCGTTTTAAAAATGAGGGAGGTACAAGGAAAATATGCACATGGCCAATAAGCCCGTGAAAAGATGAGCTCAACATCACTAACAGTTGGGAAAATGCAAGTCAAAACTACAGTGAGATGCTACCTCACACCCATCAGGATGTCAAAAAAACAGAAGATAACAAGTGTTAGCAAGGACCTGGAGAAACTGGACTCCTTGTGCCCCATTGGTGGAAATGTAAAATGGTGCAGCTGCCATGGAAAACAGGATGGAGGCTTCTCAGAAAATTAAAAATATACAGCATTTCCACTTCTGGGTATGAAGTCAAAAGAATTGCAAGCAGTGTGGAAATTAATAAAATGAACCTTAACTAAATTGGAGTCAGGAAGGCCTGTAGGGGGAGCTCTCACACCCTATCCACTATCTTTTACACCAAATAGGAAGAGGCTGAGACTTGCATCTTCCACTAGAAGGAAAACTACTTTGCTGCTGAAGGAAGATTCTCTGCCTACCAGGCAACAGCTCAGCCAATGAGAAGCACCACAGCTCAGCCAATGAGAAATGCCTCAGTCCAGCCAATGAGAAACGCCTCAGCTCAGCCAATGAGAAACGCCTCAGC
>NC_060283.1:37532982-37566390 GCF_021613505.1 Equus quagga | reverse complement strand
TGAGAAACGCCTCAGCTCAGCCAATGAGAAATGCCTCAGCTCAGCCATGAGAAACGCCTCAGCTCAGCCAATGAGAAAATCTTCAGCTCAGCCAATGAGAAGCCATTGCTGCCCTGAACTGTTACTTCCCCCATTGGGCTTTTATTTAGAACAGCCCCTCCTTACTCCTCCTTTTTCTTTATAAAAACAGCTCCCCTCCTTTGTTTTCTGGATTTGCCTACAATTTGCCATAGCATGCACATCCCAAATTGCAATTCTTTTCGCTATTCCTGAAGAAACTCATTTCGAGATAAAATCTGGTATATCCATACCAGGGAGTATTTTTCAGCTTGCAAACGAAGGAGATTCTGACGTGCTACAACATGGGTGAGCCTGGAGGACAGGATCCTAAGTGAAATAGGACGAATACTGTATGATTCCACTTGTGTGAGCTACCTGGAGTAGTCAAATTCATAGAGACAGAAAATAGAATGGTGGTTGCCAGGGGCTGGTGGGGGAGGGGAATAGGGACTTAGTGTTCAATGGGGACAGAGTTTCAGTTTCGCAAGATGGAAAGAGTTCTGTGGATGGATGGAG
Source organism: Equus quagga (assembly GCF_021613505.1). NCBI lineage: Eukaryota > Metazoa > Chordata > Mammalia > Perissodactyla > Equidae > Equus > Equus quagga. The sequence continues at coordinate 37,565,814 of NC_060283.1, read as the reverse complement.
GTGATGGTGGCACAACCGTGTGAATGTACTTAATGCCACTGAACTGTACATTTAAAAATGATGAAGTTGGTCAATTTTATGTCATGTGTGTTTTATCACAATTTTTTTAAAAAAGGTGGGCGAGGGAGGCAGATGCTGGAAAGTCAGAAGTGGAGGATGCAGGAAAAAGGTGTCCTTGCTCACAAGTGCTGTGGCCTCTCTCCCCTTCTCTAAGGAGAAACCCTGCCCCCATCACTTGTGGGTCTGTGACCTTCCTGAAGAGTGGGTACCACATGTGGTGACTGCTGTCGAGGTTCACATTAGCCTCTTTAAATGTGGATAAAAATGTTCCCCCAAAAGAGGTGGGCACACAGAGTGACATATGGGGCCCTGTTCCCCTCGGACTAAATGTGTAACAAAGACAGTTCTGTGCCGGTAGCTCCTGTGCTGACTGAGGCTGAAGCATGGTGAGGTCATGGATCAGGGTGACAGAGCTGGGCGACCCCATCCTTCACCTCCTCGTCCCCGCTCTTTGGGGTCACTGAAGAACAGGGGCTTTCATTACTCAGAGGGAGAAATGAATCCCGTCATTATTAGATTTTGGTAAAAACATGTCACACTTCAGAAAAGTCCTTGCTGGAGCTCTCCAGAGAGCCGACAGTGTTGTTGTATGTGAAGAAAAACCACTTCGTCTCTCCTGGGCTGGAGACAGATGTGTTTATTAGCCTTTGGGGGTCCTTAACACGAAAACACAAGCACGGCGCCCTCCTCGCCACCCTCCAAATGAAATTAAACCACAAAGTTGAAAGCAAAATACAGAACAAGCATAAAGTAATTTACCCATGTTCTTATTCTTCCCCATGATCACTGCTGTGACGAGATTTGATTTAAAATTTTTGAAATTAATATACCTTATTTTTTTAAAAAGTTTTAGGTTGGTGGAAAAATTGAGCAAAACGTCCAGAGTTCCCATATATCTCTCACTCCCCCTATACACATAATTTTCCCTTATTACTAACATCTTGTATTAGTGGGGCCCATTTGTTACAAGTGGTGACCCAACATTGGTACATTATTATTATTATTAATTAAACTACATAGCTGACCTTAGGGTTCATTCTTGGTGTTGTACACTTGATGGGTTTTGACAAATGGATAATGTCATGTATCTACCGTTATAGAATCACAGGGAATCCTTTCTTTGCCCTAAAAATCCTCTGTGCTCCACCCATTTATCCCTCTCTTACTCCAACCCCTGGCAATTATGGGTATTTGTACTGCCTCCATAGTCTTGTCTTTTCCAGAATGTCATAGAGTTGGACTCATATAGTATGGAGCCTTTTTAGACTGGCTTCTTTCACTTAGCAATATGCATTTATGTTTCCTCCATGTCTTTTTGTGGCTTGATAACTCATTTCTTTTTTCACTGCATTTCTGTTGTTTTTTCTTTTTTCTTTTTTTTTGGAAAGGACGCTTGTGTTTGCTTGAGTCAGTGCCCAATGCATCTCACAAACACACATAGACACACACAAAATAATTTTAGATTTTTCGAAAATTACAAGTATAGAACAAAGTCCTTATATGCTCCTCAGCAGCCCCCCCTAATGTGAACTTCTTTATATAACCACAATGTATTTGTCAAAGTAAGAAATTGACACTGGGATACTATTAAGTACAGACTTTGCTCAGGTTTCACCAGCATTCCCTCTACTACCCTTTTTTTGTTCCGGGGTTCTATCCAAGACATCACGTTGGATGTCATTGCAATGTCTCCTTAATCTCCTCTAGTCTGTGACGGTTCCTCGGTCTTTCCTTGTTTTTTGTGACCTTCACTGTTTTGAAGAGAGTACTCAGGTATTTTGTAGCTTGTCCCTCAATTTTTGGTTTGGCTGATGTTTTCTCGTGACTAGACTCGGGGTAGGGGTTTTGGGGACAAACACTGCAGAGGCAAAGTGCCCTTCTCATCGCATGCTATCAAGGAGTCTGTGTGATGAACTTGACTTGTCACTGGTGGTGCTAACCTTGATCGCCTGGCCAAGGTAGCGTTGGCTAGGTTGTTCCCACCATAAAGTTACTTCCCCCCCTTGCCATAGTCTATCCTTTGGAAGTACGTCACTAAATGGGGTGGGAGGTGAGTTTCTGCTGTCTTGATGGACCAGTTTGTTTACCCATTCACCTATTGAAGGACATCTTGGTTGCTTCCAAATCTGGGCAATTAGGAAATTTTTAAATTTCATAATTTTCAACTCATTTGAGTCAACACCTGGGAGCGCAATTGCTCGACCGTGTGGGAAGGCTTACGGTTAGCTGTGTGGGAAACTGCCCAGTGGTTTTCCGGAGCGGCCGTCCAATTTCACCTTCCCCCCAGCGATGGATGAGAGTTCCTGCTGCTCCCTGTCCTCGCCTATCAAATGTTTAGATCAAGATCATTTTCATTCTATTTTGGATTGACCCAAGCCTGGCATTCCCCAGTGTGGTAATTCTGCACTCATGGGCATACACGCCCTTTGAACATTTCTGCTCTGTTTCAGGCCATGTTTGAGTCCCTCTGCCCCTCCTGGTTTTGAACACAGGGAGATTCCTCTGCTGGTACTTGCAGGCTTTCGTACTTGACTCATCATTCACATAAATAAATAACGTTAGTTTGCAGAGGAGCCCATGCCCCGGATTGATTGTAACAACACATGTCCAGCCGTGCCCACTGCCCCAGAAGTGGCCAGGCTGAGGCTGGTGTCACGAGCGGGCTCTCCTGCACGTGTGTGTCCTCCACTGTGCACATCGAATGGATATTTCCTCCTTGAAACGAGCTCTCTACTGTCGAGTTCAGAGAAGTGCTGTGAAGGGCTCGAGTGGTCCTTGCAGGGAGGGGATGCTGGGCTCCAGAAGGGTCTGGCTTTTCCGTGACAAAGAGCATGTCCTATGCAGGGGAATTAGGTGGCTCAGAGGGAATGAAAGGTGAGACTCCCTGAAAGCTTTACTGATTTACCATTATCGATAAATCAATCTAGTCCTGGATGTTCCAGTCTCACAGTGAAATCGTGGGCCAGTCGCCATGTTGGTGGCTCCCCACATGCAGCCACTTGAGCCCCAGGATCAGGCCTTCCTCCTGTCTGTCATTTATGTGTCTGTCACAGACCCTGGCTCTGAGCAGAGGGTCTGAAATGCAGTCTTAGTGTGTGGTGGCTGCATACAGTGAATCACGAGGCAGGAGGAATTCAGATTTGTTCTTTCTGCAATTTTCCCCCTGAGCTCCACCTTTCTTTTTTTTAATTTAATTAATTAATTAAATTGCTTTAAAGGCATGCTTTTTTTTGGTTTTTTTTTTTTGGTGAGGAAGATTGACCCTGAGCTAACATCTGTTGCCAATCTCCCTCTGTTTTTTTCCTCCCCAAAGCCCCAGTACATCGTTGTATCTTCTAGTTGTAAGTCCTTCTAGTTCTTCTATGTGGGACACCGCCACAGCATGGCCTGATGAGCGGTATGTAGGTCTGTGCCCAGGATCCAAACCAGTGAACCCCAGGCCACTGAAGCAGAGCGTGAAAACTTAACCACTCAGCCACAGGGCTGGTCCCTCCACCTTTCTAGTCGGTGAACATTTTCTGTGTAAGAAAAAATTTACCATGTAAACGTATAAATATTCAAATACATATCTGGCTTCATTTTTGTTTTTGTAACAGGAGATAAACACACCAACATTCAACTTCATAGAACCTAAAAGCTAAGACCTTTGCACTAAGAAATTTTTTTGCAGGATTCCCCCAAAATAGTAAGTTCACCGATTATAATTAAAATATTTCCACTTATAGGGGCTGGCGTGATGGCATAGTGGTTAATTTTGTGTGCTCCACTTCAGCGGCCTGGGGTTCATGGGTTCAGATCCGGGATGTGGACCTATGCGCCTCTCATCAAGCCACGCTGTGGCAGCATCCCACATACAAAACAGAGGAAGACTGGCACAGATGTTAGGTCAGCGACATTCTTCCTCAAGCAAAAAAGAGAAAGACTGGCAACAGATGTTAGCTCAGGGCCAATCTTCCTTGCCAAAAAAAGAGAAAAATTCCACTTATTAAAACTTGATTCATACTCAAATTTTCAGGAAGTGTTAAACAATTTACATAGTAACTACCAAGCAACACAGAAATGTTATCAAAACACACATCTTTAACATCACTGCAAGTTACATGGTCAGTTTCACTCATCAAAGGTCAAATGACTGCCCTCAAATGGCACGTTGGGGAGAGAATCCCAGTTTCCTGAAACATGTTCTTGTGCCAGACCCTGTGGCATTGCAGGACAAGGATGATGTCTCCCTTGGAAGGGTGCCTCACTGGCACCTGCGACCTCAGAAATGTTTGCAAAGGAAAGAACGCAGTGGGATGCTAGCGGTTGCCATCTGCCATCCATGAAGGATGGGGTTGAATTACAGAATGATGGGGCTGCTCGTGGAATCCAGAAGCCAGCTGTTTCGGTCTTTGCCCTCCAGCAAGAATGCACTTCACAAGTCTGAAGAGATCATCTCTTCATCCTGAAGGATCCTTGGGGGAGTAAAATTCCACGAAATCCCTTGGTAACCCGTCATCTTTAACAGTCTTCTCTGTCACAAATTCCTTTGGATGTTGCGTGTGTTGAAATGTCAGTTCACAGGATCATAGGATCCCTCTCATCTAAGTGCTAGAAGGGATCCCTGGGGTCAGTCTGGCCTCAAATTTGACGAATTAGAGACGAAGACACAAAGAGGTTAAAGAATGCTACTGACATCACAGGGCTAATTGGGGGCAGAGCAGAACATCTGCCAGATGATACTTTCCACCCATTCTTCTGTGTCTGCTTCCAGTTGTAATGATGCTGGGGCTCTGTGCATCTATTTTAAGCCTGGGATCGTTCTCTCCTGCCGATACGTCAATATAGTTTGGATACACATCTGTGTGAGGCTCCGTGTTTGACCCTGAGGGGCAGCATCCTTATCAATGTCTGGGTGAATCAATCCAGGTGTCACCTGCGTCCCCTTTTCTCTGGGTCTGACCCTCTTCCAGGGCAGGGAGAGCCAAAGGCTGTCAGCGAATCCCCAACTCTGATTCCTCTTGCTTCCCCTCTTTCTCTCTTGCTTCTGTGCCATTCCATCCAGGTTCTGCCAGGCATCTCAGGAATGTAGGGACCTCCCTCAGGGATGCAGGTGTTCCGGGGAAGGACTTCCACGGTGGACAGCATCCTCCCCTCATCCCCCCGTCAGCTCTGTGCTCCTGGCCGGCCTGGGATCCTCCTCAGGCCCACCCTCCCCCCGTCTATCCCTCCCTGCCTTCCTAATTCTGGTCACCGAATTGTTCACCATCTTGTTCCAAGCATATTGGTGATTAATTTGTTTTGTTTCAAAGCACTCTCACCTTCCGTGTTTTTATTTGTGTCTTTTAAGAACGCTGTGAAATGGGACAGACGGGATGGGGGTTCCGTTGCTCTTTCAGAGATGAGCAAAGGAAACAGCAAGCCTTCGGTACCTCAGGGAGTCATTCAAGAAAGTGGCAGAGCCAGATGAGATCCAGGCGTTCTGAGCGGGTACCAATTCCTCGTCTAGAATTGCACGAAGCCTCCTCTTCGCAAACCCTCAGATTATTTTTCTCTTCCCTCTCGTCTTCTTCAGTCAGTTATCCAATATCTCTAATATTAGTTATGGGTTTTGCTTTATAAACCTTTCATCAAAATGGCCCGAAACTGGCTTGAAATAGATGTGACAAAGTGAAATGGGATCCAGAGCTTGAAATGATGTGCACCGGTGTCCAAAGATGCTGCTGGTCGCAACCAGGACAAGCAGCCCCAAGGAACGTGACGTGAGAAGGAGGGGCTTGTGGGGGGAACAGGCCAAAACTCCCGGGGACGGGGGCAGGTAATGCTGGACAAGAAGGTGCCCAATGAGACCACCAGCGTTTTCTTAAGAGAAGCAGCACGGGAGAAAGTCAGGGCCACAATGTCACATGGGCGTCACAAGCTCTCCTTCTGAGTTCTGCCACCGATTCACCCAGGGTATTGGGAGGGCTGCTCCCACGTGCAGGGCCGGCTCTGTGTTCATTGATGAAACGCTGCCCCGTGATGAACTCGCCTTCCCGGGATATTTATTATCTCCAGGCCGATGAGAAGCTTTTGAGCACACTGAAGGGAAATTCTAGGCTGACGCAGAATCCTTTTTATCTGAGATCTGGGAATTGAAGCGATAACCCCTCCTGAATTCTGCCTGGGGAGCAGGAGCGTGGGCTGTGCGTGTAGGGGGGCAGTTCCCGCCTAGATTCCATTCCACACACTGAGAGCTATACTGTGAGATATAAAGAAGAATAAGGGAGAATCAGGATGAATGTTTCAACCCCGTGAACAAATAGAGTGCCATTCCGCATCGTATTTTCTTCCTGTCGGCAGTGTCTCACCCTATTACGATGAAGTCAAAGATCATCTTAAGAACGCTCTGTCCTTGTTTGAAGCAAGGCATGACTCCCAGTTTCTACTGATTTTTCCTTTTCCTCTTTCTCCTCCTTCTCTTTCTTCCTGGAGAATTTCACCTCCCTCCCAGCTGCTCCTCTCTCAGTCGCTCCATGCCAGTCACCAGCATCCTAGGCACCCGTCCCTCCATGTCCCAGCCCCCACAGGGTGTGCCCCTCACAGATCTGAGCCCTCCCCACCGTGTCCACCTAATGCCAGCACTGCCCTCCCCGCTGTGGGGATTGTGACCTCTTCCGCCTCATGCCCTGCAGTGGGCTCCCCATAGCGCCATTTTGCTGCTCAAAGGCCCACAATATCCCATCTCAAGCAGACCAGGACCCAGCTCCTCCTCGTGGCCACTCACGACCCGGCCTCTCCCTCCTCCCCACCTCGGCCTGCTTCCCTGCTTTTTCCACCTACGACCGTCCTCTGTCCAAAGTCGGCTCCCACATCAGGGGTTGGCCTTTCTGCCCCTCCCCAGGCACACCCCCTAGAGAGCCACTGCGTGGCTGTTCCCTCCTTTTCTCTGTTCTGTTCAAGTGTGGCCCACTCGGCCACCCTGTCTAAAACAGCCCTCGCCGGTCGCTCTGTCCCTCCCTGCCTGGTTCCCCTCGTGGCACTCTCACTGCCTAAATTGGTGCTTATATGTGCCCCTGGCCAATCTGCTGGTCCCCGACCCCACACACACCCAGGAGAACAGAAGCCCCCAAGGCGGGGGGTTCCCCTGACCTGTGTGCTCAGCACCTGTCGAACGTGGAGAGTGGACGCCGACTCGGTCTTCCACAGCCCCTCACAAGTCATCTCCTCTGTGTAGCCTTTTCCCTCTTTCCCCACTAGAGCCACTGTGGTTTGGCCGTGGCTCCCTGTCACCGTGCAGGGACACCTGCTTTCCTGCAAGATGGAGGGCCCCTGGGACCCGTGTGTCATTGGCCTGCATGCCCACTCCTGCCCACAGGCCAAATTGCAGGTTGGTCTCCTGGGCAAGGGGAGAAAGATGCTCTGGGTCAAGTCATCGGAGCTTCCGGCTCATTCCTGGGACTGAGTTCTTCCCTTCTCCTCTAGGGGCCTTCACGGCCTTGCTCTCTTGAGTGAGCTTCTTGACCTGGGTTCCGGGAAACAGTTACCAGTCTGCACTTGTGTGAGACAGGGTTCTCCAGGGAAACAGAACCAATAGGATGTACTGAGAGAAACTTATTTTAAGGGAATGGCTCACTCGACTGTCAGGCCGGCAAGTCCGAAACCCACAGGGCAGGTAGACAGGCTGGAGGCTCAGGCACGGTTCCTGTGTTACAGCTTTGAGGCAGAATTCCTTCTTCCTTGGGAAACCTCAGTTTTTGCTCTTAAGGCCTTCAACTGATTGGATGCGGCCCACCCACATTACAGAGGGTGATCGCCTTTGCTTAAAGTCTATCGATTGTAAATATTAATCATATCTACAGAAGACCTTCACAGAAACTTCTAGAGCGGTGTTCGACAAACAGCTGGGCACCGTAGCCGAGCCAAGTTGACACATAAAATTAACCATCTCAGGACCTCAATGACTCCCTTTATCCAGACTCCTGCCCCCACCCATCCCTGTGTTTGACTCCTTCTGGGCTTCCTGTAGGACACCTCCTGATCACTTGGTCACCTTCCAACCCCAGGTGGCATGTCTGAACTTCACATTTCTTTTCTTCTTTTTCTTTTTAAAAGATTGGCACCTGAGCTAACTTCAGTTGCCAGTCTTCTTTTTTTCTTCTTTTTCTCCCCAAAGCCCCCCAGCACAAAGTTGTGTATTCTAGTTGTGAGTGCCTCTGGTTGTGGCATGTGGGACGCCACCTCAGCACGGCCAGATGAGTGGTGCCACGTCTGCGCTCAGGATCCGAACCAGTGAAACCCTGGGCCACAGAAGCAGAGCATGAGAACTTAACCACTCAGCCACAGGGCTGGCCCCTGAACCTCACATTCTGACCCCATGAATCTGATGGTCCGTTGATAACTGGGCCCCATCTAGTAGTTTTTTTCCAGGGCTCGTTGTGCAAGGGTCCCTCAGCAGCATTTCTCTTTATTTGCGATATTATATGTATGCTGAGCTCTCTCTCTTGTTTAGTGATGTTGTCCCTAAATGACCTGACAATAGACAAACAAGCAAACTGATTTCCTGTCTCTAAAACACAGAAAAATGTGGACAACAGAATAGCCCAGTTTCGCTCATCAAATTCACTGATTAAAATAGCCATCTTGCATAATATCTTAAAAACAAATATCCCATCCAGTAACAGAAGAATCAGTAAACAAAATGTAGTACATACATACAATGGAATATTATTCACCTGTGAAAAGGAATGAAATACTGACAAGTGGCAATGTGGATGAACCTTCAAAATACAATGCTAAGCGAAAGGGGCCAGTCACAAAGGACCACCTCTTGTACGATTCCATTTATATGAAATTTCTAGAATAAGTAAAGAGACAGAAAGTAGTCAGAGACAGAAAGTCAAAGAGACAGAAGGAAGATTAGAGGTTACCAGGGGCTGGGGAAGGGGGAATGGGGAGTTATTGCTTGATGGGTATAGAGTTTCTGCTTTGGACACTGAAAAGGTTTTGGAAATAGGTAGTGATGATGGTTGCATAACATTGTGAAGCTACTTAATACCACTGAGTTGTACACTTAAAATGATTAAAATGGCAGATTTTATGATATATATATAAAGTACGATATATGTACAAACAATAATGTGATATACCCAAAGCGTTGACTTGAATGCTTTAAATGGGTGGGTTATATGGTCGGTGAATTATTTCTCAATGAGCCTGTTTAAAAAACAAACAAGTATTCTTATTGTCATCTCAGATCCAAGAGAATGTTATTATTATTGGTTTCGGCCCTTTTAAAGGGAAAAGAAAGAGATGAACTTGAGAGAAGAGCTCTTTTTGCCCTGAGGAGCTCGGGGAGGCCCCCTCTGATCCCTGGGTGGTCCATTTCCAACCCACCAAGCCCTCCCTCTCATGGGATGCATTTCCAACCCCCGCCGAAGCTGGGTTTGTCCAGCCACGCTGCCCAGCTTCCCTGGGAGGGACCCAGGGACAAGCACCAGCCGACAGACACTGCACGGTGAACCGAAGCCGCCCAAGAGGGCAGGGCTGTTTTATAAACACCATTTCTTTTCAAAGCTAATCCTGTGGATTGGACACAGCTGTGTTCATTCTGCCCGGTTCTTTCATTTCAAAGCTGCTCTGTGCACTTTGATCTGCCACGTCCAGTCTGTGGGTGTGGAAGTTGTTCGTTTTAATTAATGATTTACTACTTCATTCGAGTTTGTTCTAGATTTGTTCACTTTCAAGATGCCACTTGGGCATCTTCTCATTTGAAGCCGTCATGGAAGAACAGCGTGGGTTACAGAACGTGGCTTCCAGGCATGTGTGGCCAGTTGTTTTTCCTGACTTGCACCTTTTGTCTCTTTGCAAAGCTACCTGGGGGTCAGTGGAAATGTGTGCATAATGGAAGGGAAGAAGCGTGGTCTGAGGACAGGAGAGCAATCTCCTGGAGGCCCACGCATTAGTCAAGTCCAATATGATCTGCTGGGGAAAATCAACTTCCAAAGATCAGGTTTAGAGCAAGAATGAACTTCTACAACTTCAGCCCTCTCCCCCTCCTCCAAAACATTACTAAAACCAGCAAAGTCACTCTTTTTTTTTTCAATTAGGGCTTTTTTAAAGTATGCCCCCCCCTTTTTTTTTGGTGAGGAAGATTGGCCCTGAGCTACCATCTGTTGCCAATCTTCCTCTTTTTCTTTTCCCTCCCAAAACCCCAGTACATAGTTGTGTATCCTAGTTGCAGGTCATTCTATTTCTTCTGTGTGGAACACCACCACAGCATGGCCTGATGAGTGGTGTGTAGGTCTGTGCCCAGGATCTGAACCTGCGAACCCCAGGCTGACCAAGCAGAGCGTGAGAACTCAACCACTCGGCCACGATGCGGGCCCCGGAGTCACTCTTCATTAAGATGTTTGTACTCATCCTGAGATGCTCATCCCAGGGACAAACATCCATTTCTGAAGAACTTACAATTCTCAATACCTTAATATGTCTCCAACACAACACTCATGAAGACACACTTACACCCACGTGTGCATGCGCGCGCGCACACACACACACAATCTTCCAATTTCCCTCTTTAGTTCGTCCAAGATTGTCCCTGATCCACAAACCACCCATCAATCATGGTGAGACCACAGGAAGTGGGAGAGTCTGAACCACCCAGCTGAATTGTTAATCCTTACTACGAACTCTAAAGCAGGTGGCATGAAGCGTTTGACAGATGAAGGCGCTGACGCTTAAAGAGGGTGGGAAACTGCCTCCAGGCCACCAGGCCACGGGGTCCTGGAGCGTAGATCGAGGTACAGATGCGTCTGGATTGAACGCTCATGTTCTTTCCATGCAGCCCGAATGCTTTTCCAGTGGCCCCATGTGGAATGAGAAATCCACAGACAAAGTGCCCATCTCCATAGGATTTACAGCAAGATATGCAAGCAGCCAACACCCAGCCCCTCGGCAGAGAAATGAAAGCTCTGTTGCCACGGACCTGTGTCCCACTCACGTGTGCCAGGCAAAGACGCACTAGATCACTCGGGAAGATCAGTAATGCTCTGGCATCATACCCTTCGCATCAGGCAACATTGTTTCATCGCAGAAACAGAGCCACAACGCAAACACCAGTCATCAGGGACAGACACATTGCTTTCTGGGCTCCTGCAACCAACCCTGGCAAATGGACATGCTATGACTGGTTGTCGCTTGGGTTATTATGCACAGTGATGTGTGTGTGTGTGTGTGCTGTGTTGCTACCGATTATAGCACCTGTATGCTGCTCCCACCGTGTGTCTGATGGGTTGACTCTCGAGGACCAATGCCAAGAGATAAACTAATCCTTGAGAGCAAAGCCCTGTTCACACCTGTTTGCATCTCAGCATCTAGGATGTCCTCTCTCAGAAAGACCCTGACGGTGTGTGAAATTCACCCTCCTCCACCTTGAAATTGTAGTTGGGGGGCTTGGTAAATGTGAGCCCATATCGTGGACAGCCACATAGTGACAGACAAAGCGCCAGGACTGTGCATCTGGATTGAGTTGATCACTGGGGACCAGAACACCCCTCGGACCTCAGCAGAGAAGTACAGGCAGGTTATGGAAACCTTGTCCTGGGCAGCAAAGGAATGGTCGGGAAGAGGGGAAACTCCAAGGGCAGGGCTGGGATCTGGACTAAGATGAGATTCTCATCTGAGAGTGAAGATAGAGACGCAGCTGGAGGGAGACCAGGAAAGCAAAGCAGGAAGGCTGGGACGATTGATGCTTGGCTCTCTAGATAAGAAAAGCTTAAAATTGAATTTTTAGTTTTCCTTTCCAAGTGTTCCCCCTCTCAGCGAATGATCCAACAGACACTGGGGGTCATCCATGACCTTTTCTTCTCTCCCTTGAACCCTGTGTCTGCCTCTTATCTAGTTCTACCAATTTTCTGCCCTCCCAGCATCTCTGGAATCTGCCTCTCCCTCTCCAGCCTTCCATCAAGGCTTGCATGGACGATCACGATGTGCCTCCATCTGCACCCTCTCACACTGACCCGGTATAATCTCCCCCCACCCCCACCACCCAAGTGATCTTGGGGAAGCACAGCTATGCTTGTATGACCCCTCTGCCTGAATCACTTCTATAGCACCCCACCTTTAGGCCACCTTGGACTTGGCCTTGAGCTCTGTGTGGTCTGACCCATGGACCTCCCTGGCCTCATCCACCTTGCTGTTGCATCCTCTCTGCCCCCACCCACTGCTCCTTCAGTCCGTGTTTCACCTCATGCCTTCCCACCCCAGGGCCTTTGCACAGTCTGTCCCTCCTGCCTGGACCCCCTTCCATCCTTCTTTCCTCAGGTAAGTCCTGCTCACACCCAGATCTCAGGACAACTTTCCAAGAAAATTCTGCCACCTCCCTCCGTCCACCACGTGTCTGGCCCTGCAATAGGATTCTGAGCTCATCCCACTGAGTGATGAGACTGTTGCCATTTTACATTGACTCGTAGATTAGTGATTGATGTCTGTCTCCATCTGGACCACTTGCTTCATGAAGACAGAGCCACAACCACACCTGTTGCCTCACCATTGTGTCCCCAGCACCAAGCAAGTGCCTGGGACATGGCAAGTACTTGATAGATGGTTGTTGACTGAAGGAAGGAATCTAGGCTGCGTTTTGACCATCTTGGTGGCTAGAGAAACAGTGAAGTCGTTAGTGGTGCCAGGCCCCCTCTGATGGTCAATCTCCCGGTCAACATTTAGACGTTTGACTGCCTGTTGCCAAACAGCCACATGCGAGTCGGGGGCACAGCTGCTAAGCTTCTCTGAAAGGTTTACCTTTTTAATCAAGATATATGTTTTCCCTTTGCCTAATAAAGCCTTTTTCCAGCTCCAGCCTCAGTCCCAGGTCACTAGGCACGGGGATCACTCACACCAGTTAGATGGCAGAGCCGTCGAATGGACTGTCATCCCAAGCGCAGGGGTGCGCAACTGGGAAACAGAAGATGTTTCCAGGTGGCCCCAAATATTTCTGTCTTAATAGGCACGTCTTTATTTGTGTGGAGTAAAAACATACACAACTGGTATATCCAACCTGGGACTTCACAGGTGTTACTGCTCAGGAGAAGGCGAAATAGGAAACAAAATGAATAAATAACCCATCTACAAAGTCTATTTATAGAAAAACTAACTAAGTCAGAGTTTGGCGAACTCTGGCCCGTGGACCAGATCCAGCCTGTTTTTGTGCAACCCATGAGCTAAGAATGTTTGTTTGTTTTTTATGTTTTTAAAAGGGGGTAAAAAAGAAGAATAGATGACAGAGACTACATGTGGCCCAGATAGTGTAAAATGCTTACTATCTGGCCCTTTCGGACAAAGTTTGCCGGTCACTGAGCTAAGTAACCATAGGCAGGCAGTAGGTGTGGCTGCAGTGGTGGACAGGCGTGTGTGATGGACATTCAGGAAACACGGTGCCCTAGAAAGTTGGATCAGAAGTCAGGGTCGTCTGGATCCAAATCTCTACTACACTCCAGCTCTGTGACCTTGGATAAGTTATTTAACCTTCCCAATCTTTGCCTTCCAATCTGTAAAATGGGGACAGTAATAGCACGTGCTCCCCAAGAATGGTGTGAAAGCTGGATGGGATGTTACATACAAAGCAGTTAGCATAATGCCTGGTGCACAGTCGGTACTCGACGAAGGGCAGCTATTGTGGTTTCACAATAAAGTTTACTGGGTTTTTTCTATCACAGAAAATTTGACAAAGATCTCATTGCTTTGAAAGAACTTCTCAGAGACAACCGCTGTTGCCATTTTGGTGTGCTGTCTTTGGCTTTCTAATCTAATTCGTGCATTCTTGTGTTCATCTCTCCATTTACTTTACCATGTGCCGGTTGGGTTCCCCCAAGAGGCAGGGGCTGACATGACGTGAGAATGCAAGAGGGTTGGCGGGAATTAACTCTGTGAAAGAGGAAAGAGGGAAGAAGTGGGATTGGGCAGGGCAAGCCTTCAGACCATGATGCAGCTCTGACAACATCTCAGCCACCAAACGGGAGTTCCCACATCGGGCAGAAACGTCCGGGCCCCCGTATCCACTGTGCACAGGCATTGTCTACAGTAGCCACGAAGGAATGTGGTCTCTTCCCAAAGCCAGAGTGGAGTCTGCAGTCTCTGCAAGCAGGTGGCTAGCAGCCCACTGCATCCTCGCGGCCGACCGGCAAGTCCTCTCTTGAGGGAGATCCAGTGTGCTTGGCCAAGACCACCACAGTCCACCCCTTGCTCCCTGGGCCTCCAGTTCCCCATACAGCACCAGAAGCTGCACCACCAAGGCTCCAGTGGCATCTCTTTCTGAGGGAGGCTGCCAGTGGTCCTCCTTTTCCCCACCTCCACTATTCATTAGAAGTCCGCCTCACCCCCTGCCATCACCTCAGCACGTCTGGGGGGCTTACCTGGTGATGTGACCCAGACCCTCATTCAGCAGGCTGAGCCCCTAGTTAGCATCCCCTTCTCAGGCTGAGGCTGCTGAATGTGATCCGTTCCTAGGGGTAAGAAACACCAAGGAGCCTGCGAGTGGCTCACTTGAGTTTCATATGGACTCCCCTCTGCCTGAATCTGTAAGAGCAGCCCTGCCCCCTCTTGATGACCAGAGCCAGTGACCCCTGCCAAGATGGTGACTCTTTTCTACCTGCTGATGGCTCGGTGCACAGTCCACTGCTGGAGGCAGCTATAGCTGGTCCTCTACTTCATGGAGCCCTGGCTGTTTCCCCCAGAAGGTAAGCATCCCCTGGGGAAACCAGAAACCCCAAAGAGTCCCAACTTGCAGGAAAGGGAAGCAAAAGTCTCCCAGTAGAGTCTTTTGGAAACTTGGTGTGCTGGTTCAGGTCCTCTGGGAAGCAGATGCCAAGACGGGATTAGACGCGCAAGAGGCTTCCCGGAGGAAGCACTGTGAGGATGAGGGGCTCGACCAGGGCCTGGAGGGAGAGCCTTAGGCTCCTGCAGGCCTGACGCCTGTGAGGGAAAGAGAGAGAAGCAGAGAAGGTGGAGCAGGAAGGGGCTCAGACTGCAGCACCATTCCAAAAGAGGTCTGGCCAAGTTCATCAAGCTATGCTGTGGCACCATCCCACAGTATGAGTAGAGGAAGATGGGCGCAGATGTCAGCTCAGGGACAATCTTCCTTAAGCAAAAAGAGGAAGATTGGCAACAGGTGTTAGCTCAGGAACAATCTTCTTCAAGCAAAAAGAGGAAGATTGGCAACAGACGTTACCTCAGGGCCAATCTTCCTCACCAAGAAAAAAATGAGGAGTTCTCGACCCAATTACCCATTGGCAGCATCTAGTGGAAGATAGAAGGGGAGGAGGCAGAACTGAGTAAGAAAAGCCTTTCCACTGTGATGGAGATGTGACACCTATGAAAGGAAATGGGGGAGGAAGCCTGAATGGGCAGGGAGGGGCTCCGTGGGCAATGCAGACCTGATAAAGTCTGGTCAACCCAGTGGAGAGACCAGAGCAAAAGACCACCAGCCAGAGGAACTCTATTCTGGGAAGATGTGCCCAGGCCCCAGCGCCTGGGAAAGAAGGACTTAGTCTCCACTCCAAAGCTGAGGTTGACCTTGAGATTGCTAAGAGCTGGACCAGCTCACCATACTCTTGAGCTGAAAGGCATGTTCTTTTTTTTTTCTTGGTGAGGAAAATTGGCCCTGAGCTAACATCTCTGCCAGTCTTCTTCTATTTTGTACGTGGGACACCGCCATAGCATGGCTTGATGAGCAGTGTGTAGGTCTGCACCCAGGATCGAAACCTGTGAACCCCGGGCCGCCAAAGCAGAGCACATAAACTTAACCACCTGGCCAGCCCCAGAATGTTCTTTCTTGACCGGAGATTTCGGCAGTGCACCTCCACCCCTGCCACACAGAGCATCCTTATATGATCAGTTTCCATTTCATTGCCAACAGTAAGTCAAATGACTGCTTATTTTCTTTTTGAGGAATAAAACACTGTTGAATATTTTTAGTGCATATTTACAAGTATTTATATTGCTTAAGAGAGTTTCCTCAAAATAAAATCCCAGGGTCAAAAGTATGATCATTTTTAAGATTCTTGGTACAGAGTGCTAATTTTTTTCACAACAGCTGGACCATTTTGCATTTCACCCAGCCATACAAGAGCATGGTTAGCTCCTTGAAAAAGGCCAGCTTAGGGCAGCCTAGTTAAAAGGAAAAAAACCCCTTTCATCATGCTATTTATTTATTTATGGTAACTTGAATGGGATCTTTGAATACGATGGAGGTTGGACATTTTTTTCTGTGTTGTTAAACCAGTAGCAGGTTTGTTAAAAATTGGTTAGTCTGCATCTTCTGAAAGGCAGATGCCAAGATAGGATTAGCTTTGCCACAGACGCCCTAGGGTGACAAAGCTCTAAATCAACTGGAGATATGGGTTATCCTCCATATGTTCCACTGGGAAGCATTGCAAAGTCACATGGGGTAAATGTCTGGATGTATAATCTATTACAGAGAAGAGGTACAGGCCTGGCACCCATAATCCAATGTACCACCTCCTGATGGGAGATTGTCCTCAAAGGTGCGTAGAGCTGCAGGTGATGGTGATGGGCAAGGGGGACAAATGCTCCTGGTAAGAGGGCAAATCAAGAAGAGCTTTCTTTCACGTTCCCTCTGTCTGCCTTCTTTCTTTCTGATATACAAAGCTCTAGGATGGCCTTTGGAAATGTTACTGGCTTTCGTTTGGGGAAATACCTTGATGCACTCTGGCGCAATCTTCTGATCACGTTGCAAAGCCTCTGGTGAGCTGTAGAGTACACCTAGCAGGACATAATTTAAGGCCGTTATTGGAATAGAGAGTATATTTTCAGCCTCGGACACAATATATCATGAGGCAAATTTGATTAACATACTGTTCTGTACCATTCCAGAACCATCCTGGGGAAGAGGCTGAATGGCTCACCAGTGGTCCCCGGGCCCCTGTAGGATACCCAGAAGAGCCGTGGTTGAAATTAGGGAGGGGCCTCATGAAGGTGAGAGGGCCTCATGACAGATGGCTCTTCGCTCCTGGAGGGTCCAGCCACAAACCTCTGGTGGACCATAAGTCTGATCGTACAGTCCAGTGGGCTGAGAACACAAAATTCAAGGTGAATGTTTATCCTTCACTTCTCACATTTTCCCAGACGGGAGATGTATTGGTCAGCATGGGCTGGGTTACACTGCAGTAACAAACAAGGACAAAAATCTCAGGGGCTTAAGGCAACAAACGCTTGTATCTGGCTTACTCTGCATGACCATTCAGGTCGCTGGCTGCTCTGCTCCACCTGGCCTTGCTCAGGGCCCCAGGATGATGGCAAAGACTCCACTGAGTGGGATGTTGCCAGTCCCGTGGTGATCCGTTCTCTCTTACAGGCTCCCACCCAGAATTCACACACAAACCACTCACCCCTCCTTGTCCTAAGAGAGTCTTATCTGCCTTTGTCATCTTAGCCATTCTGGTGGGTGTGTAGTGGCATCTCTTTGTGGTTTTGTGTTGTATTTCCCTGGCGACAAATTAGGTCGAGCACTTTATCATATATGTGTTGGCCTTTTGGATGGCCTCTTCTGTGAAATGGATGGTCATGTCTTATGCTCATTTTCAACAGTTTCCTCTCTTTCTTGTCAATATGTGAGATGGCTTTATATTTTCTACACATGAGTCCCGTGCCAGATATATATCTTGAAAACACCTCTCCCACGCCATGGCTTACCACCTCCCTATCACCATTTATCTCCCCATTTTAATTAAAAACAACTCAGACAGAGCTATCTCCCTACTGCGTGGGAACGACCCATGCTAGGTCTCTGTCCATCAGGGATGGTTTGATATTCTGGTCATCACTTTTCAGATAATCTAGGACCCTACAGATTGGTTTATAGATAGGTGGACCTGCTTCAACATTTCTCCTGCTGCAGAAATTAATGCCCACCGTCCACTAACACATGTAACTTCTTAAATGGGACCCTAATGGGAAATATACTTTTACTCAGAGGTGTTGGCCATGATTCCCATCAATCTGCTATAAATCCAGCCATCTTCAATCCAGCCATCTAATTCCATTGAAATGACGTCTGTTTCAATCACGAGAGTCTCTGAATCAATTGAGGTCCAGAGAAAAAAGAAAAAAACGTACAATTTTCCCTTGTGTTGGATCCTCTTGGAGGTTCCCTGCTTGTACACGGGACCCCCAAGTCACTTCCATGGCAAATCCAAAATGGGACAAATTTTGGTTCTATGAGAAAGGGACAAATGGACAACATCATGTCTCTTTTTTAAACGTAAGGGGGAGTCTTATAGACTCTCTGGATGTAGGACAGGTGTTTGGACGAAGAGCATTGTTCACCTTGTGGGTGGGACCAGAGCAATTCTGGTCTGAGACCATCGGTGCCTTTTCCGTGAGGGTGTGCCCGAGTGGAAAGGACGATCATGGGGGACAAACAGCATCTGATGGGGTCAGAGAGGAAAGCGAATGAACAAAGTGCCCCTTGGTGGGCACGGCTGATGAGGAGAGCATCCACGGGGCCATCAGCAGAGACCCATTGAACATATTCTGGAGCCTCCTTTCCAGGATGGTTCCAAAAAACCAGTGTCTGCACACACAGTCCACAAAACACTCTTCGAATTGTTCTAACAAAGGCCACAAGGATTCCTCGGAATTCTGCCTGAAGGGGAAGCGGATGTGACATCTCAACATTCCAACTTCTAAGGCTCCTTTTCTTTCCCGAGAAGCTCACGATGCCCTGCCTGGGCTGTGGAGGTAGGGGCATTCCTCGCTGGCTGCAGGGTGATGGGGGACCCCTACCCAGGCTAGATCAAGGAAGCATTGAAGACATGCTCGATATAAAACACAAAAAGGACTGAAAATTCTAATACAGCAATCCTTGAGTCTACATATGGTTTTCCAGGAGAGGGGCTTTCAGCTCCTATAAAAACCCAGAGTAAATAAACAAGCTCATTGAATTGCCAAGAGTAAGAAACTTTCTTCAAAGCAGGTCAGTGAACCCCGTGCGGTAAAGGCCTCTTTGGCTCCAAGAAGCTGGAAGCCTTTCCCACCCCCCACGCAGGCTACCCAGGGGTGATGCGAGCTTTCCCTGGGGTGGAGGCAAGAACTGTGCTAATGAGTTGAGGGTCCTGAGACCCCTGGGTGCTTCTAATAAAGTAAGAAACAAACTATTCTGCCCTGAACTCTTGGGCCTGAAGCTGTCGTGGAAATGAAAGAAGAGAGAAGGAAGTCCCCAGGAGACTCAACCAAGGGGCTCCTCAATGCTCTGCTCAGAAATACAATGGGGAGAGCGGATCAACCTCACTGGGCATTGGCAGCCATCCTTGGTCAACCTGCAGACATGGCCCCGTGGATGCTTATTTGTGTTTAGTCCAATAGGACTTTGAATCACTCAAGTCAGTCAAGTAGCTGACTTTCACCCACCACATGTGCACGTTCCTTGTTTCTGCTGTCCTGGAGTTAGGTGGGTCTGCATCCCCCAGAACTGGGAGCCTCTGGAGGCCAGCGGACACCCGAGCTTTCAGGACCCTGCACAGCTCTCACCCTGCTCCAGACCCAGCTGCTCTGCATCTATGGCTCCGCACGGTGCCCCCTACCGAAACCCTACCAGAGATCCTTCCAGAATGATCTGCTTTTTAATCCAGATACCACTGTAAATGGAGACCGGATTGGTTTTTACATAGAATTTCCAAACCCCCAGTGAAGATACTATCACGGGGTTACAAATGTACAGTTACTAGAATAAGAAAATGGGGAAACTAGATCTCATTTGCAGATTTCACACTCCGTGGGAGCTGTGTAGCGGGGAAAATTACATTTTGGTCTAATCTAATAAACGTCGTTAATCCAGTCAACTAGACAGTCTCTTGAGAAGGCTGGGTCTCTTTCGTGTCACGGAGTCTTCAGATTGCCTTTGTCTCCCTGCTCCCCTCCAAGGTGGTTCTGGGAAGAAGGGGATGCAATGATACTGTGGCCTTGGGGAAGGGACAGCACCGGGCTCTGTGGTCCTCAGCGTGCATCGTCCAGGGGTCACCGAGGTGTCGTTGGTTGGCCTTTGTCTCCTGAGTTCTGCCAGCTGCTGCTGCTCATGTCTCTGGCTGGCACAACTTGTGGTCTGTTCTCAGCTTGGCCATGGCCCAGTGGCTCTCTCTGCTGACCGGGTGCCCTCTCAGCCGTGTCTCCCCCAGGTGTTTGGCGCCATCTCTGCCTACAGGGTCATTTCACCCCACCTGGCTGCTCCTCTGGGAAACTTCCCAGCCAAACGTCAGTGACCCCCTGAATGCCCCCGCAGGTGTGAATGGAAGTTTCTAACTGCCTTCCATACCTGCAGGGAGTCAAGAGCATCTTGGGAGTGATGGCCTGGAGTCTCTCTCTTCCTGAGCCAGGATTCTCCTCCCCACGTCCTTAATGCGAAGCGACACAAAAGCCCCTCTGCTTTTTGCTTTGTCCTCCCTCTGTCTGTTAACATGCATCCCCCATGTCTCTTGCACTCTAGCCTCAATCACGACACACATCAGACTATTTTCTCCGTCTCCTACCATTCTGGGGAGCGATCTACAGCAGAATGACACTGTGCTTGTATCAAGGGTATCTGTATTTTCAAGCTTGTACTGGCTGGAAACAGTCAATTAAAATTTTAGGAATTCTGGAGGTTGGTTGTTAAACACAGGCATTATTAAAAATTAAATTATATAAACACAGATAAATTCTATTAAAAGAAAAGGTAATGAAAACTTAAAACATCACTTCCTGATTCTTTTACTGCATTTACTATATTATCTATGCCTCTGTTGATGTTATTTACATTCATTGCATCTCTATGGTGAAAATACAATAGGATGGTGGCTACTGCGCATCTCGTCCCAAGTCCACATTCAGTCGTGTCACACGCGTAACCTGAAACGCCCATGGTGGGTGTATTTACACCATGCTCATCAGCAAAGCTACACATCAGGGCTTGATTTATTGTCTTTTTGATTGATCACAATTCTTTGAATAATAAAATATACCATAATTCAGTATTCATAATTCTTTTCAATCACAACTTTCTTATTCTCAAATCCATGTCTGATTCAATGTTTTTACTTATTTGTTTCATCCACAATCTTTCAATTTTTAAAAAATTTTTTTATCAAGGTCTTATTGGTTTATAACATCGTGTAATTTCAGGTGTACATTATTACGTATCAGTTTCTGTATAGACTGCATCCTGTTCACCACCAATAGTCTAGTTTTTATCCGTCACCATACATGTGCGTCCCTTTACCCCCTTCATCCTCCCCCAGCCCCCTTCCCCTCTGGAAACCACTAATCTGTTCTCTTTATCCATGTGTTTGTTTATATTCCACATATGAGTGAAATCATACTGTGTTTGTCTTTCTTTGTCTGGCTTATTTGACTTAACATAAAATCCTCAAGGTCCATCCATGTTGTTGCAAATGGGATGATTTTGTCTTTTTTTATGGCTGATTATCGTTCCATTTTATATATATATCCATATTACATCGCATATATATATATGAGTTGAACTTGGTCACATGGCCCACTGTAACTAATGGCGTGACCCGTGGGCAGGGACTATGGTGCATCTGCTCTGAGCAGAAGCTTTATGGGGCACGGTTGGCATCACTTGCCCTCTTGAGCCCCTGCAGCCCCCCTGCAGGTCATTACCCAACATTCTCACATCGAAGAATTCTTCATCTTTGTTCCAGTGATGGTTCCCACTTACATAGTTATTGGACCCCGATTCACCACCAACCCTCATTTTCCTGTGCCCTCGGCAAGGGCAGGCCCAACACTGTACCGGTAAAGCCATCTGCTGCTCAGACAGAGCACTTCTCCTGGAGCAGAAGCCTGAGGCCACCTCCCAAAGCCCCTTCTCATCTGCCCTCTGAGGCCATGACCCACAGGGCCTTGGGAGTGAGAGTTGTTCCGAAGTCCCACGACATTTCAGTATCCACTGTTTTCCTTTGAAAGCGTCACTCCCTCCCTGTCCCCTTTTACGTTGCAGACCCTCTTGGTAGCGGGCGCTCAGTTCTGTCCAGTGAATGCCTTTGCCTTGGAGGGGAGAGTTCTTGAGGCAGAAGTGTTCTGGATGTTTGAATCTGGTCCAGAAAGTTTGGGCAAGAGGATGGGGGTGACTCTCAAGAAGGATGCAGCCCACTTCTTGACTGGGCCTTAAGGTGGCTCTGAGAAGCTCTGGGCTGGGGACCCTTCTCGTTCCTGCCCACTTTATCCAGTCTGCTCAGGCACCCCACTCCGTCATGCATGTCCCAGACGTGACGCAGCCCTCATCTTAACATAGCCTTTCAGACGCAGGGTGCCAAGATTCTGATCCTGTTTCTCTTTCTTTCTTTACTTTTTTAATCAAATAGACAGGCAAACCTGGTGGTATACTTTAAACGCGAGATATATTTTTAGAAGATCATGCCTAACTCAATAACTAAATTATGTAGGAAAGAATCACCAAAATAAAGTTGACGAGTAAAAAGAGACACCCCAAAAGCTCAGGAATAGAAATAATAGAACAGTTCTTTTCATTTTGTTTGTTTCTAATGGAGACGGAAAGAGAAATTGACCTAGTAACATTATTTTTTCCGGTGAAGTTTTCTGTCAGTCAAAGTAGTTCATGCTGGTTTCTTTTCTCTCTTGTCCTAAGCGATCTCTTCTTCCGTTGGCTTCTGAGAATGTGTTTGGTCTTCTCCCAGGCAGAGGTGAGACATCAGGACTTCATAGGACTGGTAGCTACTCATGCCAACCATCAGTGTGATGGCTGGGATTGCCCCATTGGCCCAGCGACTGGAATTAGAATCAATGGTAACAATAAGAGTTCCCGAAGGCTTGGTTATCTTTGATCTGTCATCCAGATGAAGCTCCCCAGTGGTCTATGTTTTGGACAATTCTCTAGCCTCTGTAGAGTACTCAACACCCTCCAAGTGTTCAGTAGCATCACCTCCAGTTTGTCCCCTTAAGACTCCTTCCTCTCCAGGATGCTCTTCCAAAAATGTGGTCAAATCGTCACCTCGTGGTGCAGGATCGCCCGGGTACTTTCTCCGTGGTTGTGCTTCTGAATGTCTCCCAGGGTGAGGCACTTCATGACCATGTATGAGCGCTTGGCCATTTTGGTCCACACCCAGCCTCCAAGGCCCTGCGGATACCAGCGTGCATCTCAGAGAGCTCAGCCCAGGACATTCCCCATGGGTCCCGGCCCCATGCCTGGGGCCTGATCCTGTTTTTCTGGCACCAAAACAATGAGAGCAGAGTGGGCTGCAGAAGGAGCTATAGTGTTAAGAGCATCAATGTTGATGCCTGATTGCCCAGGTTCAAGACCTACCTCCACCACTTCCCAGCTATGTGACCTTGGGAAGTTCATTGCTTTATTTGTTTGGGGCAAATCGCTTACTCTGGGAAGCTGGACTTTCTGACCCAAGCAAGGGTCGTGAAGCATGCCTTGCAGGGGTGTCCTGAAGATGAACCAACAGGAGGCTGGGGCAGAGCAGGGCTCCTGAGATGCTAGTCCCTTCTCTCCGACTTTCTGTGTATAAAGGAAAAGCTGTGGGGGAGGGAGCAGTACAAGATCCAGACTCATAGTCTTTATGACTGTTAGGAAAAATCCCTAAGAATTTCCCAAGACGGATTTAGAATAGAAATTGAAAACATACATATTCCAAATATGTCTATAATTGACTGTTTATTAAACAATACAAATACGTTCTAAGAATAAAGGAAAAACAGCCATATCTTTGATTCTAACTTGTGGTTGGTATTTTTTAACATCCAAGAGATCCTCCTTTTTGATGTTTGTATTTCAACATTTGATACTTGTTTTTCAACATTCTCCCTGTAATTGTTTTCTATTCTGCTAAACAAGGTCAAGGAGGAATTTTTTTTTCACACTTGGAAGCCAATGCCACATGCATTTTGGTGGTGGTGTTCTTCTGACAGCTCTCTCTAGGGAATTAAAAATTATTTGTGGTCTCATCTTCACATGAGACCATGAAGAAAATATAAGCCAGAAGCACGCCTCTCGTGGAGCTTCAAAGTCCTACCACATCTGCCTTGGCAGAAATTTTTCTTGCTGCTAATTAAGTGACTAATTCATACATTTTGTTAAAGAGTCACTGTTTTCTTCAACATCTTCACAAAAGACATAGTGACAGCAGAGAAGTACAGGACCACTATAATGACCTTCTAATTTTCCCTTTGACACACCCTCCCCACTTTTCTTATAGTTACTAAATTATTCAACATTTCTTGAAGCTGATTTTGGAGAGGGAGCCCTGATACACCTTACAATTTACCCAACATTTTGGGGAAGAGTGTGCTCATTTGGGGGAAAACTTCTATACTGCAAAGTTATTATATTGTGTGTTTTGATTCAAGTGTAACTATAGCAACTGCCTCTAATTGGAGATCAGTGAGGAGTGAGCCCCATGAAAATTAACTTTGCCTTGGGTCATTTTCATTAAAGCATAAATATTTTGAGGAAAGAACAAGTCAGAAATTTTTAAAAGAGAAAGGAGTAAGGAGGGAAACATATGCGTGTGCATATCTTCTTGACTTCTTCTGTTTTCTTTCCTGTGCCATTAAACTAGGAAAATGATCAATATAAAAGAAAAACAGGAGGCCAGCCCAGTGGAGTAGTGGTTGAGTTGGCGTGCTCTGCTTCGACGGGCTAGGGTTCATGGTTTTGGGTCCTGGGCACGGACCTACACACAGCTCATCACCATGCTCATGCTATGGCGGTGTCCCACATACAAAAAAATAGAAGAAGGGGGCTGGCCCCGCGGCCGAGTGGTTAAGTTCGCGCGCTCCGCTGCAGGCGGCCCGGTGTTTCGTTGGTTCAAATCCTGGGCGCGGACATGGCACTGCTCATCAAACCACGCTGAGGCAGCGTCCCACATGCCACAACTAGAAGGACCCACAACGAAGAATATACAACTATGTGCCGGGGGGCTTTGGGGAGAAAAAGGAAAAAAATAAAATCTTAAAAAAAAAATAGAGGAAGATTGGCACAGATGTTAGCTCAGGGTCAATCTTCTTCACCAAATTATAATAATAATAATAATAATTTTAAAAATAAGAAAGGGAAAACACATTTGAAAAAGATACTTTCGTAACATTCATTTTTAAAGGCATTATTTAGTGAGGTAATACGTTTGTTCTTGTTTATATGCATGAACTCCGACTATTACACAAGCGATACCCATCTGGAGAATGAAAGAAACTTCCCATTACTGCTGAGGGTTGGGTGGCAGTACAGGTTCTCCCAGGAGGAGGCCTGATGGGGTAATGGATGCAGGCAGCGTCTGGATGCTACTGCTGGGCCCTAATCCTGCACCACGGTTTGCTGGCTGCAGAAGCTTGAGCAAGTTCCCAAACTCCCTGAGACTAGGTTTCCTCATCTATAAAAGAGTAATAATACCGGCTTCATAGGGTCATTTACGGAATTAATTAAGATAATCAATGAAAAGTGCTTGTTGTTGGCACGGGATATATCATCAATAAACATTAGCGATTATGCTTATCATTAGAAGTCTCATTAATGAGGCAGAGAGCTTATGGAAAGCTCAGGAGTAGAAATTTGGAGACATTGGTCCTAAGACGTACTCTTCCAGAAGCTAGCTGGGAAATCTCTTCCCCTCTCTGGGCTTCTGTCCCGTCACGTACAGTCTCAGAACGTCAGACTACACGACGTTTAAGATCCATCCAATTCCCACATCCTATGTTTCTCATTCAGCCTCCCATCAAATACCTTTTTCAGTGCCATTGTCTCATTTACGTTCTGAAGAACCCAACAAAGTGGATGTTAGTGAGTCTGCTTGCCTCAGGCGAGGACGCTGGGGCCCCATAGAGGGTGGTAGAGCCGGGATGGGCGGAACTGAGTATTGACACCAACACATCTCACATCTTTCTCATCCTCCTTTGAGCTCAGGGTCTGTGTAAGGAGGTTCAATGAAAGGAAACACACGAATCACCCAGCTATAGCCATGCCCCAGAGTTCAGACTGACTTCTGCATTCAGACGTCATGGATCTTATCCTTCCTCGGGGCCTTCCTTATCCAGTTTGTTCACACTCTGTAATCTAAGCGTCCTTCCCAGCGCTCAGCTGGGTTAACTAGCCTGGAAATGACAGCCTGGCCCCTGATGTGAGGCTCTGGTTCCCAAACTTCCCCATGAGCTGTGCACGGTGACTTCGTGAATATATTGACCAAGATTCGTAGAAAGAAATTTTGATTCATTTCAGGCTTTTAAAAAATCAAAATACTCTGTGAAAGAAAGCACACCCCCCGACACCCCCTCCTTCAGCAGAACTGAGCATTTAAAGGGCCTGGGCGATTCTGATTATTAGAATCACATGGGGAAACATGTTGATGGTTAAATTAATAATTCCAGTAAATGGATAATCCTACCAAAAGAAGAGGATGAAATCCATCGCATGAAACTTTGAATTTAAACTCAACAATTCCATCGTTGTTCCTGAGGAAGCAGAGCACAGGGAAATTTCAGGTAAATATTTTCAGTCGAGTTCCCACCAGAGTGACGGGTAGGGATGACCCCATTGCTCATGCCAGCCCCAGTCTTGCCTGTGACCCCAGGTAACCGTCAGAGCGATGGGGCAATCTGAGAGCTTGGAGCGGTGACCGTCTGGAGGTCTCAGGGGAGACTTGAGCAGAAATGTTTCTCCTGAAGGATGAGTAGAACTTGTGGGGTGAAGAAATGAGGGCATGGCCTCTAAGGAGAGGCTATAGCACCGAGGCCAAACCTTTGAGTTCAAACTTCATCTTTTAGCTCTGAGGGTCTCGTAGAGTGAATGACAAGCTTGAAGACTGGGTTATTCCAGAAGCACATGCTGAGACGGAGTTAGGAGTACAAGAGGTCTGTGGCATTATTTACCAGTAGATGCCCTGGGTAAGAAAGACATGTAACTAGATGAGGTTGAGATGTCCAGCCTATTTAGATTTGATACCTCTTCTTTGATCAATTTTGGCAACCTATAAGATATTGGAAAAACATCGACCACTTTCAGACTCTCAAATTGATTAGTTTAAATTATGTTTACAGTGTTATCTTATTTATTCATTTACTGAATAGGTAGTACATTCATAAGTTTCAAAGAGCAAAAAGTTTAAAAGTGTATGCAATAAAAATGTGCATCTTTCCTCTGTTCTCCATCTGATCAATTCCTACCATGCAGGGTACTCAAGTATATATCCAGTGTTATCAACTTCTGATGCATTCTTCTAGAGCTTTTGAGTGTACATGGAAGCAAAGACAAAAATGTATCCATTCCTTTTTTTACAAATTAAAGCATTCTGTATACACAGTTCTGATTTTTCCATATTAGTACAGAAAGACTTGTCTTATACCTTTTCATGGCAGCATAGTATTCTGTGGAATGTCTATACCACGTTTGATTTATCCTGTTGATGAACATTTACTATTAAGAACTTTGTCACTATTTGTCACTGTTGAGAACACTACTTCTATGGGAAAAAAACAGTCTTTATCTTAAAATTTTAGTTTATCTCAGCGGTTATATTCTCTTTCTAATTCCAAATGCTGTATGCTGCCTTTCTCTCTTTTTTTCCCTTGATTATACTTCCTAAAAGCTTCTTTATTTTGTTAACTTTTGCAAAGAATTGGATCTTGACTTTATTATTTCTACGCATTTTATTTCTAACTTATCATGTGCTTTTATCATGATTGGCACTTACTTTTTTGCTTATTTTTATTTTTATATAACTTCTGGAGTTGAAGACTTAATTAATTCTTTAAAATCTTTCTTCTCTTAGTAGTAAAGGTTTTTAAAGCTCTAAATCTGAATTGACAACATTCTGCAGGTTAGAATTATAAATCTAATTTCTAAATCATTTGTAAATTGACTTTGACAACAATTGTGTTTCTCTTTGACTCAAAACTATTTGAAAGAGTGCTTTCAAAATATCCCAGTACTTAAAATTTATTTTTTATTACTCTTTTGCAGACTATTTCTAGATTTAATACATTTTGGTTAAGTAGGATGACCTGTATAATTTCCACTTTGGAGAATGTAATCAAGTTTCCTTTAGCCTACAGTTAACCAAATTTTGTAAATATTTCATGGATATCTGGGGGGACAAAAGCCTCATCTCTTTATAAGGTAAAAAATTCAATATGTGTCTATTAAACTAAACACGTTAACTTCAGTGTGCAGATCCTTTTCTTTCCTTGTTATTTCTTGCCTCCATCTGGCAAATTCTGAGTTGACACATTAATGTCTTCCATAATTATTGTGTTTTGATCATTTCTTGTAGCAATTCTAATGATTTGCCCTTTTCCATATTTCAGTGCAGTGCTGTTTGGGGATGAAACACGTTCATGACTTTACACATCCCAAAGTATTTTTATGGAGCGTGCAAATAAGGATGAGCGCTGTATGAGCTTTTCCCTATTTACAGAGCAGACTGTGGAACAACTTTCCTGCCTCTAGTGTCCTCTCTTTAACCACCAAATTTGACCAAACCGCACAGAGGGCACAGAAATCAGTTTGCTCAGTAATTTCGCTGATGTTTTCAGAAGCTCAGCCAGTGTCTTTTCCCTGAATGCCATCCAGCCATTGCATGGGGCTCATGAACTCTTCCAAAGTATTAGTTTACAATTTCTTAAATGATGGGGTCACCATAACAAATGAGCCGGGTCTAATTTGTACCCAGACGCAAGTTTCTACTCTTGGCAACATTTGCTCTATTTCATCCCAAAAAATCTACTGTAAAGATTAAGAACTCAACCACAGTTGGGGTATTTTCAAAATGATGTCAAATTAAGCTATAATTCATATTTTGCCTTGCCAAATAAAGTTTAACCTATTGCAATAGCGAAGAAATTTAAATACATTTCTCAGTCCCGAGTCTATATGCAACCATATTTGGGCTTTGATATTTCGCGGAATTTGGAGAGGTAATAACAGGGATATTTTTTCCCCCTCTGGACACCATCTTTCTGGCAAAATCTTGTTTTCAATAGCCTTATATTATCTTTAGGCACTTGTGCCCTTATTCCTCAGCTGTAAATTCCTGGAAGCGAAATTGTCATATCAAACGAGAAGAAACAAAATTTTGATATACAATTTGAAATTGCTCTTTCAAAAGCTGATCTCAATCCGCACAGTCACATTTGCTATATCACAAAGCCTCTTTCCCATGTCCCCACTATGCCAGACATTATTGCTCTTATGCTTTCAATCTGGCAGAAAAAAAAAATTCGCCATTTTAATTTGCAATTCTTCAATTGCTAATTTTCCTAAATTTAAGGCCGTTTTTATTTCTTCTGTCAGTTGATTGATCGTATTCATCACTCCTTTTTGGATAGGGTTATTTGTATTTTTCTTATTTTCTTTAAAAGCTGTGTGTGGGGCTGTAAATCTTTTGTTATATTGATGAGATTTTTAAAGCACCCTGTATTCCATCCTTTCACTTGTATGACCCAGCTGAGTTTTTCCCACGCATCATTTTTGCATATAAAAAGACACTGCAAAGCAGGTTGCTACTGTTATTCCCATTTTACAGGTGACAAGAATGGAACTCAGGTTCAGTGGACATAAACTGACACGAAACCAGGTCAGGTTCTGCAGTTCCATGCTTGTGTTTGTCCTCAATCCCCTAATGGCTTCTCATACATCTTTGTCACCAGGGCTGCCATTGCTGCTCCTTCTATTGCTGCTCCTACGGCTTCATACTGTGCAGTCCACTTCCATTTGCCCCAGAAACATCTACTGCCTCAGAAAACCTGAATAACCCCTAAAATCCTAATCTGGGACCAACTTGATTTCAAGTCCTATCTCCTTAAATTCATGGAGTTTCAGTTTTCAAAAATATCTATGTTCCATCTTAAGGGGGAACATACGTTGTTTTGATTTGGTTGATTTTGTGTTCAAGAAACCAGAGAACAGTTCTGTGGGTTGAGACAGAGTCCCGAGGCGAGACTGCCTCCCGTTTGATATTTGCCATGAACGCTGGAGAGCTCTGATCCTAATCTCAGAGCCCTCACTGCAGATTTCCCTCCAGAGACTGAGGTTGACGAGATGGCCAGATCGCGTCATTAATGACCTTCGGTAGATGCCAACCCGCTGAACTGCTTTGAACAGGAACCAGGGAAAGTCAACACACACGGTGTCCTGTTTCACGGCTGCAGCACAAAACCAACATTCCTTTTTTGGAACCACATCTCTCTGTTGGGGGCACATTTGTGGACTAGGGGCAAGCTGCCGAGCCTGGTGACAAAAGCCAATGCCGGCCAGCTAGTAAAATGACGGGGTGGCAGGAGTCGCCTAACGCAGTGGGGTGCCCAGACCGTGCAGAGTCTTTGTTGAAGAGTCGTGTCCAGGCCGTCCCTGTCTGCTCTCCAGTTGTGAGTGGTTTTGACTGCTCTCCACCGGAGCGATTTCTAGACCACTGAAGTTCTCGCTGACATGACTTGTGGGAGTTTTGTTTGTTTGTGCTACGCTGGGTTTTAGAAACTCTAGAAAGTGGCCACCATAAAGGAGATCAATCTTGGTCAATTTGAATTTCTATACAGCGAATGCCTTGAGCGTAGGAAAAATTGCTCCCTAAAGACAGTGGGGGCCGCAGAAATGTTTGTCTAATGCAATCGACTCTGTATACAGATTTCCTTAAGAGTTAACAACGTAAATTCATGAATTTGGAGAGGAGTAGAGGGGACAGTCAGGGACAGAGAGGTGAAGATGGGGTTGAGACGATGACTACAGACTCACAGAGCAGCCTTGGGCAAGACACCTCAGCTTTCTTCGTGCCTCAGTTTCCTCATCAGAAATAAATAACCCCACAGGGTTATTTGTGGATTAAATTGGATAACACACTCAGAGCTCTGCCTGTAAATAGCAAGTACAAAAGCGTTAGCTAGGATCATCAATGTCACTGGAGTGTCCACCGTCCTGAGATTCTTCTTTGTCAGGGGCTGTGCCTTTCGTGGTCCTCTGCTGGCCCAGTTCCCGTCAGCTCTAGTTTCGTCATCTCTCGGATCACTTCTGTGTTTTGCTTACAGTTCAATTATAACACTGTGTTTGTGAATTTAGATTATGCAAATTTGAAATGATATTAACAAATTAATCCATTTGAATTATATGACAAAATTTGAAATCATGCAACTCCTGAAAATCAAAACATCACATGATTTCAAGGCTGGCAAGCTGAAGGACTTTGAAACCGTGTTCTCTGTGTTCTTGCCCTTGCCACATGGTGATGCCGTGTTAGCTGGTGGGCAGCCGCACCAGAATGCCTCTCCCAGGGTTATTCTAGAATTATGCAAAATTTAGTTATCCCATAGCTTCAAGAGCCCACCTTTTTCCCAAAGCTTCTTTCTGGCACATTATTACTATTACTCCTAGTGACGTTGCTATTCCTGCTATGGAGGCTTCGCATGATTCAAATTTTTATTGAACAGTTAATTTGCACCAGGTACTACGCTAGTTGCTGGAGATGCAACAAGAAATAAGACATATTTCCTTGAAGAGCTTATGCTCTGAGGTGAAGAACATCCCGTAAATAGACTCCAATGCAACATGATGTGTGTAAGCAGGAAGCTACCGGTGCGTGTGTAGAGCCTGGTCAATCAGAGATGCAAAGGCTTCTTGGAGAATAACCTGAGATGCCAGGGTCAGAGGGATTAGGTGAAAGATGGTGGGGAAGAGAAAGGCGAGGAAAGAATTCAAGGCAGGTAACAGCAGGTGCAAGGACACAGAGCAGTGAAGAGGGGCATCTCAGCGCCCCCATCTCCCACATGGGACTCTCCTTAGCCCTATGGCATGGGTGTGTGTGAGCCCAGCATAAAGGGAAGTCTGCCCCGGGGAAGGCCTGCAGGTCTTCTCTATTGTTTGCTTGACTTTTTGTTTGTTTTTTACGGGTACCAGATGCACGAACAAGAGCACAAGAATGTAAATTCTGCTTTAATTATTATCTAAGTCATTACTATCGTTATTTGATTTTCTGGGAATGTGCCCTTTATTTTAAAACAACAATGAAAGCAGATCGTGGAAATACAATCCCTCTCTCCTTATACAGCTCTTTTCTTTTTGTGGGGAAGATTGGCCCTGAGCTAACATCTGTGCCCATCTTCCTCTATTTTGTACGTGGGACGCTGCCACAGTGGGGCTGGATGAGCGGTGTGTAGGTCCGCACACAGGATCCGAACCAGCAAATCCAGGGCAGCCAAAACAGAGTGCATGAACTTAACCACTATGCCACTGGGCTGGCCCCTTATATGGCTCTTCTTGCCGTCCACACCCTGGGTGGCAGTCCCAGGAGAGAGAGGAGCAAGGCCTCTCCTCTAGGAGGACCGGCTTTCGGCCAAATAACAGGCAGCACGAGCCCAGCACAGTCAGACTCTGTATGTCACAGTGGACCCCTCACTGACCACACTGGAGACAACCTTTTCTCATGATGTCAGCATTTCACCGTGTGTTGATGCAGGTCTGGGAAACTCATTATTCTTATTAGAAGTCAATGCTGTGCTCCACGGTATTCCTAGGCCCCCTGAAGCATGAGGCAGATCAGCCCAGTGTCTCCCTTCCCCATCAGGGTTAACAGGAGGCAAAGACAGAAGGAAGGGAGACATGTAAAGGAAAAAAGGGAGGAGACAGAAGACTGGAATGGGAGAAAGGGGAAGCCAGGAAGGAAGGAGGGGGACAGAGAGAGGAGATGAGCATCACCCAGGAGACCCTCAGCCTCTCCCTGGAGCCTGGAGAGCAAAGCTGGTTCCCTCTCTCCCACCTTCCTTCCTTCCTTCCTTCCTTCCTTCCTTCCTTCCTTCCTTCCT
>NC_060283.1:37448758-37532972 GCF_021613505.1 Equus quagga | reverse complement strand
CCTTCCTTCCTTCCTTCCTTCCTTCCTTCCTTCCTTCCTTCCTTCCTCCTTCTCTCTTTTTCTTTCTTTCTAATTTTTCCTTCTTCAGAACCTTAAGAAAGAGTTGGTAATTCTTCATCCTTAAGGAATTACGACAAGCTTTAGGACCCTTGGAGTGTGCAATGCCTCGGAAACACAAAGAGTTTATCTATTTTCCAAACAAAGCAATAATTAGATCACTCCAGATAACTAATATCATGTTTCCAGGAGCCCTGTGTAGATGAGAAGCTAATATTTGTACAGTTGACCTTAAAAATGTGACAGCTAAGAAGCTCTTGGAGAGATGCCCAGAAAGGCACCAATTATTAAAGGACTTAGCAATGCCGTGTAGACAGGAACTTTCAGAATTCTTTTAAAAATACGTTTGCAGTTGTGTAAATCACTATGCTAGAGTGTATGGAATTATTCTTTGACAGTATAATTACATTTTAATTGTGTAGCAATTATGCGTTCAATAGTAATGAAGGGGAAATCCAGTAGGCAATCAGCTGCCACCAGTGTGAAATATGAAGACTTTGTGGTTCCTATGAGAGAAGACTTCCGTGTTCCGGTGCATGTGCATCTTTTAGTTGTATTCAGGCATTTACAAAGATGGTGAGGACTCTCTCAAAGGCTGTCGGATGCTCAAATTCCCCAAAGAAACAGCCACTGTCTGTCAAAAACCAGCCAGAGGCTATTTTACAAAATGTTCTGAAGACATATTTAGGAAAATATTCCCTGTTGGGCAATCAGCTCCCACGGGACAATGAAGTCTACAGAGAAAAAAGGAAGCATTTTGCAGGCGCTGGGCTGGGTGTGGGAGCCTCGCCCAAGAGTCTCCTTGGACAGTTCCACTGAGAACTGCTCTCCTTTCTTTCTGCTCTGAACGTGAAGCAATTCGGGCCAGAAACCACAACTAGCACTAATGAGCAAGGAAATGGTCCTTCCTCCCAACGATCTGTGTATCGTTTTCTCCTTCATTTTTTACACTTCCCGTCCCCCCACCTCCCTCACCCACAGATCCCCGGGCTGGGCTCTGAGGACAGCAAAACCTCCAAATCCCTTTTTCTGTAAACTATTTTCTCAAACACTAGCTTTCTAAAATGCTGATGCTCATCATGTCTAAAATGGTGCTTGTGGCCTTTGGGCAAGTTGGGAGCTATTTAGAAAACGGGAGTCTGTTTTAAAATGGATCTGGATAGTTACTACTACAAATTAGATGCTCATTGATCTATATCCTTAAGAGGAAGGGAAATAAGTCATTTCTGAATTTGAAGGTAGAACCAAGCTAAACTCAATCAGGGAGATGCCAGGAATTAGCTGCGGAGGAGGCAGGTGAACTTGACTTCTTGGGGGTGATTTCAGCAAGCCTGGAGGGGACAGAGAGCAGGGACCTTTCCAGTGGGGTGCTGGAAAATGTTTGATAAACCAGCTGCCTGGGGGAAAAGTGTTTGTCAATGTCCGTGGTGTAAATATTTCCACCATGGTCAATTTTAAACAATCAACGTGACACCATTGAATGCACAGTTGGAAAGAAATGCATATAATTTGCTTTCACAACCCCATCTCTCTCTCTCTATCTGTCTATCCTTCTCTCACTCTCTCCTTGTCTCCTTCTCTGCCCTCTCTCTCTGTCTCATTTCTAGATCATTTGAAAGTTGAAGACTTTGTGTCCCCCTAAATATCTCAGATCACACTGCCTGATATATTTTAAGGATAGACAGACACAAAGTGTTCTTCAGTTTTGTTGGGGAAGTAGATGTTTGCCATTTGTTTTCGGTTTCCCAGAATCCAAAACCCATATCTGCAGTATGGGAATCCCCCACCTTGTGAATCTTGGTTGAAGAAAGCAGAACCCCAAATGCCAGATCCTCTCTTTCCCAGCATCCCTTGCAGCTAGGGCATGGTCATGTGACCAGTCACCACCAACCAGATGTGCACCTCATCCTTTGCTTTGGGAGTTGGTGACACTTGAAGCAGGAGGCAGGCACTCATCATGGAGATGGACCCTGGTTGCAGTGAGGTCCCAGGTCGGCCATGGCAGCCCGGCTGTGTGCGCTGATGGGGCTGTGGGACCAGTGCAGCCCAGTTTCCCTTCTCCTGCACATTTCCCAGCCTAGTTCTGGAGGCTGCCTGGTCCCTGTCCATAAACTCTTTTTCTGTTAAATCCTAGTGCTGGCTGCCCTGACATTGGACCCACAGGGCTGTTTCATGCTCCACCACTAGTGTCTCTCCGCACACAAACAAATGGGGCCACTGTTATGGTGGAAGTAAGATGAGCAAGGGAACATTTTCTCTATCCTCACTCAGTGGACATTAGTCTGGATCACGAGAGGGCCAGGCTGCCTCTGGAGTCATGCTCCCTTGGCCCCAATCTCAGCCTCACCACATCCTGATGGAGCTGCAAGACAGGGGACCCTCCTCCCTCCCCCAGGCTCGGTTTCCATGTCTCCCTCATAGGGTACCAGCAGGTACGGCGCTCACAGGATAGCCGTGCAAAGAAGAGATGTGGGTGAGCACTCCTCACATGGCTCATGCCCAGTGTGGGCTCCGTGGCCTCCGCTTCTGTTCTTAGGATGTTCCTGCTATTACTGTCTGTCCTGCTTTACTATACACAACCTCTCAACCATCTAACGTTGAGAGAAACCATGTTTTTATCCTACAACACAAACTATATTTTACAAAGGCAATTTTCAAGATTTTTGCAATAATGCGTCATGGACCCCCAAAGCTTCCCCTGCTCTTCCATTGCCTGTATAACCCGGTGGAGAGCGCCTCCTGCAGGAGCTACTACATCTGGGTAGCCTAACTACAGTCAGCTTATCTGAAATCTCCCCTCCACCTGTCCTTCCCCAGGGAAGGAAATAACCTTTTGTGCATGATTGTTGAATGTGCCTCTAATGAGCGTCTGAGAGGTCACGTGACTTCCCGGGTTTAAATAGCAGAGTCAGAGTGGATCCCGGATCCTGGGCGTCCTGGTTTGAAAGTCTGTGCCATTTCGTCAACAGCCGCGGACAATTAGCAGGCTACTGCAGAACTGTGTGAGGGGCTGGTGGGCGGGGAGACAATTCAGAGGAAGCGTCCTTTCTCATGCAAAGAGAACGGGATTATAAACTGGGGCGTCTTTTATGAGACGTTGCTCAGGTAGTCTGCTACAAGAGCCTGAGAATATTCACAATCGGTCTAATTCCACTTCCAGGAATCTGTCAAGGGGACTCAATCAGAGATACAGTCAAAGCTTTAAACGCAAGGTTATTTCAGCTTTATTTGTAAAAGCAGAAATTAAAAACAACTGAAATAACTTCAAGAGTGGAAATGATGGAAAAATTAGAATGCATCCTTTTATGCAGGCATCAAAATCCCTGCTTTCAGGGATACGAGAAATTGTTCATGAGGTAACGTTAAGTGAAAAGAAGGACTTAAAACCATATCCACTATATAAATTTTATATATATATATATGACAAAAAATGTGAAGAATGATTCTTTCTGGCCAGAGGGATCATTGGTAATTTACAGTATCTTCCAAATCTCTACAATGAGATTTTGTCAAAGAATCTCCAGAATTCTCTAGTGCACATTTTTCCTATTTGTTTCATTTTTTGTTTATTTTTATCCAGCTTTACTGAGACATATTTGACATGTAACACTGTGTAGGTTTAAGGTATGCAACGTTTCAATTTGATACACGTATGTATTTCAAAATGATGACCACATAAGGTTAGCTGACACCTCCATCACCTCACATTTAACTGCTACGTTTTTCTGTAGTGGGGACGTTTCAGATCCACTCTGCTAGCAACTTTCAAGTGTGCAGACAGTATTGTTAACTATAGTTACAATGCTGTACGTTAGACCCCAGAACTTACTCATCTCGTAACTGGAAGTCTGTACCCTCTGACCAACATCTCCCCATTTCCCCCATCACCCAGCCCCTGGCAGTCACCATTCTACTTTCTGTTCTGGTGCACACTGATGTATTACAATAAAAATGAATGTACACGTCAACGAGTCTCAATGGTCTGGATTCCAACATCAAAAAGAAAATGTTCTCCTAAGACTAGATGAAAAGGAAAAACAATCTGACAAACCCCCAACAAAATGACCACAGATGACGGAAAAGAGACAGCAGGAAAGCAGAAAGAAGGCAGCCAACGAACAGCAGTGTAAGACCAAGCTGAAATCGATTAAGAAGACGTACTGTGAGAAATCTTGTCATTTAAAATGAAGGAATTATAGAATTAATCAGGAAAGGATGGACTCACACCTGTATTCAGGGCAATGTGGCGGGCAGAGGGCGGGAGTCCTGGAAAATTAGCTGTGAATTTGAGCTTCTGCCACCAGCTCTGCTGTCATCCAGAAGGGTTTGGAGACATCATTTTCTCTCTGCACCATTTTCGTCGTCCCTGACAGCGGAATACCACAAGGGACCTCATGGAGTTGCTATGGAGTTAAATGAAGTGTATTTGAAAGCACTTGTGTAATAATGCGTATAAATAGCTGCTCAATAAATTTCCTTTACATTTCATCTGCTGAACAGCATAGCAACAAAATACGCGAAGGAAAATTTATTAGACACGCATGAAAAATAGACAGAAACACGACCCGCTATGTGAGATAGTAACTCATGGTTGTCCAAATTCAGACAATAGCAACCACCTCAAATTGTTGTCTGGGGATCACGAGAGAGACAAAAGGGTTTTCTGAACTGTAAAGAAGACTAACTGTGTTAGCTGTTTTCCAGACTCAAAACGATATTTATGGAAAGTGATTATATTTTTTCCAAGATCATAAAGAAATTCTCAATAAATTTTAAAGAAGTACAAATCTTGCAGTCCACATTTATGACCCTAATATAATATCTACTATTAGTCATTTATGTTTAAGCCAGAGAAACTTCAGCCCCTCCGACATTTCTCTCCTGGATAGTAATTATATATAACAAATGAAATAAAGAGTTTAATAGTAATTGATTTAGAAGATAAAACACTAGCTATTGAAATAAAATTATAATAATAACTCAAACCATGCCTAAAAAAACGTAACTGGGTACTGGATTCTGGAAGCTGAATTAATTTATGAGCTCTGATGTAATTTTAAAAAATCACAAAAGAGACGTTCAAAAGATTTGGTAATAAAAAATGTTTAAAATATATAAATGAGAACAGGCTGAGATAAAATATTCCCCCAAATACTGAGAGTCTATAGAGTTCACAGAAATTGATTAGAAAAAAATTAAAGATCCAACTGATAAGTAGAAAAAGGATTTCAACCCACAGTGCATACTTCATTATTAACTCGTATGTATTAGATGGAAAAGAAAAGAAGAATATTTAATTAAATACCCATATATTGTTCCTATGTGCTGGACATCGCTAGAAGCACTGGCATATTAACTATCTCCATCCTC
The DNA here is from genome assembly GCF_021613505.1 of Equus quagga. Classification (NCBI taxonomy): domain Eukaryota; kingdom Metazoa; phylum Chordata; class Mammalia; order Perissodactyla; family Equidae; genus Equus; species Equus quagga. The sequence goes on along the minus strand of NC_060283.1, from coordinate 37,527,545 downwards.
ATGACAAACCTGTAAGGTAGACAGGGTTGCTGATCCCATTTTACAGATGGAGAAAAGAATCACAGAGAGGTGAAATGACTCACCCACAGTCACACAGCCAAGAAGGGCAAAGCCCAGATTCAAACCCAGGGTGTATTCTCTCTTGATCACTGGACCACATACGTCGCCAAGCAGAAGGTGTGCGTGAAGATGTGGATGCAGCAGGATATTTATAGTGGTTAAACATAGAAACAACCAACAATGTGGGAACGCCAAAATAAATAAATTACATTAACTGAAGAATTTTATGCTGTCATTAAGTTGGTAATTCAATCAACTTGGAGCAACTTGAAAGATCCGATGTTAAGTGGAAAGAGTGTGAATGGCATGAGCACTATGTTGGCAAGGATGTAAAACATGCATGAGAACACTAGAAGGATGCATGGAGAGTGAGAACAGTGGGCGTGGCTACGAATGACACCCACAGAATGTCAAAGGAAGTAGTGGTTGGAGAGGAAAGGTTGAACTGTGTTCCAGAACCCTGCATTTCCCCAGAGACAGCACCCTCTCTCACTGAAGGGGCTTCCCGGGGCGCAGCAGCTCCCTGCCCATCCACCCCTCTGGGCCGACTGACCTTCATCCTTCCGTCCCATTGCCTACTTTGGGAGGATTTCCTGGTACCCCATGAACCCCTGGCTTCCGGGTAGTCCTCTGTGTCCCCACAGCACATGCTGCTCCCCACCTTGTGAGGCTGGCTCCTTTCGGTGCCTGTGGCCCCCCGTAGGCCCTCGAGGTTGGGGCTGCATCTTCTTGGTTTGTGTGGCCCCAGCTCCTGCCATGGAGCCTGGCCCAGGATGTGTTCACTGAAGAACTCAGACGTCTAGTTCCTGCAGATAGAGTTCTAATAGCTTCATAACAGTCATCAGAAAATGCAAATTTTATATACCGTAAATAATACCATAAATTTTAGCCAAGAATTTCATATTATGTTAGGCATTCCAGAGCACCATGAATGGGAAGATTGCTAGGCAATTTTTCTATTGAAAGGGAATGTAAGACAGTGCATGCCTATTAAACTGAGATGTCAGATGTGGCCGGCCCCCGGCCGAGTGGTTAAGTTAGCACACTCCACTTTGGAGGCCCAGGGTTCGCCGGTTCAGATCCTGGGCTCAGACCTAGCACTGTTCATCAAGCTATGCTAAGGTGGCATCCCACATAGAAGAATTAGAAGAATGTACAACTAAGATACACAACTAGGTACTGGGGTCCCTGGGGAGAAAAAGGAAAAAAAATAAAGGGGAAGATTAGCAACAGATGTTAGCTCAGGGTCAATCTTCCTCATCAAAAAAAAGACCCAAGAAACAAAAAGGTAAGATGTCAGATAATTAATTTTTAACCTTAATTCCCAAAGCACCATTGTAATAACCATTCTTTTAAAACTTGCACATTTTTCTAAAGAGCACATTTCAATATAAAACACTTTGATGAGAATTTGTCTGATCTTTAAAATGGCCCCAGGAGGTAAGGTTTTTATTTATCCCGTTTTACCCATGCAGGGCGGAGGTGGTATGGCAGATGGTATAATTTGCCCAAGGTCATCCAGCCAAAGAAGCCCATCTCTTTAGTATATACTGAACAACACCTAGGAAAAACATTTAAAAGTGAACTAAGTGCAACACAGAGATCCTCCAGCCTTTTGTGACAGTAACAAAATCAGTGATGGCTCACACTTCTAAGGCACTGTCATTTTCAAAGAGGTGTGGTGTGTCAGCTCAGTTTCGGTTTCCACCCTCTGAAGTTGCCCAGGGCTGCCTTTGCCTTATTTGACTTGGGCTCTAACGAAGCTGAGAGATGGAGGGATGCTCCAATCACAGCACGGAGCCTTCCGAGGGTCCAGCAGGGCGCTCCCAGCTTGCCTGCGCCCTCTCCTCTCATCTCAGAACAGCACCTGAGATGGCCCCGCTCCTTAGGATGCCCAGGTAGATGCAGGAACTGAAGATGAGATGACTCAAGTAAGGCTCCTAAGATCGCACAGCTGGGCAGTGGAAAAATCAGGGCTTGAAGTCAGCAGTTCTGGGTTTGAACCCACAGCCGGCACACTTAGCCCCACAGGCAGCGGTTCTCAAATTGTGGTACCCAGAACAGCAGCCTCAGAGGGTCTGGGAACTTGTTAGAGATGCAGATTCTTGGCCCACCGTCCGCATCTGAATCTCTGGGGGTGGAGCCTAGTAATCCGTGTTTTTGCAAACCCTTGGATGATTTGATGCTTTCATCCTTGTGTGTGCGTGCGTATTATATATTCATACGCACGCACACACACATAGACATAGACATGGCTGTTCACTGTGGGATGAAGGCTCTAATCCACTTGTTCTTGACTGGACTGGACTCCTAGGATTTAATTTCTAATTCCATCCTCTTTCGAGGCACTCCACCAGCTGTCCTCCACCCCGCCGAAACCCTGAACCACTTGGAGGGTTTAAAAGCAACTCATCAACAACAAAAACAGAAGGCACACAGAAACAAACAAAAAGCATCGTCTAGCCCCCACCCGGGGAGCATTAAGTCAGACGCCAGGGGTGGTGCCAGGCACTGCCCTCCTTTAAAATTCCCCAGATGCCAGACAGCTGTTTCCCCAGACGGGTGGATAATCCTTGGCAATCGGTTTATATCCAAGAGTTGGGCCCTAAAAAGTGGACTGGAAGCTCTGGGTGGGGGGGTGGGGGGCAGGGGGACTGTCGGCTGTGGGGTCACCGTGGGGGTCAGTCTTCACCGTAAGATGAGCCCCTGGGCTGTAGCTTTGGGGAACCTCTAAGTGTTTGCTCCCTAGTGAACAGTGAGTGTTCATCCCTGGCTGCTCAGAGGCGCTTCCCCGGGGAGGCATCCGGGCTCAAGTGAGCACTAAGCCTGGGGTCTGAGCATCCTGTATGCAAACCCTGCCACGGGGCCTTGGGGGCTGTGGTATGAGTCAGATTGCTTCCCTCCGTCCCTGGTACAGGGACACCTGCCATCGTCTTCTTTCATGCTATTTTTGTGGCTTTGTTCCTCTTTCTAAAAATCCCTTTTTTGTTGTTTCAGTGGTATTTCAGGAAGAACGGTTACTCAGTGCGTGTATTAAGCCTGCCACTTCTAACCAAAAATCTGGACACAACTTCCTAACAGGGTCCTCCTTCATCCCAGTTGTGTGTCCACACACACTTCCCTTCCTCTCTAGAGAAGCAGCCACCTCTTATCCTCATATACTTACTCTGTCCTCTCCTACCACAGGGCCTTTGCACGTGCACCTCCCTCTGCCAGGAATACTCTTCCCTCTGCATTCCTCCTGCTTAACTCCTTCTCACCTTTCATAGCTCAGTCCAAGCGCTGTCCCCTGATTGGAGCCTTCCTGCCCCTGGGCCTGTGTGCATCATATTGCCGTGCAGTTTGATTATTTGATTACTGTCTGGTCTTCTCAACTCAAGTGTAAGTTCATGAGGCCAGAAAACTTGTCTGACTATGTGCATCGTGGGATCTATCTCCTCTCCTCAACAAATATCTTTTGAATGAATGGTCAAGTAGGGTCTTGAAGGCATTCTAGTCCTTACAGTAGCGGGAGTGCGACCTGAACTGGCTTCTCAGGCTGGTGAAGTTGACTCATCTCAAAACTCAACCATATAAGAGCTGCTCTGAGCTGCCTGGATCTACAGTCAAAACCTGAAAGCGCAGGAAATCAGGCCTTTACTGAAAATATCTCCAAGGCCAGAAACATGCAGGCAGGTCGCACGCTCCCCTTACATATTTATTTGATATTCCGTGCCTAAGATGAGCATCTTAGAGAAGGCAGAGAGTGAGGTGATCTGTGCTTGGCCCTTTCTTCTGCTTCTCACCAACAATCTGTTCATATAAGATGTCAGAGTCTCAGTAAAAAGGACGTAAAATCCACAGGGTGTTAGCGCATTGGGTTTTGTGGCAAACTTTAGGAATGTTCAGTAAAATCCATAAAACAAATGAGGTTTCCAATTTCACAGGTGGAATAACGCTGCCATGTGCAGTGACGAGTTTGGGGTGATTGGACGCTATTCCCTGAGTTGAATTCCATTGAACAAGAAGCCCGGCTGGGAAATGTGGATGTGCTTGCTGGCCCCGTTCTTTGAGGCAGCTGTTGAGGCTTCCGGGATCTGACAGAGTCATGCATCTCTTAACGACGGGGATGCGTTCTGAGAAATGCATCATTGAGTGATGTCATCGTTGTGTGAACATCACAGATGCACTCACGCAAACGTAGATGGTACAGCCTGCTACACACCTAGACCGCATGGTACTAGTCTTACGGGACCACCAGCGTGCATGCGATCCATCGTTGACTGAAACGTTGTTACACGGTGCATGACTGTATGAGGTTAAGTTAGCGCAGTCCAGGACAAGATGCCTCCTGCTAACCTTCCTCTGAATTATAACCCCCCACCCCCCATAGACGTTCTGCATCCGGATTCTGCCCTGACAAAGGCTTCCTGTTACTCTACTTGGCAAAGTAGACTGCACAAGAAGCCAGACACCTGACACTCTACGCCAGCGCTTCCCCAGCTAGCTCAGGCCTGGGAGAAGTCCATTTTCTCTCCTTTGTGTCTCTTGATACAGTGATGATGCGGGCAGGGAGGAGCTGTAATTCCTTCCCATTCTAATATGTCGTGCGTCGCTTATGAGTTCTGAAACTCAGTGTCTTTTATTCACATGGGACACCGTGGCACCTTGCTTGATTACATGTAGTGAGAGAGAGAGGTACCCAGGAGAGAAGAGAGAAGTCTGAGATCCATGCGGGCTCCTAAAGGAGAGCGATGTACTGGTGGAAATTAGAGAAATAGAACCCTAGAGATTTCAGGGAAGGAAAACGGGTCTAAAAATGCATTTGGAGAGAAGTTACTAGGCTATAAGGAGTGTGTATTAGTTATGTATTGCTGCATAACAAATTAGCCCCAAACTTAGAGGTTTTGAATGACTCACATCTCATGGTTTCTATGAGTCAGATGTGTGAACACACCTCTGCTGCCTCCTCTGCTCAGGGTACCTAACAGCCTGAAATTAAGGTGTCAGCAACTAACAGAAGGCTGGGGAGGGGTGGGCTTGCAAGCAGTTGTCAGAAGGATTCAGTTCTCACTGGCTGTTGTCTGGAGGTGGCCCTCAGTTCCCATGGGGCCTCTCCAACACGACAGCATGCTCCATCCAAGGGTGCAAGCTGGCCAGTGAAACAGAAGTCACAATTTTGTGTAACTTAATTATGAAAATGATGTCCTGTCCCCTTGCTATGTCCTATTGGTCAGAAGCAAGTCTCTACGGGCAGCCCCTATTACAACTTTCTCTGTCCTCCTGGAAATGGAGCCTGTTGGGAAGTGTCAGGTCATGCATGGTGGTCAACATGGGCATCAAGAGGCCACCAGTGCTGTGTCAATGTCCTGGGGCTGTCCTAACAAAGTACCACAAGCTGGGTGGCTGAACAGAAGTTCACTCTCTCCAGTGCTGGAGGCCAGAAGTCTGAGATGATGGTGTCGGTGGGGTTGGCTCCTTCTGAGGCTGCGAGGGGGAATCTGTTCTGTCTTCTCTCCTTGCTTCTCGTGGTGTCATGCCTCCCTTGGCTTGTCTCCCTGTGTCTTCACATCGTCTTCCCTTTGAACGTCTCTGTCTCTGGGTCCACATTTCCCCTTTTCACAAGGACATCAGCCACCATTATCACCCACCCTAATGACCTCATCTTAACTAGATCATCTGCAAAGACCCTATTTCCAAATTAGGTCACAGTCACAGGTACTGGGGCTGGCCCAGTGGCACAGTGGTTAAGTTCGCTTCAGCAGCCTGGGGTTCGCAGGTTCAGATCCCAGGTGTGGACCTACACACTGCTCATCAAGCAATGCTGTGGCAGGCGAGCCACACACAAAATAGAGGAAGATGGGCACGGATGTTAGCTCAGAGCCAATCTTCCTCAGCAAAAGGAGGAGGATTGGTGGCAGATGTTAGCTTAGGGCCAATCTTCCTCAAAAAAAAAAAAAAAACTGTTCTGTCACATGAAGAATGCTCTCACGGAACTTTCTTGGGATCCTATCAAAATAGCCTCTAGAGAGAAGAAGGATTTAGACAGGACCCACGGCCACAACTTAAACTCCATTTCCCAAAGCCTTGGTGTCTCGCTTTGGGAGCCACGTGAGGTCCCTGTTTGCTCAGGCGCTCGGTAGAGACAGCAGGCTTCGACTACAATCCAGTGTGTTCCCCAGTGAACAAAAGGATCCGTGGCAAGAAGGAAATGAGATGAAAAACCGAGAGCCGAAAGGAGCGTGGACAGCCTCTGCTCCCATTTCCCATTAGGGATGAAGTCAAGGGCCTGAAAAGTGAAATTATCCATCCAGGCCGTCGGTGAGTCAGAGGAAGCCACGCAACCACACCCCACTCTTGTCGAGCACACGCTGACCTTCTCCACGGGCTCGCGGCCCAGGCCTCGGCTAGAAGCTCCCTCAGTCAACCACAGAGCCTGTCTGCTCGCCCCCGGGTGAGAAGAAACAGCAAAGAAGCCACGCCAGGGGAACAAGCAGCAACTCTTCTGGGGTTCTGACAGCCTGAGTTACAGAGGGATGTTTCCAGACGTGTCTCTAAGCATTTTACAACACAGAATGCTTTTCAAAGGCAAATTTCGGAAAATGCCAGTCCATGAGGAGATAATAGTGGGTTTTCAGAAAAAGAGGAAACCAGGATGGCCGAACATTTCTGCTCTCTTTGAAAAACCACAAAAACCACAGCAGGAACGAATGTGACAGAAGAAAGCTTCCTGCCAAACGTGGGAAGGAGAGAAATGAGAGTCTTTCTTTTATAACTGAGAGCGAGACTGGTCCTCCACCGGAAGTGGAAGACGCCTCTTGGAAGAACAGACTGTTCCCACGGTCACAAAACACGGTCATTTTCCAAGAGACAGATGGGGTGACCCGTCAGCCTCCAGTTTATGCCATAGCGCGAGTCAGTATTTATGAGACTTTGCCACAAAGGGTAATTAAAAATGGGATCACAGTTAAACATAATGGCATCTGAAGAAGTACCCATTTAGCTTTGACAACAGACAAATGACAGCAAGAAATAGCATCTATTGACTAAAAAGTAAACCGAGAGCTTGGGTTTTTTTCTTATTATGCTTTAGATTAAGTTTAGTCTTGTAGGAGATTTCAAATATCTCACAAGCCACAAATTTACTTCTAGCTCTTTCTTGGGTTAGTTTCGGTTGCAGCCAACTTGTGCCAGGCAACATCTCAGCCGTGGCTTTAGCTGTTACAAAAAAGGGAGTCCTCGTGGCTGAGTTGTGCTGTCTTCTCCCATCTCTATGACTGATGAGCTCAATTTATGACCTGATTCCAATAGACAGAGGAGAGACCCAAAGGATGTTTTGAGAAATGGCTTGTAAAACGGGTTCAGAGAAACTAGAGTCAAACACCAAGATGGGCTCCAGGAACCACTTCTTTCGGAAGCACCAACAGGAAGAAGGAAAGCTGAGCTGACATTTCGCATGGGCGCTTCTAATTATTTCTCACAGTCTTTTTTCTCTGCACCTCTTTCTTCATATCAACAGTAAGTATAATTGCTAAACTGTTCTGGGATATAAGGATAAGGATGCAGCTTTTTAAAAATGACAATAGTTAAGAGAATTTCGAGAGCATTTCATCCAGGTTAGACTGTCAGTTAATGTCAAACAGCCCTCTGCTGAGCACAATGTTGCAGCCTTAGAAGAAATTAAATAAAAACCGTTTGGGCCAGTCAAACTGCCTGTCTAAATCTTCATTGGAGAAAGAATGCTGGCCTGCTCAGCCGTTCCGTATGGTTGCAGAATAAGCTTCAGACAATAACACAGAACAATAATAGATTAAGGAAGAAAGAAGCAGGGGATTATCTCAACTGATATAGAAAAAGTATTAAGTAATGCCCAATACTCATTAATGAGAAAAGAGTTCTCAGCAAACTGGGAGAAGTGACTTCTATAACTTGCAGTCAATCTTATATTCCTGATGGAGAAACTTTAGACACATTCCTTTTAAGAATGGCAACAACACAAGAATGCCCATTGTTACAGGTACTGTGGAAGATGCTGTCAGGGGTCCTGGGATACAGTAAAAGGAAAGAAAACAAATAAAGAGGATAAGAATTAAAGAGGAAGAGATAAAAACCATCAGCACTTACAGACTGAACACTTATTTACCTAGAAAAACTAATGGGCTCCACAGACAAAGGATTGGAGGTAATAAAGATTATTTTTCAAACTCTTGGTTACAAGATCAGCCTTCAGTAACATTTCTCTACCTCACGTAAACAGAATACAGGAGCATAATTATAAGGTCATCTCAATAGATGCAGTAGAAGAATTTGACAGAATTCAACGTTCATTCATGTTAAAAGTTGGCATCCACCTGACAATAAAGGGAATCCTCTTCATTTGCTAAAGGTTATCTGCAAAAAAAAAAAAAAAGAAAAAGAAAAAGAAAAGGAAAAAACCACTTATTTTTTTTTGGTATGCATTTTGGTGAGGAAGATTGGCCCTGAGCTAACACCTGTTGCCAATCTTCCTCTTTCCTTTTTTTTCTCCCCAAAGCCCCAGTACATAGTTGTATATCCTAGTTGTAGGTCATTCTAGTTCTTCCATGTGGGATGCTGCCACAGCGTGGCTTAGTGAGCAGTGTGTAGGTCTGCACCCAGGATCCGAACTGGTGAACCCCAGGCTGCAGAAGCAGAGTGCACAAACTTAACCACTTGGCCATGGGGCCGGCCTCAAAAACCACTTTTAAACTATGTGGTTAAATGTGAATTGTTGAAAGCTTTTTCTTCGGACCAGGAACAAGGCAAGGATGCCCACTAGCATCTTTTCTACTGACACCATACGGAGGTCCTAAGCAGTGCAACAAATCGAGGGGACAAAAGATGTAAGATTGGAAAGGAGTATATAAGACTATTGTTGCTTGCTGACAATGTGATCTTATTCAGAAAGGCTAGATTAAATGTTATAATTAATAAGCAAATTTATCAAAGTCCCTGGATAAAAAGTCAATATTTAAAAACAAATTTTACTCCTTCATGTCAACCACAATTAAAAATTAAATTTAAAAGCATTTTCTGTAACATGAAAAACTCGTCAAATACCTAGGAGTGGATCTTATCAAAGATATGCAAGGCCTTTATAAAGAAAATCACTAAATGTTAATGGGAAAAATTTATAAAATCTAAATTAAAGAAGAGATATACCATGTTCATGAATTGAAAAGCTCATTGTTATAACGATGTTGGTTCAATTCAAATTGATTTCTAGGCTCAATGCCATTTCACTTCAAAGTCCAACAGGGTGTGTGAGTGTGTATGTGTGTGTATGTAAATTGACAAACGTATTCTTAAATATATATGTAAATATAAAGGACTAAGAATAGGCAAGATAATCTTGAAGATTAAGGACAAAGTTGGAGGATAAACACAATTTACTGGTATATTGGGACAAAGGTAGACAGATAGAACAATGGAACCAAATAGAAAGTTGAAAAGTTGACTCACAGATAAAAAGATACTTGATTTATGGCAAAGATAGCACTACAGAGCAACAAGGAAACAGTGGTCTTCCCCTAAATGTGCTGGGTGAGTTAGATACTCATATGGAGCATAACGAATCTGCATTCCTCCATAACTTTAATCTCAAGGATTGTAATTCTCAGTGTGAAAGATAAGCAATAAAACTTCTAGAAGAAAACATAGACTATCTCTGTGATTTTGAGCTTGCAAAAGATACTAAACAGAAGCTAAGAGGTATTAATGATACAGGAAAAGATTGACAAAGTATACTGTGTTACAGTTAAGAACTTCTGTTCAACCAACGACACCATTATAAGACTGAAAAAGCAAACCGTGGAGTGAGATAAAATATTTGGAAGACATACAACTGACAAAGAGCTTGTAGGGGAAATAGAAAGTATTCCTAAAAAATAAGAAGAAAGAAATTAATACACAGGTCTAAAGAAAAACGGCAAGAAATTCAACAAGCACTTCACAAAGGAAATTATCCAAATGATCAATAAAGATAAATAGGTTTTCGTTCTCATTAGGCATCAGGGAAGTGCAATGAAAACCACAATGAGATATCACTGGATACCCACCAGAATGGGTAAAATTAAAAATACGTATATATATTTTTTTAATAAAACTACTGAGGGCAAGATGTGTGATAGGAACTCTGGTATATTGCTGGCAAGAAATGTAAATTCTACAGCCACTTTGGAAATGGATTTGGCTGTATCTAACAATACTAAACATATCCAGTACTTCCACTTTTAGGTCTATATCCAACAAAATACCTATATATGTGCACAAACAGACAGGGTCAAGAATCTCCATAGCAGTATTATGTCACAAACTGATAACGACCCAAGTGTCCATCAAAAACAGAATGGACAAATAAATGGTGATATAGCAATGAAATAGGAGACAGCAATGAAAACAAACTAATCTATGTGTATCGAGATGAATGATTGTCAGAAAAACATTGTTGACTGAAAGAAGGTAGATGAGAAAGAATGCATAGTGTATGATTTCATTAATATGAAATGTAAAAGCAGGCACACTAATCTTCTGGTATTAGAAACTGGGACAGCACTTACCTTTGGGGGCAAAGAAGAGAATAGCAGCTGAAGGGGTGCACAAATGGAGCTCTGGGCCAGGAAATGGTCTGCTTCCTGACGAGTGTGTTTGCTTCATAAAAAATCATTGACATGATCTCACTTACATGTGGCGTCTAAAATAGTCTAACTCACAGAGGCAGAGAGTAGAACGTTGGCTGCCAGGGGCTGGGGGAGGGGGAAACGGGAAGATGTTGGTCAAGGGATACAAAGTTTCAGTTATGCAAGATGAATAAATTCCGGAGATTCAATGTGCAATGTGATGATAATAGTTAACAATAATGTATTGTATCCTTGAAATTTTCTAAGAGAATATATCTTGTATTCTCACACACACACACAGAAAAATATGGTAACCACGTGAGGTGATGGACATGTCAATTAGCTTGATTGTGGTGATCATGGCACAATGTACACATAAATGGATCTAAGAGAACCTGATCAGATAGACTGACCAGCCTCTAGGTCATTTAACCTCCACCCATGGCCATTTCCCACATTGTGCCGTGGGCTCCTCCACAGGCTCCAAGCCGGCAGCACCTTGACACAGTCTCACATGTGGCCTTATAGGCAGACTCACCTTTGCCTGAAGCTGACAGCATCAGGGACACCTCTCCTGAGAGCCACACACTGTCCCCTCTTCCTTCCTGTTTCAAATTCCCCTTCCCACCACCCCCAAGCCCTTGCTTCCTCTCCGAGGACCAAGCTCGGCAGGGCGATGAGGCAGAAGCGACTGATGCACCTGGACCCCAGTGATCCGGGCTTTCTTTCCACCTCGAGATATCAGTGCTTTCCACTTCTTCCAAGACATGCGGACAGACACTTCGACCTAACTGAAGGTCTTGCCCGAAGTAAAAAACAGAACAGTCCTGATGTTAAGGAGAAGAAATGAAGAACCGGAGATGCAGTTTAAACCGCTTCTTTCTATCTTGGGCTTATTTGGTATTCTATGGTAAGCTATACTTTTCCGGTTTATGTTCTGAATCCATTCTGGATCTTCACCGCTCTCGCTGCCTGAACTGACAGGAGCGTCGGGCATTGAGAGGTTTCCTTATAACCGCAGTGTGTAACAGCCACCGCTCGGCAAGCACCCTTCTCCTTGCTTCATCCACTCCGAGCATTTGACCCTCACACTTGCATGATGAGCAGACAGCTCCCCTGCTTCACGGCTGTGGATCCAGACTCAGGAAGTCTGTGGTGTGTACAAGGCAACACAGCCAGGAACTAGGAGACCCCGCATTTGAACTCAAACTGTTGGACTTCAAAGTGAATGCCCTCCCTCCAACACTAGAAGAAAGCCCCAGCTATTCCCCACGGGCTAAGATCAAGTTTCAAGTTTGAAGCTGACCTTGAAAGGCGTCAAGATTTGCTAAATTCATGGGGCTCATGGTCCCAAGTCTTCACCCACTCTGCCTTTTGCAGGTAACTTTGCAGTGTCCTTCTTCCCACCGGGAGTGAGATGACCAGCCCTACCTTCTGACTTTGGTCTTGGGCATGTGACTTGCTTTGGCCAATAGAATGAGGCAGAAGTGGCAGAATCCCAGCTTCAAACTGGACCTCAAGATGCTGTGCATATCTCCACTTGCTCTCTTGCCTTACGCTGTTGCCATGGGAACCTGCCCAGGAGACCTTGCCAGAGGATGAGAGATAGGTGCCTCCTCATACCTGCCTAGTCTCACAAACCATGGCCAGCCTGGATCATCGGCAGCCAGCCTGTCCCTGGATCTATGAGTGGGTATAACCAAGATCACCAGATCCACCTTGCTGTCCCCAAGGTGACCCCCTACACGTAAGAAAAAGATGCCTCTTGCTGTATGCCACTGAGATTTCGTGGGGTTGTTTATTGTACAGCATGAATGCAGTAATCGATCATTGATACAAAGGCAAAATTTACTTTATTTTGCACTGCTAATGAGTTAGTAATTTTCACGGTTTTATATGTTCAGTCCTGCTCCAAGATGGATGCTTACACTGAAAAATGAGAAAGAGAGCGAGCCAGAGAGAGGCAGAGAGCTCCATGGCCATTTAGATGCTGATTCTGAGCTAACGATGCAGATTACAGGTGTGGCTGCAAATCAACGATCTTGCTTTTCTCCTCAGTCTTTGCAGTTGAATTTCTTCAGTACATACTCCTTAATAACTAGTTCATGCTCCTAGGACAGGATCCAAACATTAATCAGTAATTCACCTTTGACTTTGATAGAGAACACTGCAAGTTAAAGATGCTGCTACAGCAGTGCCAATTGTGAGGTCCCGCGGCCATAAGGCTGGGACCAGCATTGCTCTTTCCCTGTGATGCAGTCTTCGGGGTCAGACAAAGCTGGTAAGAAAGCTTGAGACTCGTCATTAGAAACTCCCTCCAGGAAGGCGCTCCAGGGGGGCATCCTGACGGGCCTTTGGGTGGATGTCTGTGCACCCCATGCAAGCCAGGTACTGCAGGCTGGGTTCACCTTGAGGATGCAACGGTGGGCAAGATGAGCCGTTCAGGGTCCTCATCCTGGGAGATTCCATGGAGACACATCCTAAGGCGAAAAATCACATGGACAACTCTTTAAATTGTGTCCAGCCAAACAGTGCTGGATGCGAAACAGGTCTGGCCAAATGCTGATAATCATTGATGCTTGTTGACGGGTACGTGGTGATTATTACATTGTTCTCTTTACATTGGTGTGATTTTGAAAATGTCCACAACTAGATGATTTTTTTCTTTAGTCAGTTCATTAAAACGGAAGCCAGAGCTTTGGGGCTGCTTCCTCAGGGAAGCCATCCCGGACCTCACACGGCAGGCTATCTCACACCGGAAACACCTTTTTGGGCAAAGACCTGAAGAACGATCAGTTAGAAGGTAAGCTTAGTGTCCTGAGTGTTCTGGAATGTTCTGAGAGGTGATGCAGGCCGCTGCAAGGGTGCGCCCATCCCTCTCAGGGCTCCAAACAAGGCTGTGGATGGGAGCCCACGCAGAAGCCCATGAGAAGGAAGGTGGAGGCTGGCAGAAGACGGGGGGGTTACTGACACTCCTGGAACAGATTCTGAAAAGAAAGCAAAGCGTATTTCCCACGTTTAAAGTAACATCTGCACATTTCACAAATTTTGGCACTTCAAAAAAAATAGATAAGGGAGAAAACCATCCCTCAAGTCAGCAGCAGACAAAGCTGGCAAGAAAGCTCCCTCCAGCCTCACAAGTGCACGCATGGACATCGGAGGGATGATGGAGTCCCGTCTATTACCTTGCTTCAAACACTTAAAACAGGAACATATGCCTGTCTCCAAATACTTGTCATTTTGAGGCCAACATTTGAGAAAATCAAGATTTGCTCTGGAAAAAGGAGGCTGATAAATTAAACTAGACGCTAATTCCAGATAGAATGCACGGGCGTCTTCAACTGAGGCAGGCATAAAATCTCCAAGAAGAAACCCCACAGCAACCACAACGAAGGACAAGCTATGTGTGTAAATTGGGGATTGAAAATATACCCGCTAAACTGCTAGATAATGCTAAGCGTGGCACCTTTTAAAATCCTAAATTTTCCATTCATATCTAACCTTCAATTCAATTTATCCAAAATCTTTCAGAACTCCATGAGAAAATGAAACAAGTGAAATTTGATTTAAAAAATAAAATTTGACGTTTGAAAACAAAAGCAGGCCATTTTCTTGGGGTCAAGAAAGGACATTTTCTGAGATACTAAAATTTGAACGTTGGAATTGGAGTTTCAAAGATCAGAGAACCCAATGAAATATGCACGAAAGAAAAGTGCTCTGAAACATCAGTGATGTTTCAATACTGATTTGTGAGTATTACTCACTTATTTACTTGTCAAAATAACCTTGACGAGGAAGAGGTTTTCAGACGAGGTTTGATGTGTTAGTGGGTTAAATGTGACAGACTCAGGGAGGGTAAAGTCAATGATTTAATCACGCCAGAGCTCGGTGAGTCAATTCACTTTCCTATGACACACATAATTTACGGCTGAAAGTTAATACATACAGTTTTCTACACCACGCATTTTAACAAATGCAGCTTCTAGAATATTCCTGCACAGGCTTGAGTTTATTAATCAGCTCTCACTTAAAGATAAGCATTAATGCAAACCTTAAGATACCACGGTTATGTTCCTTGTCCCCTTGGTTAAACAGATTCAGAATTTTTTTAAAAGATAGAGAACAAGTACATAATTAAGTTAAATCTTGTGGTGTATACTTACATTCTCTCAACCCCTTGTTTTCTAAACCAGGCAAGGTTGCTAACCAAACGCTTTCCATCCTCAAAAGCAGTTCTGCAAATACAGCACAAGGAGCATCTCAGCAAGTTCTGTCGAAACTTGTGGTCAGGTTCATACAACTTTGAGACAAGGCTCAATGACAGTATCTGGGGCTGATCAGAATTTCATCCCATACACAGGTCTGACGCTTGTGTCCAAAGCCATTGGAACTGTTTGGTGTGACCAGCCCAGGGTACCCACGGAGACCCTTTAAATCTAAAGCTTTGCCTCTTAGACATTCATTTCTCTGCTTACTCAACTTCTCTGTTCCTTCTTCTTTTCCCCCATTCTTTCTCATATTTTTGATTTGTTTTCTCTTCCTCAGCTCCCCTTCCTGTTTCCCTGTCTCGCTCCCTCTGTGTCTCTGCCTCCACATTACATATGGCAGAACGAGGCAGCAGTGGAGTGGCTCACTCAATGACTCTCTGGTGGCCCAGAGGAACGACAGTCCATTCTCATTATTCGCGGTAGTTATGTTCTATAAAGTTGCCGCAAACACAGAATCAGTGAACACTGAACCATTGCTCCTGGGGAAACATCACCATTAGGTTCCTATGAGCCTCTGGTCTCATTTTTATCAACTGATCAGTACATGACTGTGTTTTATGTGTGTTTCTGCTCAGACACCTTATTTAATATATCTTGCTGATTCATTAACCCTGAACTCATAGCCAACAGCACTATCACTCATGGCTGAACAACACTTACCTAACGCTCATATTTTCTCAAAGGAGCCACTTTCAACAGTGAAACCAGCAACAAAAAGCACAAATACATGAAAAACGTGACACGAAGTAGACGGCGAAAAGGACCCTTGCTTTCTGTAGGAGAGCTGAAACAAGAAGGCAGAGAACATCTCCTTGTTCTGCCTCAGCTGGGAACACGGCAGGCAGTGACTCCAACTTTTTGAGGTATTGCTCGTGTCTGCAAATGACCGCGGAAGCACCAGGAGTATTGATTTGGGGGTTCCAAATGAATTTTAACAGGTGGGCAAATTTGCAAATACAGGATCTTCTGAAAGTGAGGATCAGCTGTATTTTGTTTCTCCTCGTCCGTCTCAGTCTCTTCATTGCAAAATATACTGGGGGAGGAGGTAGCAGGGGAGGTGTTCTCAAACTGTGCTTTGGGGACCCTCAGGGTGGGGGGCAGGCCTCAGAGCTGGAGCTGGGAGGGCAGGGCCCCCCCACAATCTCCGTTTCTTCCTGTGGCAGCCCCTCCTCTGGTGACAGAACTGCTTTCCTCTTGCTCCCACTATGTGTTTCCATCCAACATAGATTTGCAGCGCACATCACGCACCCAAGGGTGGGCGTGTGACCCACTGGGGCTCCTATGAGGACCTGGCCTCCCTCTCCTCTCAATATTCAGCCCAAGGAGGCAGAAAGGGTTGGCGGGGGGGACAGAGTCTTCCAGTGCATGGAGCTGGACCCTGGGAAGGAAAGCCACTCCTGTTTTTTCTGGAGAGTACCGCAAGGGCATTGTGAGCATAGTGTCGCTGTCGGCCACCTCCTCCCTGGGAACAAGGCCATTGCCGAGGAAAACGGAGCCAAGGGATGAGAGAAGGAGAAGGAGAGAGGAAACCAGCCCAGCCTGATAGCAGCATAGAGTCTCCAACACGGCCGTATGTGAGGCCAGCTCACTCTTACCCTCCGAGTAAATGTACTGAAAAGAATATGTTTCTTAAGTGCATTTGAGTTGGGTTTCTGCCACTTGGGAAAAAACAAAACACTCTTAATTGCACACATGGGCTGGTCAAGTTGGAATACACCTGATTAGATGGTCTTTATGATTCTTTCTCTTTATATATTTATATTTTCCCTCTTTTTTCTCCAGAGACCCCCGCCCCCTTCTCTCCTTTACCCATTCATAACACGGGGCTGCAGAATTTAGTTCATTATTTGTCACATTTTTTCCAACCAAGTTTCACGTGTATTTTTCTTATGTTGAAAAGCAGAAGGATAAAGGATTTCTTTACCTCTGTCGTTCAAATCATACGAAACTGATTTCTTCTTGTAAATGATGGTGGATTTTTTTCCTCCCGTGGGTGGTGTCCTTTGGTTTTTAAATAGGCATCTGGCATATATCCGCCCAAGTGATTAAAAAAGAAAAACAATGCCATCCTCTCCGATGCAGATAGTGTGGGCTCCAGATCACAGCAGGAGTGACTTCATGCGAGTCTGATTTCAAGGCCTGTGTGTGTCGGAAGGAACAGACAGCTCTTTACGCTGGTTCAGTTCTGACTCATGTTTCCTGCAACTTTCACTCCTGGTTTCCGCTGAGGCATCCTCGGGGCTTGTCTTCCTGGTACAGAGACGCCAGATCCGGCACACAGCATTTGGCTGCTCCTGTTTCTAATCGCTCCCCCAGAGCCATCAGGAGGCTGGTGATCAATCAGAGCGGAGAGCCATCTCTCCGATTACGCCACCCTTTTTTGAATCCAAGATTCTTTCTCATCCGCAGAGGCTACTTGACATCATCAATTTGACCTGGAGGATCAGAAGATGCAAGCAATGAATCTCATCTGCCCTTTTCCTTTTTCAATCTCTGAATAATAGCTATCACTTGCTGGGTTCGAACTATGTGTGTGGCATTTTCGATACACAAATTTAATTAATTATCACAAAACTCATAAAGAGTAGGTATGCTTTCGGTACCTTACAGACTAAGACACTAAAGCTCAGAGAGGTTAAGTGACTTGCCCAGAATCACACAGCTGGGAGATGGCAGAGCCAGGATTGGAATCCAGTCCTGTCTGACTGCAAGCACATGAGGTTCCAGCTACCTTTCCAGGGGCCGCTGCTACGGAGGATAGGGAGAGCCACTGCTGCTTTGCTTTGTGGGAAGAGGATGGAGAATTTTTTTAGGCATGCAAAGAATTCATCTCCTAATTGTAATTTTCCCCTCGAAGACGGAGATTCCTTAACCTGAGTTCTCTCTGCCTTCGCCCCAGCTCAGCTGCTCGGATCATCCTTCTGGAGAAACCAACGCTGCATGTTTGTGTTCTCAAATAGGTCTGTTTTGTTTTGTTTTATGCAGCAGGCAAGGACGGGGACCTCATGGCAAGGATCTCTGCTTTGAGGCCAGCCTGAGCAGAAAGATCAAGGCGGGAAAAGGTGGCCTTGCATACAGGTGACCAGGAACAGAGCAGACCTGGGCTGTCCATCCAGTGCCGCAGCCACCAGCTGCTGAGCACTGACACGTTGCCAGTCCACGTGGGGCTGCGCTGTTAGTGTAACGTGCACACCAGGTTTCCGAGACTGAGTATGAAAAAGAGAATGTCAGATATCTCATCCATAATTTCTTCATATTGACTCTATGCTGAAAGGATTATAGGTTGGATACATTGCGTGAAATAAAGTATATTATTAAGATGAATTCCACCTGCTTCTTTCACAGTTTTAGTGTAGCTGCCGATAAATTTTAAACGACATTTGAGGCTCACATGACATTTCTGCTGGACAGACTGGACAACAGGATAAACCTACCGGAGGGAATTAGTGTGACCACGACCCGAACTTTCTAAGGCTTATAGAGTTACCGCCGTAGGAAGAGAAAATTTCACAAGGAGGAACCCTGAGGATGGAATAGGGTGTTTTTATGAAACCGTTAAATATCCAGACAAAGTGGTAAATCTATAAGGCTCATAAGTCGGTGATTAAAAGTCTGTAGCAAGCTAGAATGAAATGCATGATTAACTTTGGAAGCTAATTAAAGCTGTAAAATAATTGGATTGATGGGGTGGCCTTGGAACATGTCTGGTACTGGCCCCCATGGCCTGGGGAGTTTGGCCGATGGGAGGTACTGGCAGGAGCTGAGGGCAGGAGGGGAGAGAGGCCAAGTGGTCACTTCTCTTGGCCCCGCCCTCCTGGCTGTGGGTTGGTGTGGCTGCATCTCCCCCAAGGCCACAGCTCCTGACAGATGGTCACTCCTAGAGCCACAGCCCGTTCTCAGGACCAACCCCTGCCCCAGCCCCAGGAAGCTCCACCAAGGCTGGCCCTTTCCCTAAAGCCTGCCCGCTCCTGCCAACACCCTTCCCTCTGCCCTCTTTGACGATCCCTCCGGAATGGTACTGACCAGTCCCTGCCCCGCCCCCACCCATCTGCCCCTGGAGGCAGAGCAGGAAATAAAAGGACAGATCTCACCTCGGGGTCAATTCAGCCATGCCCTAAATAGCTGGGAGAGAAACCAGACGGAGGCAAACCAGGACGCCGCCAAGCACGAACTTAGGAGCAACCAGAGAGAGCCCTGAGCAGAGTCCAGGAGGTAGGGGGCATGGAAGGCGCACAGAAAAGGAGAGGGGACCAGAGCAAGTTTTGCAGCCCAGCAGATCCAGGTCTCAACTTCACTCTCCCGTGGCCACTCGTGTGACCGTTTGCACATTTCCCAACCGCCCTGGCCTCCTTTTCCTCATTTGTAAGATGGGCAACGTCCACCCGACACATGACTGAGAGGGCCAGCCCAATGCATGCCTGGCACGGCGAAGAGAGATTGCCAATATCCAATTTATGGTTTCTTGGTGCCGATAGACAGGTAGCACAAGCCTGGGGGAACATCAGCCCTGACATGAATCCTGGGAGTCAGGAGAAGCAGCCAACACCAGCTCCCTCATCCTCAGCGACCTCCCCTCCCCACCCAGCCGTCCATTCTGGAGTAGAGGTGAGCTGTCAAGAGTCGTCCCCAGCCCTCCTCACTGATAACTAAGAGTGTCAATCATGCTCGGTGACTGCCCGAGCAGAGGGAAGCCGCAGCTGCTGGGATGGGTGTCCTGTAGGAGCCTTCCCTGCCCCCACCACTGGGCAGGAGACCATCGGGTGAATTCTTCTCCCTGCGCCTGTGCTCTGCCCTCATCTGCCTAGTCCACTCTATCCCACGGCATCCTGTAATTTCCTGCCTCTCACTCGACACCCGTATTTTTCATCCCCCTAACCTTCCCTGAGCCCACTGCACCCTGCACTCCGTGAGCAGCTCGTGTCCCCAGTTCTCAACTCATCCACATGCTCCCAGGACCTTCCCTTAACTGGCATTCAGTCGTCTCTTTCCTGAGGTCACCATTCCCCTCCAGCCACGCCAAGTGGTGGCTTCAAGGTCTCGGCAACGCCTTCTCTTAGGCTTGCAACCTGGATTGCACCATCTCCGCCTCGACTCAGCCAGCCCAGCATCCCTCCACGCCTCCTGATTGACCTGACAAGCTCTCCCGCACCTGGTCTTCGCCAAACCAGGAGTGGAAAGCAGGACCACTAAGAATGGGTTGACAGCAGGCAAGGTCTGAGAGCCCTCCCTTCCCCCATTGCCCGCTGATCGCTTGGTTAACTGCAGCATCGACACACCGCCCCGCCTCCCATCACCCTATCTCCTCACGTCCTTGAACCCCTCGCCACTAGTGGTCTCCCCCACCTCGTCTTTCATTCATCACAGATGGCTTTACCTCCTACTTCACAGAGAAGAGAGAAACCTTGAGCTGGGACCCCCTCCAGCTCCCTGATGCAAAAGTACATCTCCACCTCCGTCTCCACCCCCTCCTCCTTCCTTCCTGTGACATTGGGACTTACTCCCAGGAGTCGTCTTTCCACCCTCCTCCACCTTCCACCTGGGCCCTCTGCCCTACAGCTTACATCACCCCATCTCCCTCTCTCCTCTGTGCCTTCAACCTTTCTCTTCACACTCCCTCCTAGATGCTCTTAATCAGCGGAAGACCATTCTCACATTTCTCCAATCTTGAAAACAAAACACCCAGCAGACGCTCCAGCTCCAGCCCCGTCTTCTGCTTGCTGCCCTGTCCACCTCTCCGGCCACCTCTCAGGTCTCTTTCTCCCCTCCTTCTCTCTCCCTTCATCGCCCCCCAACTTCGCCAAGCTCCCTTCCAGCCCAGCGCTTTCACCTTTGCATTTTCCTCCACCTGAAGGCTCCTCTCCCTGCTTCTTCACCTAGTTCGAGCCCAGCTCTGACTGCTGCCTTCCCCTCCTTCTGGGCCAGGTCACCTGTCCCTCTGTGTCTCTCCATCAAAATGGGGTGAAGCTGGACTGCCTGCTCTGCTGGGCCCCGGTTCCTCCAGCCTTCCAGGGCCCATCTAGTCCTTCAATATCCAAAATGGCTCCAGCCCCAGCCCAGCCCAAATGACCCTAGGAGGGTCACATGACTGGAGGCTCTCTGGGCAACCGACCCCTATTTGCTTCCTAAGTGAACGGATGCTTTAGGCCGGCTCAGTGCAGCCCACCGAGACTATTAGAAAAGCAATCCCAAGCCCATGCCTTTGGAATGACAGATGATCAGCCACATCCTCCCCTAGGCAGGGAAACAGATCTGGCAGGCTGTGTGGCTGAATCCCACCAGCATCAATCAATGTCATCAGCTCACGTTTCTCATGAGATTCAGGGTCTCTAAACAGTCTCACTGAATCTCATTTTAAATCAGGGTCCACAGACTTACTACAATCAGAGACTTAAAATTCATAAACTGCATAATTCTTCCCTCTCCTGAAGTCTTGGTGTGATGCTTGAAAACAGAATCTGACCTAGAATGCTGACATGCCCATCTGCAAACCCCCAGCCTCGCTCCCTCTGAGCAGGCTCAACCCTCTTTCCTGGTGGCAAGGAGAGAGAGAGAGTTGTCAAGGCAGATGAATTTCTGGCAACTCCATGCTCTTCTGGGTCTGGGGTCCCTGCATGCAGCAAAAGCAAGCAGGACAGTTGTATTCCCAGGGCACCCAGGATGGGACGATGGGATAGATTCTATCCCATTGGCAGGAAAACGACGTCAGGAAGGCACGATGGCCGAAGCGCTCTCCCACAAGAAGGCTGATGCGCTGTCTCTATTCCCAGCCAGCTCCCTGTTCCATGATCCCAACCACAGTCCTATGGAAACTCCTCCATCTCACCCCAGGCTCTCCCTCCCTCTCAGGATCAAAACCACTCAGTCTCTTCCCCTTTGTCACTTCTAGGTGTCCAAATATCGTCGTGACCAACGCATGTGTTTGTTAATCAAAGTAAATTTGTCTTATTCTATGGAATCAATGTATTTTGTCTTAGCCAACAGATTTTAACACTAAAAATATTTTCAACTATGCATGAACACATTCCAAATCTCAGAATCATAAATGTGACTCATTTTATAGAGCGCATCTCTCTCCTGGTTAGTATTACCTGTGTAACAAGAGGCTGTGGTTGAAGCTGGCAGTGGGATGGGGTGGAGTTGGAGGGTGGGAGGGCAGGAGAAGAACCTTTTGCCATATTGGGCTTCCCTCCACCCTGAGGTGGCCCTTGACCTCTGCAGATCTTCTGTGAGCTTCACGGAGCCCTGACTAACTCAAAACCATTCTGCCACTTATTTTTAATCATCAGGAACAAAACATAGGACAAGCATCTGTTGATAATTTTTTTTTTATATCAGAGAATGTATTAGTTTGCTTGGGCCGCCATAACAAAACACCACAGACGGGGGACTTAATCAACAGAAATTTATTTTCTCACAGTTCTGGAGGCTGGCAGTCCAGATCAAGGTGCCAGAAAGACTGGTTTCTTCGGAGGCCTCTCTCCTTGGCTTGTAGATGGCCGTCTTCTCACTGTGTCCTCACGTGGTCATCCCGCTGTGCAGGCGTCCCTGGTAACTCTCTGTGTGTCCAGATTTCCTCTTCTTATAAGGACACCAATCAAACGAGATTAGAAGACACTCTAACAGACTCATTTTAACTTAATTAGCCCCTGAAAGACCCTATGTCCAAATACAGTCACATTCTGAGGTGCTGGGGGTCAGGACTTCAATATGGGAATTTGGGGGGCAGGACACAACTCAGCCCGTATCATATATGATGTCATTCTCGATCATGGCTTCAAATACTGGTTGTGCCACTTTCCAATTGCATTTCCAAGGGAAGATTTCTCAGTGTCCCTGAGCCTCAAATCCCAGCGTAGGTAATGGTCACCATCCCTCAGGGCACAGGGAAGGATTAAACGAGATAATGTGGGCAGAGTGTCCAGCATGGTGGGTGACACAGAACAGGTACTCAGGGAGTATAAGTTCTCTTCCTTTTGACCCTTTGCCCCCTTCTCTATACCTAAAGACAGGAGCCCTGCCTTGATCGCTCATAAAGGGGAGCAAGTGTTCACTGTACTGATAATGACAGGTTGCCATGGCACCCACTCTGTCCTCCAGATCTCTTGGTAACCAGTGACCCCATCAGCTTCACTGAGGTTTCTGGTCCAGAACTGTGGAAGCTCAGAGGCAAGTTGCTACACTTTATTATGACAGAAACCTACATTGACATTCTTGGGTGTAAAGAGCAAAACACAGGCATTATTAATGTCTTGTTACAAAATGGTTGATAGTAAAACTTCTTGCCTACTCAGAAGTCACTGAAGGGTTACAGAGATAGCTTCTAGCTGTGTTTTTGCTTTCCCATTTCTCAGTTACTATTTTTAAGGTGACTTTTCTATGTTTTCACTTTTTTTCTTCTTTGCTAAGTATATTTCCATAATTAACATATTTTCACTTAGCAGATTTATTTTTATCATCATTATTTATGTCCCTCTCTTCTGTTTTCATAAACTGAGAAATGAGATTTGTTTTTCCAACTGCTTAAAAATTACTTTAAAACTTCATTTCAATCAGAATTTTTTTTCTCATTTTTGCCCTATTTTCTCCATCCTCCTGCTTTGTTTTCAGTTTACTTTAAATGGAGGACGACTTTGAGGAAAATCAAAATATTGTTTTACAAATAACAGTTTCTCCTCTACTCTCAGCCCATGAATGGAGCTATAGATGAAGGTCTGTCTGCCTCTCAGACTCTCCTTACTCCATTTGATGTAGTCAATCTTATTGCCACCTTTTAATAAATCCATTCTTCCTGGGCACCAAAGAGCTTCATTAGTTGAATGTGTTTCTTTTTAAATGTCTCACCTGGAAGTGCTGCAGCCTTCTTGTTCTTGCATATGTGGATCCAATTCCAGTAATGGCTAACTGGATACACATGCTCAGTGACCGCTTTCCAACGACACCCACAAAAGACTCACCAGTAAGATCTTGTCAAATTCCTGTGGAATTGACGCCAGAGGACAACAGAAGCCTTTCTCCATCCTGGGGCTCCAGTTGTCTACAAAATGCCTCGCTCTCTAAATTAAACTGATATTTTTCTTTCCTGCAGACTCCATCAATAATCCATTCTGCTTTCGTGGTCATAGATTGCCAACTTTTGAAGGGATACAGCACCTTACTTTAAAAATTTAAAAACTCAGCTTAGAAATGCAAATCTCTCTGCAGGGCTGAGTGAATCCAGCGAGGTAAACCAGAGAACTGAAAAACAGGCTGATGGGAGTTTTGCCCAGTATTTGAATAATTCTGTGTCTGCTGCTCAAGTAGAATTCGGGAGATGTGGTACCAAGTTCATAGGTAGTTTATCTCCTGCTACTCATAGACACAATGGAAGCGAACATTCGGGATGCCCATTGGGGGTCTCTACAAACCACATGCCAATGACTTGCAATCCAGTTTTGACAGTCAAATGTACTAAGTGAATGAATGAATTGCATGCCAGAATAAGAATAATTTTATTCCTCTATCCATGTAAGCCTGGGCCTCCATTTGCAGTCTAATCTTCTCCCTCTTTGAAAAATGAAGAAACTGCGACCCAAAGAGGTGATTTGACTTGGCTGATATCCCACTGTAGCCTGACTCTCTTTCTGATCCCTGGTTTTCTTTTTTCAACAACTCCATTTCTTTCTGAATTGCATTACACGGTGGAGGGAGTGCTAACCAGAACACGTACACCTGGCTTTCTTACCAAGTGACTTAACTAGGACAGAGATGCTAACTCCATCTGTACCAACTCTTTCCTCATCCACGCTGGGGGAAAAGAATGCCTCCTGTACCACATACCTCACTAGAGATGGGGAGAAGGGTTCCTCAGATGAGACTGTGGGTAGGATTTGAAAAAGTAACCCGACATTAAATACCAGTGACTAACATTATTTTAGTAGCATTTTCTTCTTTTGTGTCAACTGAAAGCTACTTAAGATGATATTTCTTTCATCATTTTGGTACAATTGGATATTTATTAGGAAAACTTCCTCCTGGATATCTCTGAATTCTTTGTTTTATGTTAAAAAGCTTGCATGATGGAAAGAATGTGGATTGACCAGGGAGTATTAAATTCTACATGATATTGTACCATAACCTGGCATACCAGAAAAACTACAAAACAAAAAATGTGTGTGGCCATGACACCACCCCAACCTCAGTGGCCAGCCACAGAAACATTAGGAATCTTGGAGGAAGTCACACTTTGGTTACAGGCAACCACAGGGAACTTGCTGTCACAAGTGGCCTCGTGGTTGTATTACATCGGGTCAGTGAGTCATCCTCCAAAACCTTTGTTCTCCTTTGAGTGCATGTGAGATGAGATTATCTATTTATGCATGATTCTTAAAATTCTAGAACGGAGCCCATAAGAGGCATTTTCTTTACTTCACTCCTGAGCTTTCGGATTCTTTTGTCTTAGCTCATTGCTGCCAGCTTGTTAGTTCAGAAAGCCTAAATTCTTCCATGAGAATTACATGGCCCCTATGCCCATTTCTCACCCATCGGATTGGCAGAAATTCACAAGGTTGACAATACACTCTGTTGGCAAAGTTATAGGAAACAGCCATTCTCATCCATTGCTGGGGGGAATGCAAACATGGCATGACCCCTATGAAAAGGAAGAAATATGTGTACGTGTATTCTTAGATTTTCAGCTGAAAAGGGCCAGGGGTCAAGAGGCAAAGACATCCCAATGGGAATTTATGCACCTGATGCTCAGATCTTGGTCTCTAATACCATCCTCCATTAAAAGAAATCAGAATTCTCAAAAAAATGGATGATTCCAGAGCTGTAGTAGGGTAGGTCCAAGATAAGCCTGGAATATCTTCCTATACATACACTAAGGAAATGCTTAAAGAAGAAACGATGGAGACTTGTTACAAGGATACAGGAGCCAGCTTGAAGGGGTTCCCACTGGTCAAATCTGGGACAATTTTAGTACCAAAATACTTAAGTACAGTAAAGAATTATAAACCATTGAAGGACACAAGAATTCATACTGATGTGTGTGTGTGAGAGAGACAGAGACAGAGAGACAGACACAGACAGCAAGAAAGAGATTACACAAGATGGGAGCTCTCTTGCTCACAGGAAAATGCTGAGACCCAGTTGGCGACTGTGGAGGGAAAGCTGGATTGAAAAATCATCGTTTTGCAATCATCACGGTAAAGATTGGATCAGACAAGAATCAACAATGGATGGTAACCCCAGGGCAAATTTTTCATGAGGAGCAGGATATTTTGTGGATATCGACAAACTGGTTTTAAAGTTTGTGTAGAAATTCAAAAGACACAGAGAGCCAACACAATACTGAAGAAGAACAACAAAGTTGAAGGACTGACATTATCCGACCTCAAAACTTACTATAAAGCTACACTAATCAAGACAGTGTGGTATTGGTGACAGAATAAACAAACAGATCAATGCAACAGAATAGAGAGCCCAGAAATAGACCAACATAAATATAGGTAACTGACCTTTTTTTTTTTTTCTGGTGAGGAAGATTGTCCCTGAGCTAACATCCATTGCCAATCTTCTTCCATTTTGTATGTGGGATGCCACCACAACATAGCTTGATGAGCAGTGTGTAGGTCCACACTGGGGATCTGAATCCATGAACCCTGGGCCACCAAAGCAGAGTGCGCAAACCCAACTACTACGCCACCAGGCTGGCACCTATAGGTAACTGATCTTTGACAAAGAACAAAGGCAATTCAATGGAGTAAAGATAGTCTTTTCAACAAACCATGCTGGAACAACTGGGCATCATATACAAAATAACGAATCTAGACACTGATCTTGTGCCCAAATGGATCATAGACCTAAATGGAAAATGGAAAACTATAAAACTTCTGAAAGATAACGTAGGGGGAAATCTAGGTGACCTTGGGTTGGATGATGAGTTTTTAGATACAACACCAAAAGCTTGATCCGTGAAAAAAAATTGATGTTTTACTTTAAAATTAAAAACTTCCACTCTGTGAGAGGCTGTTAAGAGAATGGAAATAAAAGCCACAGACTGGTAGAAAATCTTTGCAGCACACATATCTGATAAAGGTCTGGTATCCAAAATGTACAAAGAACTTTTAAAATTCAGTGATAAGGAAAAAAAAACAATTAAAAAATGGGCAAGGGGCTGACCTCATGGCCTAGTGGTTAGGTTTGGTGCACTGCGCTGCCATGGCCCGGGATTGGTTCCTGGGTGCAGACTTACAACACTTGTCAGCAGCCATGCTGTGGTGGCGCCCCACATACAAAATAGAGGAAGATTGGCACAGATGTTAGCTCAGGGCCAATCTTCCTCAAGCAAAAAGAGGAAGGTTGGCAACAGATGTTAGCTCAGGGGGACTCTTCCTCTGCAAAAAAAGATGGGCAAAAGATCTAAACAGATACCTCACCAAAATAGTATAAAGATAGTAAATAAGGATATGAAAGTATGCTCGACATCATACATCATTAGGGAATTGCAAATTAAAACAATGAGATACCACTATGTACCTACTAGTATGACTATAATCCAAAAACCTGACAACACCAAATGCTAGTGAGGATGTGGAGCAACCAAAATTCTCATTTATTCCAGATGGGAATACAAAATGGTGCAGCCACTTTGGAAGACAGTGTGAGAGTTTCTAACAAGGTTAAACATACTCTTACCGTGTGGTCCAGCAATCACTCTCCCAGGTATTTCACTCAGTTGAAAAACATATAAATGTAAAAATCTGCACACAAATTTTTTTAGTAGCTTTATCCATAGTCACTAAAAACTGGAAGCAACTGAGATGCCCTTTGACAGATGAATGGCTAGCCAATCTGTGCTACATCCACACGATGGAATATTACTCAGCAACAAAAGAAATGTGCTAACAAGGCACAGAAAGAGATGGAGGAACCTTAAATATGTATTTCTAAGTAAAAGAAGGAAGTCTGAAAAGGCTACATAGCGTAGGATTCCCACTATATGACATTCTGGAAAAGGCAAAACTATAGACACAGTAAAAAGATCAGCAGTTCCCTGGGGTGGGAGAATGAATAGGTGCAGCGTAGGATATTTGGGGGTAGTAGAACTACCTGGGTGACATGTGACATTACGCATTTGTCAAAACCTATAAACCTGTACAACACAAAGAGTGAGCCTTAATGTAAACTACGGACATTAATTAATAATGTACCAGTAATTGAATGTGATTGTAATGTAATGTAATTGAAACGTTAATTTTAACAAATATGCCACACTGATATAAGATGCTAAGAACAAGGCAAACTCTGTTGGGGGTTGCGTAGGGGGGATGGGAATTCTGTACTAGCTGCCCAATGTTCCTATAAATCTAAATTTATTCTAAAAAATAAAGTGTATTGATTTTTAAAAAAGATTTAAAAAATCAGTCTCACAGTAGATAATCTGTGCAGCCACAATGTCACTTTATTAATTTACAGTGATGAATAGTTATTAAATTGGACAATATAATCATGAAATAAATATAAGGAATATTTTTCTCTCTCTAGGTAGATCTGCATAATAAATTAATTAGCATAAAAAGAAAGGGAGGAAGGAAGAGAGAAGAAGGGAAGGAGGGAGGGAAGAAGGAAGGAAGGATGGGAGGGGCAGAAGGAAAAAAGGAAAGGAGATAGGGAGGGAGGGAAGAAGGAAGAGAGGGAGAGAGGACGGGAGAGGGGAGGGAGGGAGGAATGGAGAGGATGGGAGAGGGGAGAGAGGGTGGAAGGGAGGGAGGGTAGGAGGGAGGAAGAGAGGATGAGAGAGGGGAGGGAGGAAGGAATGGAGAGGATGGGAGAGGGGAGAGAGGGAGGGAGGAAGGGAGAGAGGATGGGAGAGGAGAGGGAGGGTAGGAGGAAGGGAGAGAGGTAGTGCCTGGGACAGTCTGAAAACCCTCCTCCAACTGCCTCGACAAGCCATGTCCAGGCCAGTCTGAGGTCATTTAGCCCAGAAACTACTCTGTGAAATAAAGCCCAGTGACATGAAGGGGCACATATTCCTGGTGTCTTAATGAACTTCTGTGATAAACCCAAGGGCCACCGTAGAAAGTGGGCGTGAACCAGGAGCAAGACATTCTCTCATGTGGGGTTTTCCCGCCCTGAGGTCGTAGACCCTGAAGTTCACAGAGAGCAAGAACACGTTAAAAACTTCATTCCAAAACGTGTGCCTGTGTGAACGTGCCTTTGTCTGAAGAGAGTGTCTACAGCTCCCTTCAGATTTTCGCAGGGGTTCCTAATGCTCCCACATTTTCCTCTGCTTCATTCTTGAACGTGTAGGTGAACGATCAAATCTCTTACTCGTAGGCCTGTTCCATAAGGACATCAATTCACGGAAACTGTGCCTGGGTGAGCAAGAGCATTCAATGGAAGCACAGGAAGGGATCAAAGATTTTTCCGGGCCTTTTGCTGTATTCAACAAAGAAATCTGGGGGCACTTAAATAATTCTTTAGTAAAGAAAATGTGGGAGTTTTTTGTGGGGGTTTCTGCTAAGAAGTGCCAGCACGTTATACAACACACATTATCCCACTTGTGTGCAGGTTTTAGCCAGCCCTGGTGGTCTAGGGGTTAAGATTCAGCGCTCTCACTGCCAAGGCGTAGGTTCATGATGGGACCACTCTCCCCGTCTGTTGGTTGTCACACTGTGGTGGCTGTGTGTTGCTGTGATGCTGAAAGCTATGTTACTGGGATTTCAAATACCAGCAGGGTCACCCATGGTGGACAGGTTTCAGCAGAGCTTCCAGACTAGGAAGAAGGACCCGGCCACTCACTTCCAAAATCGTTGGCCATGAAAACCCTATGAACAGCAGTGGAGCATCGTCTGGTACAGCACCCCAAGGTGGGAAGATGCTATGAAAGACGAGGCAGAGCTCCATTCTGCTGTCCATAGGTTTGAATCCACCCTATGTCACTAACAGCAAGAACAAAAAATGCAGGTTTTACCATATACACACTCTGTCATGGACACCTTTTTGGAGAACAAAGAGTCGATGTTCTGAACTCACCTTTTCTCATCTTTAATTCCTGCTAAGAATGAAAACTTTGGAGATGATAGTTCTGAAGTTGAAATCAAGTTATTTTTAGGAATTGGGTTACAGACTTTTTTATCTGGGATGTTTCCTGAAAATTATAGGGTTTTACTCTCTAAAAGATCTTCGGGAAGCCACGCTTTTCTCGAAATGTATACATTTCATAAAAGGGATGAATCATCTTCTAGTCAAAGGTATACGTTGTCTACAAAATCATAGCAAAGAATTGTCTAGACATGGGGAGCCTCCTTCCCTGGCTCGGAGATCTCAAGGGTTCTGGTCTGGTTATTTCTTCAGCTTTGCTGACATGCATCGACTTTGCTCCTTGTCTGCACACTCAGCCTGTGGAGCAGGCTTTCTTCCTTAGTTGAACACATGCCAAGCGTGACTGATTAACAGAATCTTAACAGGATTTACTCCCAATCGTATCTCGCATTTGCTCCCAGAACTTCAATATGATAACAAGGATATTTGCTTTGCATAGTTATTTGTATAGCCAATGATTAACTCCATGCTGCATAAGAAAAGTGCTTGTCAGAATCAGGGTTGGCCCTCACACTTTGAAGGTGGAAGCCGTCTGATAACCTTCCTCCAACAAATCCAGGGAATTCAGGATTTAGATGCTCTTGGTCAAAGGTGGACCAAGCCCTTCTATTCAGTATCCATTGCTGTGTAACAAGCGATCATACATTTAACATCTCAAAAAAAAAAAAAACCATACATTTGTTATCTCACAGTTTCTATGGGTCAGGAGTCTGAACGCAGCTTAACTGGGTCCTCTGCTCAGGGTCTCTCAAGGCTGCAATCAAGGTGTCAGGCCGGGCTGGGGTCTCATCTGATGGCTTGACTGAGGAAGGATCTCCTCCCATGGTCACACGGTTGTTGGCAGGAATCAGTTCCTTGCAGACTGTTGGATTCTTGGTTTCCTTCTGGCTGTTGAGCAGAGGTAGCCCTCAGATCCTTGCCACATAGGTCTCTCTGTATGGTTCTTCCTCAAAGGCAACAAGGGAGAGTCAACACAGAGCAAATCTGGTAGCATGACAAAAGTTACAGTCCCTTGCAACCTAATTGCAGAAACAGCATCCCATCCTTATAAACATAGTCTGTTGGCTATACACAAGTCACTAGGTCCAGCCCACACTCAAGAGGAAGGAATTACATGAGAGTGCAAGTATGAGGAGGTGGGATCATCCTGGGTCACCTGAATCACGCTCTCCAAAATTGCGTCTATTTACAGAGAACCTGTGAGTTTCAAAGTTCTTAAAGCTTGACCTTTAGACCACGATGGCTCTGTCCAACGCCAGGATGCAAGAAATTGCAATAAGCGCTGAGGCAGCCACGGAAATCAGCTGCTGACATCTCCTACCACCGGGGGCATAGTTGACTGACAGCCCCAGATGCCACCTCTCTGGATCCACTGCCACTTTCTTGTAGAGGACACGCTTCCTGCAGGCTGATCCCACTCAAGGCCTGATCACTGTGGGGCTACAAACTCAAGGCCATTCCTACCAGATTTGCAACTCTTACCACAGGTGACTTCTGGTTCAAAGACTCCCTGTCAGCCCGGCCAAACCATTCTTGGAATGGCACTGCAGTCTGAGACGACTGCTTCCTTCCTTGTCTCTTTCCATGGAGGTAGGATCTCCATAGTGGTCCACAGCTCTCCCTGCCTCCCTCGGTCCCTCCCCTTTATCCTTCACAGCGTTACCCCACGATGAATCCTTTGCATGTCTAATCCCACCTTGGCATTAGCCTCTTGGATGACTCAGTCTAACACAAAGATCCGAGAGAGAAAGAAAGAAGACCAGTTTTAAGATTTAGGGGCCAGAACAACTGAAGCTTGATGCAATCTTACTGGGTATTGTGCCGAGGGAAGAGGAATTCTATCCACTTAGTCTAGCAGATTCCCTTCAATCTATGGAAACCCTGGACTTTGCCTTCATTGACCACAACGAGTGGAGCCCAGGGAGAGCTGAGGGGCAGAACCCCTTCTCCATGGGGTTGTCTGCACATGTTTCCTGGCTAGCCAAGGAGGGCAGGGCAAGCACTTCACCACAGGGCTACCACACTTTACGTATCAGAACAATCTTGCTTCAGGCCCCTTCCTAGTCCTTGAACCCCCCTCCAGCTCCCCAGTCAACACAGCCACAACCAGATAGAGCTGCCTTCTCCTCGTTCTGTGGCGACCCTGGGTAGCTCTCCGTCCCAGGTGCAATGACTCCACAGCTGGCACACCCATCTTCAGTGGGCCATGAAGTGATAGGGCCAGTCTGGAATAGCTGCCATCCTGGCCAGCAGTGGGGGAGGACTCTGAGCCAAGGCCATATCCAAAATCCTGTTCCACTGACTCAGGTCCGGAACCCACTCAGGATGAAAGGGCCCCTGTATGAGCCACATCAGGGACAGCAAGCCCTTGGCACGGTATTTGGGGTTTCATTATAAGGGTGACTTTGTACCCCAAGCTTGTGCAAACTGGGCATACTGGTTTCAATGGCATTCTTTGACTTTTGCCTAATAGATAAGTCTCCAGGCTTAACAACAGCGCTCTCCATCTTATTCGTATTCATCTCTGACCGCATGCTGGAAGGACATACGGCCAGTGTTCTTCCACGCTACCTGCTACCCATCCTCCTAACGAAAGACGATTTGGGTGTTGAAGTGTTGGAGTACTTGGGTTATGGACTCCCGCTCTGACCTCTAGCCCTCAGCTTTAACCCAAACCAGGGCTCTCAGACCAAGTGTCTAAGATGCCTGACTTGACCTCTTCGTAATTCCGCAGTTAAAAGTAATTTTTTCAGCCCAACTCAGAATGGAAATAAACAAGAACTCCTAATATATTGCATGTTTAAACAATTGGAAAAGTAAATGATATTCACCTATTACAAAACAACAGGGGAAAGAAAAACCCGTCTAAGAATTTCAAATGAATTGGCTAACGAGGCGTCGGCCCTTCCGTTTGGGCTTTATTTATCAGGAATATAAACTACCCTATGAAACCTAAGTAAGAATTCTGAATAAATTCGTGAAGGCATTCAACAAACGTTTATCGATACTTATGTTCCAGGCTCTGGGCTAGGTACCGTGGAACCAGTGGTAGGAAAAGAAGAAAGAAAAATTTAAAAATCCTAGAAGCCTAGAGCCACAGAAATCCCAGGGGCAAAGCTGAACCCCCGTCCAGCTCTCCGGTCAACACAGCCACAACTAGATGGAGCTGCCTTCTCCTTGTTCTGTGGAGACCCTGGTAGCTCTCCATCCCAGGTGCAATGACTTGATGTGGACAGAGTTGGGAAGCTCAAGTTATATTCAGGAATTTCAAAAGGACTTGTTAATATACATTAATATTTCCTTAAATATACTTTTAGATTGGCAGTAAGGCATTTCTGATGATGCAAGAGACTTCCACATATGACATAGAGTAGGAGGAGTCTGCCTCACTCATATCTATATCTCCTGTTAGATATTCTAGGCAAAATTACTCTTCCACCTACTCCACAGGTTTTTTTTTTTTTTTTCCCAATGAAACAAGTAAGGCTGAAAATATCGGAAGAGTGGAAGGAATCGCTCACACTGTCTTTTCAAAGCCCAGTCGAGTCACTCAGCAGCTTGCTGTGCTGATGAAAATCCAGGCTGATTCCTTTCACGTATGACACCGTGGCGGAGACCGTGGGCCACCCACCTGGTGTCTCTTCCTGCCCCTCTCTCTGCGTGCCTCCACCACGGAGGTTATAAGCAGGGCTGGCTTCATGGACCTGTGATCACACAGGTGCCCTGAGAAGGGGGCCCCACCTGGGGTTTAATTCTGTGTGCTTATTATCTTAAAATTGTTAATAACTTTCTTTTTGAATTTGTGTTCTGTGAAAGAAGTTCAACGGGACATGGGAGCATGCGCTGGGAGCTTAGATTCTGGGCTCACCTCCCCTACCTTCCGCACCCCACCCCTCCCCACAACGAGTTCTCAGCCACCTTCTCCCCCCACCCAGCAACTGCAACTGGAGACCTGGGCAGGCGTGGGAAAGGCCAGCAGGTGCACCTCATACATGGAGTCAGGGGACAGGACCCAGGCACCAGTGAGTGTCTGCACTTACTTCATGAGCATCCCTATCTCTGACATTAGATAGCAGATAAAAAACACCAAGGCAGGTAGAGAGACCACATGAAAAAAGAAAAGATTTTCCCTTGCTTTTTGAACAAGAAGCTCTGGATTTTTATTTGGCAGGGGGCCCTGCAAATTATGTACCCAGCCCTGGCCATTAGTGCCCAAAACTCTATTTCCTAGCCTCCTGACACTGGCCTGTGGAACAGATCTGGCCGACATGGCCAACTTGCAGAACGTGGAAATGTTTGTCTTATTCAGTGTTAATTTCCCTGTATAGAACAAAAAGCAGGTGTTCAATAAAATTTGATAGAGTTAACTAATTACTGCACATTATGTATTTGTGTGCTTGCTAATCGTATTACTCAAGGGCTTGCACCCTTTTGCTATTTGATCTGTCCTGTGGTGAGAATGACATGTTTTCTTCCAGCAGAGCTGTCACCAGGTTCTCCTTTTAATTCTCATAACGCTTTCTATAGCAGACAGCTGTGTCCAGTACATGAAGGTTTATACGACAGATGTTTTGGGACTGTACCTTTTATTAATATAAAAATCTCTTCATTTTTTAATGATTTTTGCCTCAAATTCTACTCTGATGCTAATATTGCTCCTTATTTTTACATATATATGTGTCCCCATGTATCACGTATCTTTGGCCATTTTCTACCGGAACTTCTTTGACCTTTTCATGGATTCCTCATCAATATCATGTAGCCAAATTTTTATTTTTTTGTGACCAATGTGAAAACTCTTTGTCTTTCGACAAGGCAATTTATTCAATTGGCATTTATTACAGAGTTTGTGTGTGTGTGTGTTTCCTATTTGCTGGATTTTTTTTAATTGTGTTTTTTAATTCCTGACCTGGTGAATTGTTCAAGTTTTTTGATATGCAGCTTTGCTTGTCTTTTCTATAGTTTAAGAAAGTGGGAATTCCTGCATGCGTTCTCTTGACATTTTTCCTTTACAAATACGTATATAAAGACTATATTTTTCTTCTAATGTGAAGAATTAAATATTAATAATTTCCTCTCTTCAAAAGATAAGATCTTTCTCATGCTTTTGAGTCCTCATTTTCCCCTCCCCCCACACTCCTTGCCCACCCCACCCTCAGGTTCTATGGAAATCACCTGATTTTTACTTCAAGACTGACGTTTCTTTATGAAGTAGACTTTCTTAAAAATTGCCTTAACTGTCGTCACTACCTTATCAAAAAACTTTTAGATACTAATCAACGAGATAAGCTTCCTTGTTTACGCTGTTTCTTTTATAGTCTATCCCCTCTCTCGTGACATTTTTATTCTGATTTGTTTTTCGTCCTGCTTTCTTACTTCCCTGAATAATCTTTTTATAATGAGCCACTGTGGTATATTTTCTGAGTCCTCAAATATTTTAAAATAACTGGGCCTTCCTAGTGAGCAATAATGAGTATGGGAATAAAAGTCCAGAGTCGTAATTTTTTCCTTGGAACCCTCTAAAAATCTGTGTTTTCATTTTGTATTGCAATTGAGAAGCTGAACAAAAACCTTATATTTTTTCATTCTAAATAATCTCTTTTTTCCCTTAGCGAAATCAAGTAGGATCGTCTGTATTAGAAACACACATATGACACCAAGATATGGCCAAGTGGACAGCTTCTTTCAACAGTCCTAAGAGAGGAGCTTCTATTTGGGCATTGCATCTCCTGGGTCTGTCCTCTATATTATTTTAGCCTTTCTTTGATAAATTTTTTGGTTTTTTAAAATCTTTTCTCTTTTATGTCTTAAGAGAATTTCTCCACTCATTCTTCTGAATCATTAATTTGGTTTTGAACAGTACCCACCCTACCCTACCATCTGTTGAGACTTACTCCTGCTTGTGGTACCTCACCTTCATCGGAGGAGGATGATGTTCATGATTGGCAATCTTAGGCCTATGATCTATCATTGTTTTCTCTCTTCATCAATGGAAGACTAAATTGATGCATATCGATCACCAGTGTAGACCTTATCTGCAGTTTTACAGATCAATGCGCAGTCTTACCTTGCAGGGAGGCAGGTGGCTCAGGGCTCCACCTCTGGCGATTCCCTTAATGTGATGAGTTGGAAGAGATAGGCCAAGAGAAAGCTTACCTTTCTGAAGGTACAGGTGGACTGAGGAGAGAATACTGGAACGTGCCACTGTGGAATAATAACACAGTGTGTTCAGGGGCAGTTGGGTGTCAAGGTCCCAGCTGCACCTGGCTTGATCCCTACACCAAGTTAAGGAAATTTATGGGGTGAATGTTTCCATCCGCAGTTTTTTAGGTAGGGATTTTGTGGAACTCCAGAGGCCATTTTTCTGTTCCTGGCCAACCACAGCCCTCCCAGCCGTTCCTGTAGCATCCAACAGCAGGTGTGTAGGTGCCTGGCCCACTTAGAGCTGGCATTGCCGGGAGGCTGGAGTCAAGATGTCACATTAGAGCTGTGGGGCGCCCACCCTCTGCTCTCCCTCGGGTTCACTGGTTGAAATCATGGTTAGTGGCGCCACTGCCCTTCTTTCCCTTCTTACTCCACATTAGAAATCTTTGCACCAGAATCTTACAACAAAACCCCACGTCCCCTTCCTTTATTGAGCAAAAAGTCCATGCAAATTAAAATCACTATCGTCAGTTTCCAGTGTGGAATGTTGAAATCGTTCTGAAACTGAATCTTGGTCTCCTCCTCTTACTGCCCCACCCTCGGTCGCAGGCTGGGTGTTCCTGGACTGGAGGTTCTCTGGGGGCTAATTACTAGCTCTCTAGGCAGGCCCTTCTCAGTTTGGGTGCCTTCTCTGTTCTGTTTCCTGGTTAACATCACTCATTTCCTCACTGGGCAATTGATGGACGCTTTCCATCTGGTGACAAATGTCTAACCCTTGTGCTGGGACTCCCCAGTCCTGTACCCTTGGCAGACATCAGTAATCCATCACTGCTTGTTTGGTCTGAGTCTAAATGTGGCCCTGACTGTTTCGGTTTTCTATTGCTGAGATAACAAATTGCCACACATGTAACAGCTTACACAGCATCGATGTGTTAATTTACACTTCAGTAGGTCTGAAGCCCAACATGGGTCTTCTTAGGCTAATATCTAGGTGGTGACCAGGTGGCATTCTTTTCTGGAGACTATAGGGGAGTTTCTTTGCTTGGTGTGGTTCTTGGCAGAATTCAGCTCCATGCTGGTGTAAGACTGAAGTCTCTATTTCTTCGTTGACTCTCAGCTGGGGCCACCATTAGCAACTAGGGGCCTCTCTCAGGTCCTTGCATGTAACCACCCACATCTCAGAATCAGCATCAGAATGTCAAGCCCTTCTCATGCTGCCATGTTTCTGACCCCTCCTTCTGCCTTCCTCGTCCTCTTTTAAGGACTCATGTGTTTACATCGGGCCCACAGAGATAATCCAGAATATTCTCCCTGTCTCGAGATCCTTAACCTTAATCACACCTGCAAATCCCCTTTTCCCACATCAGATAACATACTCACAGGTTCCAGGGGACCAGGGCGGGGACAGGCTTACCACACAGACCAAATCCAAATCTTCTCCTTTTTTTTCCCCCATCTTTGTTGGAGAATTGTCTTAGTCCATTCGGGCTGTTATAACAAAATGCCACAGACTGGGTCCCTGATAAACAACAGAAATTTATCTCTCACAGTATGCAGGCTAGAAGTCCAAGATCAGGGGACCAGCACAGTTGGGTGAGGGCCCCCTGCCATGTCGCAGATGTTTCCTTGTATCTGCACATGGCAGAAGTGGGCAAGGGAGATGTCTCTGGTCTTTTTTATTAGGTCACTAATCCTGTTCACGAGGGATCCGCCCCCATGACCTAATTACCTCCCAAAGGCCCCACCTCCTAATACCATCACCTTGGGGGTTAGGATTTCAACATAGGAATTTGAGGGTACACATTCAGACCATAGCAGATATAACTGACAAATAAAAATTTATATGGTTAAGACATATGACTTAATGTTTTAATATACGTATACATTGTGAAATAATCATCATAAAGCTAATTAATGTATTCATCACCTCACAAAGTTACCATTTTCATTTTTTGTGGTAAGAACACTTAGGACCTACCCTCATAGCAAATTTCAAGTATATGATACAGTGTTGTTAACTATATTCACATTGCTGAAGCTGAGATGTCTGGAACTTATTCACCTTATAGCTGAAACTTCGTACCTCTTACCCAACATCGCCCCATTTCCACCACTCCCCCAGCCCCTGGCAACCGCCATTCTACTCTCTGCCTCTATGTTTGACTACTTTAGATTTCACAAATAGGTGAGATCATGCAGTATTTGTCTTCCTACAGTGGAATATTATCCAGCCTTTAAAAAGAACATCCTTGATCCAAGGATACAAAGTTGCAATTATCTAGGATGAGTAAGTCTAGAGATCTAACGTACAGCATCAAGACTATAGTTAGTAACACTATACTGAACACTTGAAATTTGCTAAGAGAGTAGATTTCAGGTGCTCTGATAAAAAAATGGTAACTATGTAAGGAGATACGTTAATTAGCTTGACTCTATTAATCATTTCACTACGTATATGCATATCAAATCATCACATTGTACACTTTAAATATATACAGTTTTTATTTATAAAAGTAAAATAAAAAGAAAGAAGTCCTAACGTTGCAACAACATGGAGAACATTATACTAAGTGAAATAAGCCAAATCCTTCTCAAACTGTACTCCAGAAGGGCACTGCAAACTGATGCTGGCGCTGGAAATAAATCTAGTGCACGTATTTGGAATATAGAGATGGGTATGTTCAGCTAATCGTCACCCTCCACTCAGCGTGAACTTTCAGACGACGATTCTTCCTGGAGTAAATTATAAGAAGATTGACACTACTAGGAAAGAGGACGGTTATTAAATGGCCCTTGTGGTTCTGCACAGTGTCTTTCTGAGTTACGTCTGAGCCTCCTTGATTGCTGCCCCTCCAACTGGGAGCATCTGATTCCCACAGCGCCAGCTGCAGCTGCCGAGCTCCACCGACGCCGCTTGACTTCAAGCCACTTAGAGATTCTGAGACCACAGCTACCTGACATCAAAGTAACTCGTCAGCTTCAAAAAATAACAAGCACAACAATTATAAACAAAGCAGCTGTTTGAACAACTGCGGGTTTTTTCCCGTTAACTGGTTGTTTTGTCCGCTGACAACTCTAGAAAGAGCCTTCGCAAACAAAGGATGCTAGTTAAATAATGGACTTTTTGTGCTGGGAATGACTTCATGGATAAGGTTGATTGACGCCTCCAAGGGTCTTGGATAGGCAAGGATGTAATTAAGAAGCCAGCTGATGTGGGCTGACAAATCCCCCTCTCACTTTAGAACACTGATGCGAGGAATAAATTTCATTCTTGGCATTTAAACCAGCTTCCCAATTAACCATTTCCTTCATTTCTCCATTTTCAACGTTTCTGTTTTCCTGGCATTTTTAGACATTCATTCCAACAGTGCTATCACATGGGTCCTGAAGGGTTATCCGTTATCGGATTGTCCATGATCATTATCAATCTGCTTAGAATTTATGCCTTTAATTGATTTGTTGTTTAACAAAATAAAATCTGTGCATGGTTTAAACAAATCAAAGAACTCCGGAAGAGTTCTAGTGAAAGGCAATGTTTTCCTGCTCCACTTCTTTGTCACCAACTCTTGTGCCAGAGGCAACATCATTTGACTTTTTGTTCTTTTTTCTGATGGTTATCCCATATGTCTAAATACTGTGTGCATAGCATTCAGCTCTGATTTATCAACTTTTAATTTGCTCTTGGCTTTCTGTTATGTTTCTTGTTGCATCAGCACCCCCTTCTCTCCTGCATCCAATAGACTCATATGACTATTTTTAGTCACTTTCTCAAACATTACCCCCAAGAAACCTCTTCCACTCTGCATTCTGTTTCCATGTCTGCTTCCCAAGACCCAATTTAACACAGTGGCACCAGGAGCATCTGAAGAAACGGATAATAAGATGGGCTTTGAATAGGATGATTCAATATCGTAAAGATCTCAGTTCTCTCCATGTTCATTTGTAGATTCATCAAAATTCCAATAAAAATATCAACAAGCAGTTTTATGAAGCTAGAAAAGCTGATGCCACATTCATGTGTAAAATTAAGCATGCAAGAAGAACGAGGAAATCATAGACAAGAAAGAAATCCATCACAGGGTTTAGCTCTTCCAGATATGAAAGCCTTCTGTGAGGCCTCTGTAAGTAAAACAGTGTCGTACGGGACGTGAATAGACAGAAAGGTGGAATAGAGGCAAAAATTCATAAATAGACCTAAGTACACATGGAAATTTAGTATATGGTAAAGATGGTGTTTCAAATCACCAGAGCAAAGACAAGCTGTTTAATACACGGCGTTAGGGGAACCAGGGAACCATTTGGGAAAAGACAGAATCAGGCCCACACCTCTCATGATATGCAAGGAAAATATTCCAAATGGATTGGTGATCTAAATGTAAAAACATAAAGCCATGGACATACTATCTGTAAACGTGCATGAATTCTTTTTACCTTAGTACAGAGAAAGGCTTTCTATGACACAAAATGGAAAAGCAACACAATAAAGAGTAATAAACTTGACTCCATAATATAAAAAAAAAATTTTTGCACAGAAAAAATCATCATAAATAAAGCTAAAAGACAAATGACAATTCAGAAATATATTCACAACATTTATCAAAGACAAAGGGTAATATCTCTAATATAAAAAATTCTTAGAAACTGAGAGGAAAATGACCAAACCCCTGACAGAAGAATGGTCAAAAGACAGCAGACTATTTATAAAAAGATATGAAAATGATCAACAAACATGAAAGTATTCTCACTCCCACTCATAGTAAGAGAAACGCAAATAGAAACTACACCAAGATTCTACTTCTCATCTATCAGATTGACAAAAATTCAAAAGTATGATGACATATTAGCTAAACTAGGAGGAAATACGTTCTTTCCTAGGTTGCTGGCAAGAATGCAAATTCATACAACCCACTTGGAGGGGAACTTGTCAATGTCTAACAAGACTACGTCTGGGTTCACCTTTTGATCCAGCCATTTGACATATGAAGACAAGTTACTCATTGCAGCACTGTTTGTAACTGGAAACAATCTAGATGCTCAGACCTAAGAAAACGGAAGAAGAAATTATGGTGCACCCACATGCTAGAGTGCTATGTAGCTGAACAGAAGAATGTCAAGATCTCCATAAGAAGGGATTTCCAGGAGACATTAAGGTTTTAAAAAAAAAAAAAAAAAGGCACAGTGCAAAAGAGGACTAAGTTATGCCACCTTCTGGGTAGGAAAAAAAAGGAAGAATAAGAAAATCTATGTGCATCTGTTCATTTGTGCAAAAAAGAGACACAGGAAGGTTAAGCCAGAGCCTAATGGCATTGGTTACCTCCAGAGAATGGGGTGAAAAGGATGAGGAGGGAGTGTCTCCATGAGTTAGCTCTGACTTTTGGAACCGCATTAATGTTTCATATAGTTAAAATCAACAAGAATGAGAACAGGAAAACTAACAATGAAGTACAAACAGAAACAAACGAACTTAATTTCAAATGAATTAAGGTGATTTCAAATGAATACCATAACTACAATGAAGGATGAGAAGGGAGAACAAACCCCAGCAACATTCCAGCACAAAATTTTCACTCTGTGTCCTTAGGCCAGAAACAGAAAGAGCAGACAAAATTGAACTCTAGCTATAAGTTTTGTTTTTCTCAGGGGTATCGGTTAGCACTTTGGAAACCTCTACATATTCCAGCATGGAAGAAGCAAGTAAATATATTGTGGATTATGGGAGTCAGGTTTGTCATTATCTGAAAAGGAAGTTAAAAATATGGAAAGAAGGGAGGCAAGAGTGAACCCTGCAATGGTATATTGGAGGCATCAGCAAGAAGGCATGGCTTTAAAGATAAATAGATGGATAGATGATAGATAGATAGATAGATATACAGGTAGATAGATAGATAAAGACAGATGATTGATAGATAGATGGGTAGATAAGTAGATAGATAAGATAGATGATTGACAGATAAGATAGATGATTGACAGATAAGATAGATGATTGACAGATAAGAAGGTGATTGATATATAGATGAATAGATAGATAGATAAGATAGATGACTGAGAGATAGATAGATAAGATAGATGATTGACAGATGATAGAGAGATGAGTGAATGAATGGATAGATAGATGATGGATGGATGGATGAATAAGTAGATATTGATATATTTCTTCTGCTCTGTCTGCTGGGAGGGCCTGCAATCAATGATACGAAGTGGTAATGAGCAAACCTGTCACCCAGATCTTGGTTTCTAAATAAAAGCATCATTCCCCATAAAAAGAACCAGGATTTCTTAGAGAAATGGCCAGTTATGGGTCTGAAGATGGAAAAGATCTCAGGAAAGAACCTGGAACATCTTGTGTCTCAAGATAGGATTGCTCTAAGAATTACAGGAACATGTCAAAAGTACTTAGGCCCTTCCCCAAAGCACTCCCACTAGCCAAGTCTGGGGCAATTTGAGGACCAAAACGAAAAATGATAAAATACTGGTAGACACAAACAAAGAGAGAAGAAAAAAATCTCCTCCTTAGAATAGAATGCCAAGTAACACCTGTAAAAGGAATCATAAAATTAGAAAAATCACCACTTGACGACCATCATAACAAATACTGATTGAGGCTGTGACTGGTGACTTGATAAGTATTTATCACTGTAGTG
The DNA here is from genome assembly GCF_021613505.1 of Equus quagga. NCBI lineage: Eukaryota > Metazoa > Chordata > Mammalia > Perissodactyla > Equidae > Equus > Equus quagga. The sequence goes on along the minus strand of NC_060283.1, from coordinate 37,484,732 downwards.
ATGGCACGGGAACACTACATGACCTGGACAGAGAAGGTGACTTATGAAAGAGCTACCAGACCAGGAAGGCTCATCCATCAGTTGTGAAAATCCAAATTGGGATAGAGCTTAAGCCTGTCGGCTGATCAGAGAACTAGAGATTTCTTCGTTCCCTGGACAATCCGTTTCCCTTCAGCCTCGTCATTGCTAGGCACATCATAGAGGATACCCAGTGAGCCTTGAGGGAGCAGCAGGGATATGCTTAACCAGGACCTGCCAGACTGATAGAATTGCTTTGCGGTTTAAAGGATAACTTGGGTAGCAAGTTGACATGGAGGAAGGCAGCATTCTTCTGCAAGCCAGTGGCTGGATGGCGCTTAAGCAGCTCGCAGACTATTCCCATCCTTGGAAATAGCTGCTAGGATTCATTAGCACCAATAGCCTTGCCTCTTCAAAAACCACACAATCATATTTCTCAGATCGCAGGCTTGGCGTCCCTGCGTGCAGAGGATCTCCTGTGAATTGCAGCATTTTTATTCCACTGGATGTGCCTTGTCGAATGAAAGCTATTGAGACCATCCTGGGGTGGGCACCCTATGGTTAGCCTCCCTGTCTCTGAGTGACACTAAGGAGAATAATGACATTCTTCTCGACCTGACTCCATCGTTTTAATCACGTAAACCATAAGCTCCCCTGCTGCTAATCCAGCTCTGGGCTCCTCGGTTCCTGAAGGCAGCCTAGTAGGGGATTCAATTAATGATCCGCCCTCGCAGAATAATTCACGCAGTCGTTACAACTGGGAAAACAGATTCGCAGTGAAGAGAAATGGAAATTGTAGGAGCCCACTGGACCCCATCGTGTCTCATAACCAGCAGCACCGTCCGTGCAAGGAACGATGGGGCTTTTGTTTTGGCTTGATCGTCAAATCAAAATCTCCATTTTCTTGTCTCTTCCCTGGTTAGCATCTGTTTAGCTAAAGGGCTATGAAGATGCTAACCCCATGTTTAGTTTGTTAGAGTGTTTCTGTGCCTGCTTCACCATCCAGAGTATTCTTTGCTTGCTTTCCAGAGGAGAAGAAAACTACATGATCTGTGTGGCAAGAGTGTTTTCTTTCTGGAATGAAGAAAGTAAAGTAATTTAAAACTTAACATTTTTGTTTTAATTCAATATTAATATAGTGTAGAGACAGCATCGAGTTTTTTTAATTTATTGACTGTTCTGAAGTCCTTTATCTCAATACTTCTTTGAACCGCCAGTTTTGCAAGTTTCATTTATTTCAGAAAAAGCAAAACTGCTATGTTTTTCCTCCTCTCTTTTTTAAATGAATATAGATACTTCTTGGAGGAGTTACAGAACCACAATAGTGAAAACACGGAAAATAGAAAATACTATCCACAGCCCCAACGTCAGAAAACAAATGTTTGCTATTTGTTAGAAATATTTTGCCCCAGACTGTTGTTTGCCTTTTTATTTTTGCATTTTTTCCGTTCGCAGTTTTCCATTTTTATTTACACAGACATGTTGATTTCTTTTATTACTTTTAAACTTAGAAAGGCATGCCTCCTCTACAGTGGTCAATTTTAATTTCACATAGCTTTCTTTATACTTGATTTTTTTTTAACTCTTTAAACCATTTAGAAGATACTTTGGTGAAAGGTGAGATTTTTTTTCCCCAAGGAAATACCAAGAGATGTCCAGGTGAATCACGTGGGTCCCACCGTGTCCCTCCCCGCCCCAGTGTGTGACAGCAGCCCGCCTCCCCCTGTATGTTCGATAGATTACTCCTGCCCAGATAAAGACTCCTCTGGCTTGCTGACTTCTGCACACAAGTTGTTCAAAGCACAAGGGCCCCCAAAAAAGAAAAACAAAAGCACTAGGCGCAGCTTGTAGTTCAACGGTGCTCTTGCTGTGTCCCCTGCCAAGAGGACGCCCCATCGAGGGGCCAGAACATCGTATCCTGCAGAGCCTGGAATTGTAGGGACAGAATCACCAAGTCCCCCTGTGGGTCAGTGGAAACCAGATGACAGAGGGTACTGATGCTTCACCCTTGGTTCCAGGACACCGTCTTCTTACTACCGGGGCACCGTCTGGTTCAAGGTGCCTACTGTGCCCTGGAGGGCGGCTCCCATGCCCCGAGTGTCTCCTCTGAGCTGGTGTTTCAGTTGTGCCTCATCAGACCATTTTAGCGCTTTGTTAGGATGGCCGTTCTGGAATGGCGTGATTTGTAACATACCCATAGAGCTCCTGCTCGTGGGCTTGCTCCCTCCTTCCCTGTGGTCCTTCTATGTGAGTGCTATGTCGTGTGGGATTCCACGCTTGTGGAGCGGGCACTTCTAAAGCACTCAGGGAGTGGAGAGAGTGGAAGACCCCTCTGCTGCTCTGAGGCCCCTCAAAGCTGGCAGCCTTCCATGTCACCCTTCCATGTCACTTCCAGATACAGGCCTAAGCAGTATTTTGGGGTGTGGAGAACCAGAAGAAGTTTACCAAGTTATGCTTCCTTCTTTTTGGAAAGAATGCAAGATAGAGCAATTTGCCTTCAACTCTGGAGGAAATTCTAAACACGCCCCTGACAACTGAGCCCTTAAAACCTGAACTGATGTAATAGGTCCCTGAATCCTTGTAGCATTAATTGCCACCCACTGGAGCACATGTGTCTCACCAAGGCCTCCAGCATACCAGCCACCTCTTGCTCATGATTACATGATATCATCAATGTAATGGGATAATGTGATGTTCTGCAGGATGCCCAGATGGGTCCAAAGCTCTCTGACCCATTTTATGACAGAGGTCAGGAGAGTTAATATAGCTCCCGGAAAAATTCCTGTCCATAAAAGCTGAGTATAAATGGTTTCCAATCCTCTCTCCTGATTGAGATAGAAGGGAATACATTCACAAAATAGATGGTTGTATAATGTGTACCCAGGGCCATAATAACCAACTCCGGCAAGAACACTACACCCAAGCCAGCAGCTGCAATGGGGCTCCTACTCAGTTGAAATGGTAGCAGTCTAGAGTCACCCTCCAGATCCTTCCGCATCCAGATCCATCCTGCAGGAGCCACACTGGCAAATTAAATGGGATTATGATTGGGACCACCACTGTTGTACTTTAGGTCTTTGATGATGGCACTAATGTCCCCATAAGATATAACATTATTTTTTATTTGTTATCTTGGGCCAGAAGAAGGCAGTTTCAGGGGCTTCCACTTAATCATCCCCACTATGACAGCTCTCAGTCCATGAACCAATGGACCAATGAACCAATATGGGGGTTCTTCCAACTATGAAATATATCAATCCCAATTATATAATGTGGATCAAGGGAAATGACCACCTGATGAATTCATCAAGCCACTTGACACATTCTAAGTTGGACTTTGGCCAGGATGTCATTTATTACCTCATCCCTGAATGCCCTCACTCCAACAGGGGACCATGATGACACTTTGGGTCTCTGAGTATCAACATCAACACAGACTCTTTCACTAGTAGTACGCGAAAAGTCCTGGCATTCTCCTTCCCCAAGTGTATGGACACTTCACTAAATGGCCATAGTCCCTGTGGGGAGAGAGCAGGGGCATTGTTACAGTATCTAGTTGTGATACGGTTGGGGGCCTTTTACTTCTGGGACCCTGGGGAGCTCTTCAATCAATGGGTTTCCAGTCTGAAACCTGGCTCACGTCCAGGACCTGGGCAAGAGTTTGTGACTTTTTCTTGGAACGACTCCCCCGCCCTCCTGTTCATCCGTTTGGCTTCCTTTTGATTTTAAATATGAAACACATCACTGCTGGAGGCTCATCCATTTCTCCCCTGGATGCCATGTTTTATTAAATATCTTCACAATTCTTTGTAAGTCATGCCCCTTGGTGCTGCTCCAACTTTGCTGTAGTTTTGATAATTGTGACCGTCTAGCTTCTGGTGGTTAGGTACTGGCCCATGGTCTCTATTGCCTTAGGGCTTCCAATGTCCCTAAATATCACTATCAATGAGCCAAGGTCTGTGACAGCCTCTCCTACTCTCACAAGGAAAGGCCCACATGGAACAAAGGGGAGATGCCTGAATTGTCACAGCAGATGGTGGAAGACTAGATTAAAAGGCTCAGGAGAGTGGGCATGCTGGAGTGGAGCAAAGTGGAAGAGCATTCCTTGAACTTCTTAGTGATGCTGGTGCCCCTCACCAGCACGTTCCTGATGGCCTTGGTGAACAATGTGTCCCTAGGCCTTCCCGTGGAACATGGAACATAATAGTCTAGAGAGTCTTTTGGCCTCTGCCAACCCAATAAGGAGCTCTGGAAGGAAGAATTCCCGTTAGCAGAGCCCTCTATTGGTCGGGAATGGCCAGGTTCTAGTATCCTGACCATGCTCTATCATTGGCTGGGGGCTGCCCAAGAAGGGCGTGGCCTCTGCTCCAACACTGAGGCAGGTCCTGAGGGCACTAACTGCTGGAGGATGGCAGCTAACTGTGCCTCCTGCAGCTAAATGGCAAGTTCTTTCTTGAAGGAAGATTAAAGCAACACCCCTCCAAGGTTGCCACATCTCTGGTGCAGTTACAGGTCTTTCCATAACTATCTGTATTCTTTTTATATTTTTCACAATTTTTTAAAGAACTATATAAATCACAAAGTATTTTATAAAAATTAATTGACAGTTTGGCACCGTACCCATTATACCTTGCAGTCATTGGTGGCCTTGGAAAAGGCAGAGTTGCAAGAATGGAAGGCAGATGAAGGAAAGAAGAGAGCGGTTGGGTATCAGTTCTGATCAACAGTAACACGGCTATTAAATTACCTTCTCATCAAGTTTTTGTGATGACCCCTGAGACACCCTGCATTATCTCCTGGTGCCATGACTGACACATGGTGGGTTTGCAGTCTGGGGTCACCACAGGACAGGAGGAGATTGGGGAATTGGTGAGGAATCCATCTACCGTGACAAGAGGCAAAGCTGGAAGGGTAGGTAAACGAATAGAGCTGAGTTCACGAGGAATTGAAATTAGATGAGGAACAATGTCTGCAGGAGCCTCTGGAAAGTTAAAAAGACATGAGCTGCCGAAAATAATTGTTATTACTATGGCACCAAATTTTCCCACTTCCCCTCCTCTCTCCGGTGGGTTTGTCTGTGTGGTATTGGGCTGATGAAATCTCTTAAATTCTCATTACTGTCCATGCTTCTTCCCTGGGAGTGGGGCATCACCCATTACTACTCTGGGTCTATATAGAATAAACCAAGGGAGAAATATCAAGTTATTTGGTTAAGAACACACATTAAATAAGCTCCTGTATTTCTTCTACGGCAAAATGGAAAAAATACCAGTTTATCTTGGGAACGTGAATGAAAAATGAAAGTTGTATTTCCTTTTTGCCTTTGTGGACAGGAATCTTAATACCGACTTTCGCACCCAGTTTTAGCAAATGATTCACCTCAGATCCTTTTTCTCCTGTTAGACAGATTTTCTGATTTCTTTCTAGGTATTTTGCTTTGCTTTATGCATTTTAACTCTTAAGATGCCTTAAATCTAGTGGAAGTAGAAGTATAATTCTCAAGAAAAAAAATCCTGTCTTGTGGAGCCAATATGAAGATTAATGTGTTAATATTTACACAGAACTTCGAGAACATGGGTGAGTCGGATTTTTTTTAATACAAAGTCATAAGCAGAAGCATTATAATAACCTCTTCCGTTCTGGAAGCTAGAGAGCTCTTATTTACTCATTAATTCCCAGTTAAGGAAAGCATAGCTTACAGCTGTCGCATTTCTCTGAAGCAAATTACTTCCTTAGGAAACTACCAGTGGGCTCTTTGCAAAGCACAATAATGGCGGAAGAGCAATCCGGGGCTTTGGAGATTTCATACTTCAACCAGGCTTTGCCATCATCTGCCCATAGGACCCTCACCAAAGCAGTGCTCTCCCCAGGCCTGTCTCTTCATCCATAATGAGTGGGTTGGACGGTAGATCTTAACCAGTTTGGGGTCACAAGTCCAGGGTGCAAGACCTAATGAAAGCCATGGAACTTCTCCTCCCGAAATACGTAATACACAACATTTTTGTACAGTTTCAGGGGTTTGTGGAACAAGGGGCACCCACTCCAGAGCCATTGCTGAAGACTCCCAGATGGCTTCTTAGGTCTCTCCCAGCTCTTAAGACTTATAATTCCAAAATGAAGGTGCCCCATTGGAGGAGGGAAAAACATGAAGATGTACGAGGCTGCCAGCTTCCCAAGAAGGGCAGCCTGCCCTTTCCACACCTCCCCTGGGTCTCATTCAAATAGAATGGGTGGGAAAAGAAGGGCTACAATGCCAGGGAAAAAGGCTTTTGAGTATGGCCAGATGTTGGGCATTCTTTACATTTTTTTCTGAGACCACGAGTATTTCCATGCTTTGAAATTGTTATTCCTTTGTCCTGATATGAGCTTGAATTTACTCCCTAGAACTCATGCCCACTTAACATTCTTAGCACTTCCATGTTTGTGTCTAAGACTTTCTGGTGATCACCAACCCTGGTTCTATCACTGAGTCATTAACTAATTCCGTGAATCCAAAAGGCACTTCTTGGAGAAATTAGCCCTTGTTTTCCATCTGTTCTTTCTGTAGAGCAATGTGGTTCCTCTTATGTAGCTCACACAAGACACCTTGATTCACAAAGGGAATGTGTCTAATCAGACATTCTCTACCAAAATAGAAACACTGGAATCTGAGGAGTGTGCTCCGGGCTCTGGTGCCCTCGCTGGTGAGATCCTGAGATATGGTCTCCTAACCTTTCTAGGCAAGATGGCCAACCCATTCCTGGCCTTTTGCGCCCTCTGTGGGATGTCCCAACTCCAACTTTCCTGTATCACCCTCAATTATCCAGAGACCTCACAGGTCCACCCCACAGAGGCCACTCCTTCTGCCCTGTGCCCTGACTGGACAGTGTTCCCCTCAGTTGGGCTGGGGTTACGGTCTGGACAGACTTGACCCTGAATGTTTTGAGGCTTCAACAGTGAGAATCCTTTGGGTTACAAATATCAGAAACCCAACTCAAAGTAGTATATACAAGAAGTGGGATATATTTAAAGAATTCTAAAGTGTCTCAAGAGCTCAATAGTAAGAATCCATCTAGACTTCAGAAACAAATGAATCTAGGGGAAGTGGGGGCTGCAGTCTCAGGAGTCTTTCTCCATCTCTCGTCACCCTACCCAGCTCCATTCACATCTTTGGTCCATGTGGCAGAAACCATGTTGCATGTCTAAACTTGAGGCACTTGAAGGAGGTTGACTTCTCTTTCTCAGCCCCAAGTCCAAAACCCTACAAAGTACTCCTGCCCATGTTGATCAGGTGTCCGCTTAAGATCCAGTCCACGGCAGCCAGTGGGCGGCGTCATGCAGTACTATCATAGGGAGCAAGAAACGGAATGGAAGACAGATGAGGGAAGTTTCCAGAAATGGGTGGGGATTGCCCTGGGTGGAAAGAACTCCTATCTCCTTTCTTCTTCCTCCTCAGGTCCTATAATCACCAACCTAGAACTCCTCCAACCTTTATTTATAAATACTTGTATTTATATAACTACTTTAAAAGAGGCTTAGTTCCCCCCAAATGTCTCTTGTTAGGGGATCCTTAGATAGACTATATAATAGGCACGACCTGGAAAATTGAAGTTTAAATACCTCTTGAAAATAATACCTTTGCCTGTGGTGACAACCAGATGGCCCCAAGGAACAGGCTCTGCCACCTGGGCCCGTTCCCCTTCCCCCAACTCACTGACCTCACCTGGAAGCAGAAGTTTGGCAAAGGTTGTGAATGGGTGGAATGAAGGAATTCAGAAAGTCAGTGAAAGGAAGAACTTCAAAGGATACACTCAGAAACTGGCACCAGTAGGGCATTCTTGACACTTTTTCATGCTGAGCAGATCGTACAGTTCACATTGTCCCAGTTAGTGCCCCAAAGCCCATATTAGCTGATGTCCCGTCTGCACCTCTGACCACCATCACCGTCTCTCGGTGAGCAGCCAAGTGGCAATCCTAAAAATGGAAAAATGTGTTCGATGCCACTCTGACCTCTGCTCTAGAAAATGAAGTTGCTTCAAGCTTAAGGCAGTTTCCAATTTCTCTTCTTGCTTCCCTTGGGAAGTCTGATCAGGAGAGTTTCTGCACATAGCACTTCTCCAATCTTGCTGGAAAAGAACTTGTAGGGTGGTAGTTCTTCATCTGGCATCTTTGGCCCCCAGGAGACCTCTGGATGGTGGTCAGGGGAACCACGATGCTGCTGATGTTATGTCTGAAAATTCATGTGTATTTCTCTGCGAAGTTCTCAGCTTCCATCAGATTCTCAAAGTGACCCGTAAGCTGAGAGAGATTTCAAACGGCTATTTTCTGGCAAGAGCTGAAATTGATCCTGCTTTGGCTTTCTTCAGATTTCACCCCACCCACTGATACTTCATTCTGCCATCCAGGGCCACAGAGGGACTCATGGAAACACAAGCCATGGAGGCAGCTCTCTCACGGAAACAAGACCCACCCAGCTATATCATGTCTTGAAGAGCTATGAAGGGTAGACCAGGAGCCCAAGAAACTTTGGAACCTTCTCCAGTCTCCCCTGGCGTTCTCATCAACTGCAACAGGCTCAACCATGGCTTCTAGGTAGATGGATTCAAAGCCTGGATCCCCACCCTTCACATTGCCTGAGCTGCATTTGAATGGGGGCAGTCAGTAGTTACCTCAAAGTTAATGTGTGTTAGGTGGTGTGGGGAACACCACAAGTTTTGGAGAGAAGCCCGTCCTATTGGAAGCTCATATCATTTAGCAACTGATAAAGGTGGGTCAGTCCTGACTCTTTCTGAGCCTCCGTCTTCTGCAGTAGTGGGGAAGATGAGACCTACCCTGCTGACTTGTGTGAGCAATGAAGACCAAGGCTAGTACTTTGCTCAAAACTGAAATCAGTTTCTTCCCCTCCCAGCTAGACTCCGCCCAGTGTCCTCCTTTGTAAAAATCTCATCTCTTCATGAATTCATTCTAAAAACAGTCCCCCAGTGCCTGCTCTGTGCCAGGCCCTATGCTAGGTGCTGTGGATGTGGCTTTGGACACACAACTATGGCCTGGCCCTGGCCAAGGTTCAGTTGTAATGGAAGACAAAGACTGAACACAAGTAAACAGCCTCACAGATGAAATAAAACAAGTGGAGTGAAGTGTTTTGAAGGAAGCAAGGGGCTAAAATGGGGCTTATAGGAAGTATCTCTTTGGGAAGACTGGTTGGGGATCCTCCCTAAAGGAAGAGTCTCTAGGTTGAGATCTGAAGGATGACAGAGAGGCAGCCATTGGGGGGACAAAGTGAAGAATATTCCAGAGGAAACGGCATGGACCATCCAAGAGGAGGGAAGAAATAAACACATTTAAGGGATTGAGAAATGGCCCACGCGACTAGGGAAAGTGCCATGAGATGCAGCTGGAGGGTAGCAGTGGCCATCACACTGGGCCTTGTCCAGGTGCCACGGAAAAGCCTTCGGGAAGGGCAGCCACAGAAATTCCCTCTGGCCACTGGATGGAAAATGACTGGAATAAGCAAGCATGGCAGTAGGCGGACAAGTTACAGGCCAGTGCAGTGGTCCAGGCAACAGACAGGGGCAGCTGGGGTGGGTCCAGGAGGGAGCCTAGACAGAAAACCCGGCTCTCGTCCCCTCTCTCCTCCCCCACACCCCATCGCTTTTCCTTTAAAACGTATTGCGTGCGTGATGAGAACTTCTCCCCAGTCCCACACCCGCCAGCCTGCTCCAGACGAGAAAGAAAGAGAAAGGGAGAGAGAGAACACTTTGGTGAGCAAAAGCTGCTTTCAAAGAAATTGATTCCACCATGCCAGGCTTTCTAGCATCCATGACTATCAGCATTCTCCTCTGCACACCGTTGCCAAACTCCTTTTCCCCAAAGACGACCCCAACAGGGCACTTTTCCAAACCTTCAGTGACTCTCTCTTCCTCCCTCTCTCTCTCTCCCTCCCTCTCTCCTCGTCTCTCTCTCAATAGTCTGGTGAAACCAATGTACTTATATTTGAGGACAAATCAGAGAGCTTTTAAGAGAGGATTTTAATTGTTTTCAATCATCTATGGCAGGTTTCATTTGTTGGCAATAATTGATAAGGCAGAATTCATATGCAAGAGGGGCAGTGTTTTGAAAAGATGTTTGATGCATTTAAAATCAACCTAAAAAAATGGATCAATTTGAGTGAGATTCCCTCAGGCTATATTTACATACAATATCCTTTATCTCTGTGTCCTTTGATATCACAGCATAACTGGCATCTCCAGGGATTCTGTAGGATAAGAGAAGAGGATTTCTTTCCCTTTTATTGTGTCTTATTTTGTTCCAGTCTGAAGCACCGAGATACTATATCATAGACCAAAAATGAACAGAACTACTTGCTCTTTCCTAGTGTGGAAACCTGCTAATCAAACAGCAGTCTCTCAGTTCCGCAGCAGAAAACAGGGAGAAAGTCAGCTTTATTAGCTGAGGCCATCTTTCCTCAGCCAAGAACTCTGAAGCTTTAAAAGATCTAAGTCGGTATTCTTTTAGCGTTCAAAAGAAACACGTAATACTCTGACCCGGTCATTTAACTCGATGGAGAAATGCTGTCTTGTAGCACAAGGACGTTAATTTCCTCAAAAACTTAGGCTGAAACAAAATGCCGTGCTCTTTCATTATAAAATTCTTCTGACGAATCTCCAAAAATAATTTCTCAAATTATCCTAAATTTAGATATTTTTAAAATATCTCCTAACCCAGTTTTCCCCCTCAATCTACATTTTCCTGGAGTTCTGGTGAAACATCGTTTTAGAAAATCAGTCAACTAAAATTATATAATATATAATATATAATTATACTAATATATATAAATATATACATTTAAATTTAAAATTTAAATATAATTAGCAACTAATTTAGCTATCACGCTATTCAATTAGGTTGAATGTGAAATTTTCCAGAGTTTGGACTTCCTCTCTTCTTGGGTTCAGAGGCCACTCCCACTTGCAAATGGACATTGCTCTTGAACTCTGTTAGCTGTCCCACCAAACGTTGGTCTCTGTCCAATACTCAAAAATGAACTTGGCTTCTATTAAAGACAACAAAAGTGATTCATGAAGAGTGACTGGATGAGTACCCAACTCAGGTGAAGTTCCTGTCAGTAGGGTGAGACTCAGTCACTCCCACCAGCGTGTCCGAACCAAGACAGACAGCACCGGGGCTCCGTACACTGCAAGCACAAGTGCAGAATGGGCTACGTGACGCACTTGCCTTTTAGCCTGATGAGGGCTGGTCCTGTGGAGTGGACTTCCGCATGGTTGCCTTTGCTGGTCAGTAACAGCCTCCTTTCCGACTCTCAGTTTGCCCGCCTCCCTTGGTTTTCGGAGGTGGCGAGGGTCTGTGCGGGGCTGTGTGAGGTTCTGGTTCCCCGAGCAGAGCGCTGTGGGTCAGCCACTGCTTTCCGTGGTCCCTGCAGGGCTGGTACTGCTTGTGCTGTTAACGCTGCTGACAGGATTTGCAGAGACTGGCTTTGAACCACAGGGGTCCAGGAGAGGAGTGGTCCTCTGTGGCTGCGGTGTGCTGGAGCCAGCTTGTGACAGCTCACAAGGACCAATCAGTAAATTTTCAGGAATTTTGCAACCGATCGTTAAACCATTGGTAGCTTAAAATGAGCCATGATGAGAACACTTACACCATGGAAGAGGACAAAAGTTAAAACCCAGGCTTTGGGGGGTTTTTTCCCATAGAACCAGTTGTTAAATATTTACCAGCATACCACTGGGCTGGGTCATCTCTTGGCTACCAGGAGACCAAGACATATAGTTCCTAATTGCTTTCTTGGGCCGGGGAGTCCAAGAAGATGGTGCTGAAGGGGATCAGACTTCCCAGCAGAGAGTGTGGTTCGAGCCAGAGGTTCTAGCAGAGATGTTCCCCCAGTCAGCCTTGAAAACATGAGTCACTTCTGTTGCTTTTCACTGAGTCTAATTGCATGATAGATGTCTGGGACAGCTTGAAAGATGGCATCTTCGTTTCCTCTCATTTTCAATATTGCTTCTCTGGGATCTCTGGGATGACCTTGACAGAAAAGGGGAGGTTGAAGTAAATGGCTAATAAGATCACTCTCTATTCCATTTCCTGAGAAAGGTGAATTTCTGGGTGAACGCTTAAATGACATCCAAGGTTAATTGCAGGAGAGGACGATATGAAAACGCATTAAAGGCAGATACACTGTGTAGTAAAATCTTTCACAGCAGCAGATGCTGTCAGTGCCCCTCCCCTCATGCCCTTGAGTCTTACCATTGTAATGAAGGCCCCCTCTGCTTCCAACCCCAACAGCTGTATCTCTCTGCCTGAAGGCTTTCTGCTGGAGAATTAAAGTCCCCAGGGAGCAATCCTCAAGGAAAGATTGACAGGCGGTGTGTCAACGCCCCAGCGCCTACTTTGGGATGACTCTGAGTCATGTTCCATGATGTTGACCAAAACTCCTCAGCGGTTTAAGGTCCAGCGTCCCACGTGGTAATTGGCTTAATAATTGGCTCTTCATTGGGTTTCCCGCCTTCCCCATCTCACTTCTCCATTTTCCACTAGTGTTCCTAGGATTACTTCCCAAGTTAATTACTGGAGCTGGAATCCTTGCCTCACTCAGAGGTGGGATCCAGGGAAGAGGAACGAAGACAATTCTCTCTTCTACTGAGACGTCATTCGCCCAGGGCCTGATCATCTGCGTGTCCTGGTCTCGTATAGCAACAGACGTGTGCCGAGACGCAGTGACTGCGTATTCCAGCCAGACATTCTTCCTGCATCTGGACCTGCAGCTGGATGTCTGTGCCATCATCCAGCCTGTAATTAAATCCAATTGAGGCTCTATTCCATTCTGGAGTCCTTCACTGATTAGGATCTGAGGACTGAGTAGAGAATGTGTGTCTGATGATCTTTTCTTTTTAAGTTTTAAGTTTTAATATGGAAATTTTCAAGCATACACAAAATTAGACCAGATAGTATAATGAATTCTTTTGTTCTCATCACCAAGCTTCAATAATTATCGACATATGGCTAATCCCCTTTCATTTATACCCTCTATCCCCTTTTTGCTGGATTATCTTAAAGTAAATCCAAGACATCACATGATTTCATCTAGAAATATTTCAGTAGATATCTCCAACAGATAAAGTCTCATAAAAAATAACAGCATAAAAGCATCTGCTAAAACATACTACTGACATCATACTTAATGAAGAAGGACTGAAAATTTCCGCCTAAGATCAGGAACAAGACAAGGGCGTCCCCTCATACCACTTCTATTCAACATTTTACTGGAGATTGTACCCAGGGCAATTAGGCAAGAAAAAGAAACAAGAGTCATACAGATTGGAAAGGAAAACATACTGTTATCTTTATTTGCAGATGACATGATCGTGCATATAGAAAATCCTAAGGAATTGACACAAAAAACTATTAGAGCTAATAAAGGAGTACAGCAAGGTTTCAGGATAAAAGATTGATTTAAAAAACTGATTATATTTCTCTACACTAGAAATTCCAAAATGAAATCATGGAAAGCAATCCCATTTACAATAGCATCAAAAAAATAAAATGCTCAAGAGTAAATTTAACAACAGAAGTGCAAGACTTGTATATTGAAAACTATAAAACACCTTTGGCAGAAATTAAAGAGATCTAAATAAAAGGGAAAACATCCTGTGTTCATGGATTGGAAGACATTGTTTAGATGGCAATACTCCCCAAAATGATCTACAAATTCAACGCAATCCTTACCAAAATCCCAACTTCCTTTTTTGCAGAAATAGACAAGTTGATCCTAAAATTCACATGGAAATGCAAGGACTCAGAATAGCCAAAACTATCTTTTAAAATAAGAACAAATTTGGAGGACTTACACTTCCCATTTTCAAAACTTACTACAAGGTGATAGTAATCAAAATAGTGTGGTACTGGCATAAAAATAGACATAAAGATCAATGGATTAGAAATGAGAATCCAGAAAACTCCATATATCGACAGTCCATTGATTTTTGACGAGGGGGTCAAGACAATTCAATAGGGAAAGAGTGGGCTTTTCAACAAATGATACTGAGACAACTGGATATCTACATGCAGAAGAATGAAGTCAGATTTCTATCTCACATTATATACAGAAATCAACTCAAAATGGATCAAAGACTTAAACGTAAGAGTGAAAACTATAAAACTCTTAGAAGCGTAGGAGTAAATCTTTGTGACTTTCAGCTAGGCAAAGTCTTCTTAGATAGGACACCAAAAGCACAAGCAACAAAAGGAAAAAACAGATAAATCAGACTTTATCCAAATTAAAAATTTACATGCTTATCAAGAAAGAGAAAAGACAGTCCACAGAATAGGAGAAAATATCTGCAAATCTAGTATCTCATAAAGGTCTAATAATACCCAGAATATATAAAGAACTCTTACAGCTCAATAAAAAGAAAAATAACCCAATTTTTTAAATGGACAAAGGATTTGTATAGGCAATTCTCCAAAGAAGATATACAAATCGCCAATAAACACATGAAGAAAAAAAAAGCTCAATATCATTACTCCTTAAGAAAATGCATATCAAAAATGAGATGCCAGTTCACATCCACTAGACGGCTATAATCAGAAAGATAGATAGTAACTTCTGGTGACGGTGTGGAGAAATTGGAACCGCTACACATTGTTGGAAAGAATACAAGATGTTGTAGCTGCTGTGGAAAAGTTTGGAAGTTTCTTATAAGGTCCAACAGAGAATTACCATCTGACCCAGTAATTTCACTCCTAGATATATACCTGAGAGAAATGCAAACATACGTCCACACAAAAAGTTGTGCAAGGATGTTCATAGTAGCATTACTCATAATAGCCACAAAGTGGGAACAATTCAAATATCCATCAAATGATGAATGGATTAATAAAATATCGTATATCCATATCATGGAATATTATTCAGCCATAAAAAGGAATGAGATACTGACACGTGGTAAAACATGAATGAACCTTGTTATACTAAGTGAAGGAAACCAATTGCAAAAGACCCCATCTTGTGTGATTCCATTTATATGAAAGGTCCAGACTAGGAAAATCCATAGAAACAGAAAGTGGGTTAGTTGGGACTAGAGGGAAATGAAGAGTAACTGATAATGGGGTATGGTGTTGGGGGGCTCATAAAAATATTCTAAAATGACATTGTGGTTATGGTTACACAATTGTGTGGATATACTAAAAACCATTCAATTGTACACTTTCAATGGGTAAATATATGATATATGAATTGCATATCAATAAAACTGTTTTAAAAAGCAGGGACTAGGCTCTTCCTGGGAAGAGAGAGTCAAAGCATGAGAGAGATTTGTGACTTGCTTTGAAGACGGAGGGGGACACATGAGGAGGAATGCGGGCAGCCTCCAGGAGCAGGAGTGAGACAGAAAGGAAACAGGAACTTCAGTCCTACAACCACAGTGCACCAAATTCAGCCAATAAACTGAATAATCCTGGAAGTGGATTCTTCTCCAGAACTTCCAGAGAGGAGCACAGCTTGAATGACATCTTGGTTTCAGCCTTCTGAGACCCTGAGCAGAGAGCCCAGCCATGTCACTCCCAGGCTTCTGACCTACAGAACCAGGAGCTGATAAATGAGTGCTGTTTGAAGCTCCTGGGTTTGTGGTAAGTTGTCATGCAGCAATAGAAAACAAATACAACCTGCTGCTTACAGCACGGATTTTCTCTTCTTCTTCAACATACGTCCCTGCTCTCTGTCTGCAAACTTGTAGGCTGGAAATTTTGACAAAGATGAAGCAGTTCAGCTCCAAAAAATGAGATTTTGAGGGCTTATCTACCACACTTAACACTTTGAAAAGATTCAAAAGGACACTAAAGAGAAATAACAAAAGAATTGATAAAAAAGTGAAAGTATAAAAAAAATTAAAGTTTTATAATTGTGTTAAAGGGCAAGGTGGTAAAATGCAATTTAAATATTTTACTGCCCAATATATAAAAGTCATAAATCTACAATATGATAAAAGTCAAATAGGGGCCAGCCTGGTGGCATAGGGGTCAAGTTCGTACGGTCAGCTTCGCCAGCCCAGGGTTTGCAGGTTTGGATTTCGGACGCAGACCTACACACCGCTCATCAGGCCACACTGTGACAGCATCCCATGTACAAAAAAATAGAGGAAGATGGGTACAGACGTTAGCTCAGTGACAATCTTCCTCAGCAAAAAAAAAAAAAAATCAAATAGGAAGTATTCTAAAGAGTAATGTGACAAACTAAATGGCAATTTTAAAACAAAAATTGTTTTAAAACTCTTAAAAAATTAATTTTTAAAACTTAAAATTTCAAAAATTAACATTAAAAATTGCAAGAGAAAATATAAAAGAAATTATTAAAAGTTAAAAGTAGAACCATTTTAAAGGGAAGGACAGAAACTCAAACTTCTTAATCCAAAAATAATTAGGAATTAAGTGAAATAAGCAGGACCACATAATCAAAATCATTAAACATCAGTAAAACAGTACAACATTCCCCAGAGGCAATTTAAGACTAAGGTCATCGAAACCTAAGATCCTAAGAAGGAAAGGGAACAGATGAAGCTTTGAGGCAGGATGGGGGCCCCACAAGCGGGCTGGGCCCTCAGCCTCAGGGGCTGGCACAGATGAAGCCCAGAAGGATGCTGTCTTGCAAATCCTTGTCCCTTTCACTTTCTGGTAAATTACTACCTGCTGGGGCAGAATTCCATCCAAGGAGCAGGTGCCTTAATGAGCCTGCACAGCTTTTTCCAAGGCCACACTGGCCCAGCAAGGTCCTCAACCCAGTGTCCAAGGGCTCTGTATTTCACTGGAGGTGGGGGTGCTCTACAGTCCCCCAAGAACCAAGGAGTCAGCACACCTGTGTCCTGCATGGAGGAGTCGTCCCCCAGCCCTGGGGAGGACCCAGGAGTCCTGCCACCATTTCGCAGCTGCACTCACCCCGACTCCATCTCTCTTGAGGCATCTATTGGGTGCAGTTTTTCCTACACATTGCCTACCCTGGCATCAAAATTCTCTTATAGGACCTGGGACTCCCGTGGACACAAAATTTCCCTTGTTGACCACAGCCTGACTCCAGGGAGACTCAAGTCATACTCTCCATGGACAACAGTAGAAAAGAAGACCCAGAGACTTAACATGGCCCAGAAAACGCAGAAAGAGCAGCACTTGGTTGATTTCCATGGTTTGAGATAGGACAATGCAAGTCCACAAATGCTTAGTTCATTGTCACTAGAGCAGTCACTATGGGACAGCCTAAAATGCACAAACCCCATGCAAGAATGAGAATCCATTCTCATTCCCTCC
Source organism: Equus quagga (assembly GCF_021613505.1). Lineage (NCBI taxonomy): Eukaryota > Metazoa > Chordata > Mammalia > Perissodactyla > Equidae > Equus > Equus quagga. Next base: position 37,467,425 of record NC_060283.1, on the reverse strand, counting down.
CCACTGAGATGCCCATGTCCTAAGCATCGCTGGGTGTTATCTGTGCTTGCCTGGCTCCCGTCTACCATCAAGGAGTGCCTGTAATGGAACCCTCTCCTCCCGGCTCTTGTGCAATTATTCTGTGGCTTCCTCTTTACAATAACATCATGAAGAGCAGTGGTCCCACCCCAGAGGAAGTGGAGGAACCGTTCTGTAAGGTCTCCAGGTCACACTCGGAGAGGACCTCAGCGTCTCCTGCAAATGTGCTGGGCGTGTTGCCCAGAGTTCATTAAAAATCAGCATGGATCTTTCAGAATACAGAAATTGCCCAACTTTCAAGGTTCAAATTCCTCTGTTGCTCAGAGTCATGCTCATTAAGGTCCCACCAAGCTCTGAGTGAAAGGAACACAAAACTCTCCTTTACGACAAAGTCGGGATTATAAGAGCAGCTCTTCTCTTGGCTGAATGTTAGCCTTCCAGGAGAGGTAGACATTCAAAGTTCAGTCACCTTCATAGAGGTCAAACATACTAAGTCCAAGCCTTGAATGATTAGGACATAATTCCCAAGGAGAGGGCAGACACTGGAATGTGAAGAAGGAAGAGAAAGTAGACAGGGAAAATGCCCGCATTTGGAGATACACATATTTTGAAATATATATGAATATATATGAAACATATAAATGAAGGCCCTCCCAGCTCCACATCTGGCTGCCAACCCCCAAAGTCAAATCACTTTTGCCTTCAGCTCCATCTTTCTCGTTCTTCATACAAATGGAAACCTGGGTCAAGGCCTCTTGGCTGACAGATGCCACTACATCACTATTGTAACGAGACAGAGGTCACCTTATGGGTGATGGGCCCGTGTGGGCGTAGCTGGGACAGAGGACAGAGATGAAGACAATCTGGTGCACTAAATGGGGTTACCGTGCCCTACAGTTGGGGAAACACAGTGACTGTGCCCGTCAGAATCCTGGAGGGATGCAGAATCCAACTGGGATGATTCAAGAGCAATTATGAAGAGCCAATTTACAGAGCTGTGGGGGAGGCAAGGAGACACATGGAGGATGCTGAGGCATCCAGAGCCCAGCAGTGGGGGGCACTACCTTGGCCATCCCCACACCAGGCCAAAGGGACAAAGGGGAAGTAGCTCAGGTGTGGAAAGGGCCCAACAAGAGCCCAGCGAGAATGGAAGGCACGGAGATGGGGCCGTCCAGAAGGAGCTGGAATCATGCAGGAACACAGGCAAGAAAAGAGCAAGACCCTATCAATAAAGAAGGGCAGGTTTGAAAAAAGAAATGAATGACTAGAATTTTAAAATATTGTCACCAAAAATCGAAACTCTACAGAAGAGTTAAAAAGTAAATTAAATCCAGCAGAAGACTCTCGCTTCTGAGCCAATTATAACAAGTCAAAGTTAAGCGCCATCTGATTTTATCCTTGAAATATTATTACAGGAACCGGAGGATACTCTGCTGAGGGGCCGATGACAACGATTTGTAGAAATGAGCTCTAAAACCAAATTTGAGGATCTATGAATTGCAGACTGCCCACTGCATGGTAGAAGGCCTTCTTTATAGGAATATGGGTCAGTTAATCCATGCAAGAGAGCAACTAATTGTGAGGCAGATTCACCCTGAGCTAACATCGGCTGCCAATCTTCCTCTTTTTTATACGTGAGCCACTGCCATAGCACAGCCACTGACATTTATTCACTCCACAAATATTTTTTGAATATTTGCCATATACTGTCTACTCTTCTAAGTGCTTGGGATAAATCCATGGGGGATAAACCCTGGGCTTAGGGAGCTTGCATTTATGATAATGTAATAGCAAGAAGACCTGAATTACGTTGCATGTTGAAAGTGGTAATTGCTGTGAAGAAAAGACACAGACGCCCCTCACTCTGCTCTCCTTGTTGGCAAAGACAATGACCACCTACTCTTTCTTATTGTAAATTTCCCTGACACCAGCATATGTTTTTTTCACCTGCTTTTCCTGTTGGGCTTCCTGTCCTCAAAGCCATCAGTGATATATTTTGCCATTTGTGATGTAAATGGTAGCCTAGGCATACGGTAAGCTTTCTTCTTGCCGTTCACATTGCATACATAGAGATGACCCTGAGGTGAGCAGCTCAGCCTCCGGCAGCCCCCTAAGTAAGGCAGGGAGGGTAAGACACTCCCTCGGCCTGGCCAGGGGATCCCACAGTTCAGCCTTCCCCCAGGCTCCCCATTGACCAACAATCCCAAGCTATCGCTGGCGTCAACGTAGCCTGAAAATTGATGCCAAGCCCAGATATTGCTCCACAGCTGAACAGGCCCCTGGATCTCTGGAAAGCAAAACCCACAACTAGTTGACTTCCAGGGAATTTGGCATCATGGGAGGGCAGAAAATGGCATAGAGTCAGCCCCTGGAAACTGCAGGTACTTAACAGAGACCACCGACATTTCTGCAGGTACCTAGCCCCTCTCCGCTCCCCACTCCAGGAAAAGCCTGATCAGGATGAGAGGTGGAGAAAGGAGGGAGACGGAGGCGAGAGAACTAACTGCATTGTGTGCCTTAATGTTAGGGTGGCAATGGAAGCAGAGGTCCGACGATGCCGTTGCTGGAAGGGGGACCTGATCCAAGGAACGTGGAAGGTGGGAAAGGCAAAGCAAGCATTCCATCCTACAGCCCCCAGACCCAACACGACTCCGCCATCAGACCCCGTTTCAGACTTCAGATCTCCAGCCCTATAAAATAGTAAATTTGTGATGTTGGAAGCTGCTGCCTTTGCTGTAGTTTGTTACAGCAGCCATAGGAGACTAACATAGTCATCTTTAAATCACTCCGCTCCATGGCTACTGGCTTGTACACATCCCTTCATTCCATAAATACTTACCACCTCGGGAGACGGCCATGAAAAAGATGGACGCAGCCCTGCCATGGCGAGCTTACAACCCCTTAGGGAAGATCAACGTAAAACAAAGAGAGTTCCAGATTATTTCCTCCATATCCTTTATAACAAGCAGAGCGACCTCACAGGGACTCTGGAGGGGCTGCTTTAGTGGGCAGTCAGGGAGGGCCTCTCTGAGGAGGTGATGTTTGGGCTGAAGCAGGAGTTACAGAGGGAATAACTAGCGAAACGCGTTCCAGGAAGAGGGAACAACACGTGAGAAGGCCCGGGGGCAGCAGGGAGCTCCAGGGACGGAGGGAGAGCCTTGTAGATGGAGAAAGAGGCAAGTGCCACTTTAGGTGGGAAGAAGGCTCAGGGGCCAGATCACGCACACTGCTCAGGTAATGTGACGTGGAGGGGATCTATGTGAAATCTTAAACCCCCCGGGATGTATGAGAAGTGGTGGGGACCGATTCTGTGAAGATCAGATACATGCTCCTCTCGCATTTATAACGTACATGGAATGCCCTAAAGCTCATCTCTCCTATCGGAATAAAGATCATTTTAAAATACTAACATCGTGTCTGGTTGACTAGTCAGTGAATCAGCCATAACTTCAATGCAGGACTAAGCTGTGGATGAATGGAGTAAAGGGCCGCTCGGGGAAGGAACGGAACAAAGAAAAAGAAATCTATTCTGGAAAATAGGAAATGAGAAAGCCTGAGGATTCCACAGTTAGAGGGGCTGCGGTGTGTCCAGGGCGGAGGATCCAGGTGAGCAGAGGAGGACAGAATCATAAAAGCCTTGAAAAGTGGGGAGGGGGACATGGCTGGAAAGCCTGGGTTAAAGGATCTTGCTAAATAGTTGTGTTATGAGGGCGGTGGGACCCAGAAGGGCCTGGTGGGGTCCAGGCAACCAGGAAGACTGCCAAGCAGGGCCTGAACCCAAGAGCTGTGCCCAGGTCCTGGAGAAAGGAAGCCCACGTGTAGGGGATGAAGACAGCTGGGACTCATCAAGAATCCCAGTTTCGTTCTGTTTCGTCGAGAGTGATGAATGTATTTTCACATGTACATTGAGGTAGCACTCCTGAGAACTCAAACACCCAGTCACTCGACTAGTTTGAACTTTATCTAAGCAGCCTTATGCAGTCAAAAAAGGTGCTCCAGGGCTGGCCCAGGGGCACAGCAGTTAAGTTCTCACGTTCTGCTTCGGCAGCCCTGGGTTCGCTGGTTCAGATCCCGGGCACAGACCTACGTATCGCTTGTCAAGCCATGCTTTGGCAGGCATCCCACATATAAAGTAGAGGTAGATGGGCACGGATGTTTGCTCTGGGCCAGTCTTCTTCAGCAAAAAAAAAAAAAAAAGAGGAGGATTAGCAGCAGATGTTAGCTCAGGGTTAATCATCCCACCACCGCCAAAAAAATAATAATAAAAAAACATTGTGCTCCAACACCTCCACTTCTAGGAATTTTGTCTGAGTGGTAGGCACCAAGATTTATCTTAAAGATATTCATTATGTCATTTTTATAGTGACAGAGAAATAGAAACCCAAAATTAACAGATGGGTAAAATAATTTATAGAACGTTCGTATAGTGGATGATTATGCAGTCATTAAAATTCATGTCAAAGAAAAATTATAAGAGGCGGAATTTACTGAGCACTATCTTGTAAGTCCTTAAAAAAGCACCTAGCACATTGTCTCAGCTCATTTGATCCCCACCACAACCCCAGGAGTTATACACTAGTGTTAGTCTTCTCTTTTCAGATGCAAGAATAAGGCACAGAGATGTCAAGTAACTAGCCTAAGGACACGTTGCTAGTAATTTCTAGAGGAGGTAAGAAAGCAAGAGAAATTAATCAGCAATTTCCAAAACATCTAAAAATTAACCATAACCAAAAGCACGAGAAAGCCCATGGTTCCTTTTTATTTTATCATTGCTTTTTGAAAGGAAAAGTATCATGAGCCACAGGTGCAACTCCTTCTCCCCGGGGAATAAACAGGTGGCATGCACATGATGCACTCACCACGCCTCTGAGGTATTACGGTCCCCAAGACAGGTGTGGCGTCGCCCAGAGCACCTTTCTTGGCGTCGAATCTCAGATGGGCAGTTCTAGACAAAAGAACTTGACTGCTGTGACGGGAGGGAGGAGGAAGTGTGTAAGTCTTGGGGGCAGGCCTCAATTCCTTCCCTCCGTGAAACCCGCAACCTTCTGAGGTTTAACGGCATCACTATGACTTCCTTCCTGGTCTGTTCATTGAAGTCTCCATCTAAGAAAGTCAGCACTGGAAAAGGATCTTGGAGGACAGCTCATCCGGCCCACCCATCCTGCAGAGATGCTGGAACAGCTCTCTTTTCCTTCCGTGGTGGAATTTTCTTTCCCTGGGATGAGCTGGGCCTCAGACTCAGCAAATCCTAACTGTCAAGTAGGGTGGTTCACAGAGATGGAAACAAAGTCGCCCTCATTTGGGTATCTGGGTGAATTAAAGATGACCACAGACTCTTTGATGCTTCTCCCATTGAGAAGGGAAGCAAGGTTTAGATCTGTGCCCCCTCCCCTGAATCTAGGTGGGCTCCATGACTGCTTGACCAATAGATCATGACACAAGCAGTGCCGTGTCATTTTCCAGCTTCAGACCTTAACAGACTGGCAGCTTCCACTTTTCGTCTCTTACAACACTTGCTATTGGATTTCAGCCACCTGGCTGGGAGAAGCCTGAGGCACATGGAAAGGCCATATGTGGATGCTCTGGTCGACAGCCCCAGGTGAGCTACCAGCCGACAACCAGCATCAACTGCCAGCCATGTGAGTGCGCCATCTTGGATGTCCTGTATAGCTGAGTCTTTAAATGATTCCAGCTCCAGCCATGCACGCTGCAGCTGCATCAAAGAGCCCACACGAGAACTACCCAGCTGAGCCCAGCCAACCCACAGAACAACAGTAGATAATAAGGAGTTGATGTTTTAAGCCACTAAACATTGGAGTGGTTTGTGTGCGTTAACAGGTAACCAGAACAAGGGCCAGTTTGCGTGCCCTCCATCCTAGAACATCAGTACTCAAAGAAGACTTGGGATTCATTCCTTCATTAGACAAATAGCTGTTGAGTATTTACTACGGTCCAAGAAATGTTCCAGGCACTCAAGATTCAGCAATGAAGAGGACAAAAAGGTCCCCGTTCTCGTGGAATTTACAGGCTAGCTTGGAGTAGAGGAGGAGGGAGATATCGCTTAATGATAAGTGCCATGCAGAGAATTAAAATAGAGAAATAAATGTTACCTTGAATTGTACATTTTTTTCTGATATTAATATTGTTGTTTTCTAGCTACAAGCAACTATCTTTCTTTCTGTTAATATTTAACTGGTATATCTTTTCCACCTCCTTAATTTCAACCTTTTCGTGTCGGCTTACATTTTACTCTTGTAAACAACATATATTTGAATCACGCATTTTTTAATAGTTGCAACCAAGCGCTCATGTCTGTTGTAATTACTGATGTATTTTGGTCTAATTTCTTCCATGTGGTTTTCTTTTTTTTTTTAACTGTGCTTTTTATTTTATTCTCAATAAATTGAATCTCCTCTACAACATCTTTTCCAAGTTTCTCTCCAAACCCTGTTCCTGCATAAACATCTCCAACCTCGAACCTGCCTGCTGGATAACAGGTGAATAAGAAGATTCCCCTTAATTTCCACCCAGTGCTGTATTTTGGTCTTTGTGTTGGATCCACATTGAACGCGTCTTGTCTGTCTTTGACCCGACAGCCCTGGAATACGGGAATACGTCCAGCACGCGCTTCCCTTTTCAAGTCCTCTCTGTGACATCCTCTGTCCCGCCACCCTTTCCCCCAGGACATAGTTTCAAGAGCCACTATTCCACTTGCCACCAACCCTTTAAAGTGTGGTACCCACAACTGAAAAAATTAGCCTTAGAGTAATCTGAACTGTCCCAAGAATAATGAGACTATTTCCTCCCTCGTTTAGATGACACACTGTCGTTGCAGGGGCTGAGCTGGCTCTTGAGAGCTGAGGTACACGACGCCCAGAAAACTCACTGTCAACCAGTCTCTCTGTCACTTCCTTGAATCTTCTGAACGCAAGTACAAGACTGTATAATCATCCCCAGTCAGACTTCATCTTGTTACAGTCAGGCCACTGCTCCAGGGTGTCAAGATGCTTTTGGATTTCTCCCAACATTGTGTCAACCTCAGAAGTAGATCTTTTCTTTGCTTGGATTTTTCTCTCTGTATTTCCATGGCCCTCGTCCAATAATTCTTTATATTCTTTGTCTTATTTACTGGAAATATAGTCACACCTGTTGGCAGTTGGCGGAGAGGGGTGGCGGGGGAGGTCAGAAAGTTACCCCTAAATAACTTGCTCATAAACTCTCTCTGTGAGCTCAAGTAGTAAAACTCCCACATAACTGGTGTGATTATCTATCTGTAGGAATGAACCGAGAGGTTGCTAATGTGTGACCGAGAAGTTTGAGGACATTTAAAGGAGCAATGGAGAGAAATCTCAGGAAGGCAGGATTGCGTTGTGATTGGCATGTCATGAGCAGAAATATACTGATTTTTATCACAGACGGTTTGTATAAAGAAAGGGTGGCTCAGCCATGGCAGTATTAAAAAAACAAAAACAGAGACTCTTAGAAGCAAACATTATTGGTATCCTAGATTTGACCATGCCACAGTCTGAATTGTGGTCCCTCAAAGCTCATATGTTGAAGTCCTAACCCCCAGTATCTCAGAATGTGACTGTATGTGGAGACGGGGTCTTTAAAGAGTTAAGTTAAAATGAGATCATTAGAGTGGGTCCCAATTCCATACAGCTGATGTCCGTATAAGAGGAGATTCATACAGACACACACACACAGGGAAGATGACGTGAGGACACTGGGAGAAGTTGCCATCTACCAGCCAAGGAGAGACGCCTCAGAAGAAACCAACCCTGCTGATACCTTGACCTCAAACTTCTGGTTTCCAGAACAGTGAGAAAATACGTTTCTGTTGTTTAAGGCACCCAGTGTGGGGTACTTTCCTACAGCAGCCTGAGCGAAACCCTGTCATTGCAGGGACTAAGCTTGTACTATCTCAGACCACAATAACTTGGTGAGGCCACCCCTGAGGTGGCTGGCAGTGACTCAGGCCACCTTCCTGAGATCACTCAGATTCCTTTGTGCTGACTGTGCTCCCAGGAAACCACCTGCTTCGTGAATTCCCTTGAGGTTGGGCTGCCTCAAGAATTTACTTAATGGCCGCACTTCTCCTGAAATTTGAAAATCCAGCAGACAGTTTGTTAGCGTACACACGCATGTATATGTATATATCAGTGTACACTTACCAGCATCTGTACCCCATGACTATGGCTGCAGACAGGATCACACACCAGCCTTGGGGAGACGGATGGATCTGTGGCCTCAGTGCACTGGCAAAGTGGAGTTTCTGAAGATGCAAAGTTGAACGCCAGACCCTGAATCAGTGAATGAGCTAAGACTATGCCATTTTAAGGGGCTATCCAGGCTATCAAGTGATATGCCTCTGTCTTGTCAACTATGTTCTTGGAAATGCAACAACGCTCATGCAACCTAAAGATTTTGTTTGTTTCCTTTTCAAAAGCAGAAAGATATAATGATTTAAAAATTCAGATGTGCCTACAGGAAGCCAATAGGGAGGGGCTCTGATAGGTAGAAGGTGAGAAGTGAAGTCAGCTTGGGCATCTGGGCCCATATTGCGTCCTGCCTGGGACTGCACGTAATTGGTTCACCATGAGCATCTCCTAGTTGCAAGAGTTCTGAGGATGGGGATGGAGGAGGTCTCTGACATCTGGTACTCCTTTGTTTTCCACACCAAGTTTTTGATACAATTGAAATCAGAATGGAGGTTCAGTACTTTCCCAATGGCTTCTCTTGGCCTCTGGGTGCTGGCAAGAAAGAGCGTGAGATGAGGGAGGCGCCATCTCCAGCACAGCGCCTCTCCTCAGGGCCTTCAAGGAATTTAAGGGACTCTGTAAAACCCTGGGGGTCCTCTCTGGGCTCCTTCCTCCCTCTAGCCCTTCCTGGCAAAATGCAAATTAAACCCGTCAACCTCACGGCCCACCATCCCTGTTGGGATTCACCCCAAGACCATTCAAGGCTTTCAGCTCCTCTCCATGGTCTGAAGGGCCTGATGTGGCCCCAGCCTCACCTCATCATGCTCTCCCTGCAGGCCCAGCCACAAGGCCTCTGCTCCCCTGTGAACCCCTCCCCACACTAAGCCTTGCAGATGGCACCCCATCTCCACCCCAGCCTCCTCCTTGGGGTAATTCTTCCTTCCCTATCAAGACCTTCCAGGTGAGTGTGGCTCCTCAGTTACACTCAGATAGGCCCCGTGCTCCATTCTGTCAGAGCCTGATCCTGAGTCTGTATGCAAACACTCATCCAGGTGACAGGTGAATGACCAGCTCCTTCATCAGGCAGTGAGAACAAGGACAAAAGCACAGAGTCACCTTCCATCAACACTGGCCGAATGAGAGAATCGACAAATCCGCCCTCACAGTGGGTCCTGGAACAAATGAATTGGAAGCAGCCATTTCACACTTTAGACACAACTCCCGCAGGATTATTTTCTTTTTCCTTAGACCGCTATGATTGGAAGGATCAAATTAGCCATCCAACAAAAGGGTTATGACAGTTGGAGCAGGTGTGACAGCAGCAAGAAGTAATGCTAATAGCCTGACGGTAAGCAAAGAATGTTCAAACAAGCAAAGAAAACCCAAATGATTCTCTCGATGGTTTATAACTATCATTGGAAACAGAGCACAAACTGGGCAGAGGGAAGATGCTTGTCCCTACACTGAATGGCCAGTGGCTGCCATTTTTCTTGAAAGGCAAATTGTTGTCCATGTATTCTCATCTTAGCGACAAAGACAACGTATATGGTGCGTTCTGGATGGATTCCTGCCTCAAAGCATCACAACGTTTGGCTGCTTCAGTGATCTAAGACGGCAATTGGCAGACTTTTTCTTTGTGGGCTGTATGACCTCTGTCACAATAATTCAACTCAACCCTTGTAGCATGACAGTAGCCATAAACAAGACTAAGCAAATGGGCGTGGCTGTGTTCCAATAAAACTTTTCTGGAAATTCATAAAATCTGGCAGCGGGCCGAATTTAGCTCCTGGCTGCAGTTTTCCAACGTCCCTTTAAAACAGTTGTATTGTGGGGTTCCTCCCTTACCACCAGTGTCAGATAAGGGAGTAAAGGGTCATCTTAGTCTTGGGACCTTCAAGCCTTAAACAGCCTTAGCTGTCATCCCGTCAACTCCTTGGGCTGGTCCCTTTCCCTCTGCACTTTGCTGGAGCAGGGGGTGAGATCTCCAGATTGTGCCCTTGGACCGAATCCCTGGTCCAGCACTACCAGGTCATTGTGGGGTCTTCACAAGTCGTTCAGATGAGAATGCATGCATCGCAAACTCCATCCCTCCCGGAGGAAGCCTGAGAACCACGAACGGTGTTACTAATGAGTCTTGCTGCCTAATGAAGAGCACTGCTCAGCTCTTAACACTATAGCTGATTAAAGCAAATACCCTAGCCAAACAGAAGAAGCTTGTTTTGCCACTTCGACTGTGGGCATTAACCCAAATGAAGCATACTTGCACAGAAGTAGGGATAGAAAATACTCCTGCATAAATTCTTCATATTTACCTTTGTGAGTCCTCCAGCCATGTGTTTCTCATCTGCCAGGGTGAGCCTCCTCCTCTTCTTTATTCCCCCTCCTTAAACCTCAAGCATCATTGCCAAGACTAAGCTTAACACCAGAGCCAATTAACCGTAAATTAATTGCCACCCTAAATAATCAGTTCTGGAAATGACTCCAGTGGCCATTAAATTTAGACTTCGGTGAGGCTCGTCGGAGGCGGTGTTTATGAGAGGATCAGATGATTTGAGAATGCCACGAGCACAGGAGAGTGGTCAGGCAGTGTCCCCTCTGGTCCCCCCAGCTTGAAGATGCAGGAAGTCATTTGTGCGGGAACAACTGAGAAAACATCACACAGAGAAAATTGCAAGGAGAAGCAATTTTCCCTTAAAGAATACGAACCATAGCTTTGGAATTCCAGACTAGCTAGGCCACTGAGGCCTCACTTGATAGTGATTTCTGGGTAGTTAATTTTTGTCTAGGTTTCACTGAATATCTATATTTTCAGGAGGACATATTTAGAAAAGTAGGACTATTTTGTGTGATAAAGGGAATGACATGAAGGAGGACAGTTTCAGATATTTGTCCATCAGATCTCGTCACAATGAGGCGATAAAATAGGTCAAGTTTATGAGTTAAAAAAAAAATGTAAGGTCATCATAAGACCTTTAATTATGAGGTTAAATGTGCTATAAATTTAAAAAATTAAAATTAAATCCAGTCACTGGGGTCTTTCTTCAGCAGAGACTCAGAGGACCCGCAAAACTGAAGCTGTTTCTGCCAGCTCCATTAAGCCCAGCATCAAATTTAAGAAGAAATTAAGATTTTTTTCAGAAATATTTCAAGGAAAATCTCAAAGTTGATTTGAGAAAAAAAATGGGGTTTCGCTTCCATCTGGGATGTAGAAAGCTGGAAAAAGCATCACTCCTACCCTAATGATGAGAGAAGGCAGGATAAATTGCAAAGTCATAACATGTTTTAACCTAACAGAGATCCGAGGTTGCCAGGCAACCAAGTACCCTGAAATCTGCTGCAAGGAAGGTAGCTCCAAGGTGGGTACAGCCGCCTGCTCACCTGTAGCACAGCAAGCAAGGAAGAGATGCTGAGACCATAAACCCAGGGAGGAAGAATTCAGGTACAATTCTAAGGGACTGCAGAAGGTTGAGTATGGGCTTGCGTGAGAGTAGACAGCCTCAGCAGACACAAGCGCAATTTGTACCACTGCAGGCTCTTTTCCACAGACTTCCAGCAAACGCTTACAAAAATGGTCAGGGTTTGGGTAGGAGACAGGATGTAACTTCCTTAGCGGTACAGACCTGGAAGAAGGGGCAGCCGTTGGTGCAGGAGAGACAGCCCCACCCGGACCCTACTCGTCTGGGAACAAAAGTCTTAAGCCTCTGAGGGGAGGGATAGCAAGCTCTATCTCCAACAGAACACAAAAGGAGACCCAGTGGGTCTAGGAGAGGGTGAGAATAAAAATCCTCTACTCCTGGGGTGGGGAAGCGAACAGTGCTGGGCCCAAGATCCTATGCAAATATCATTGAAGGCTTTTCCCACCAAAGGCACACGGCAGAGTTTGGCCACCACATGAAGGAGAGACAGTATCGCTTAAAGAGCACCAGACTAAAGACACTGGCAAGACAAGCCCTACCTAAGACAGAGGCTTGACCAGGACAGCAGAGAACCCAACCACCCCAGTCACCAGGCTACCAAGCACCAAGAGCAAAGAACAAGAGCGTACCACCAGGAGAGAGGCAAGAGCATGGAGAGAGGCCCCGTCTGTAACAGAGGCACCCAGAGAAAGGCTAAAGCTGAACATGGGCAGGAACATTGAGAAAAACCTCCAGCTCCCCCATCCCCTCCATGAGTATAGGCAGCATTAGATGATTTCAATGGGGATGGTTGTGCACCGAACAAAGCCATAGGCACAAGAAAACCTAAACCCAGCTCAACTCCTGGTGAGAACAACTCAACCTCACACTAACAGCGTAGGAGAAAAAGTTTGCCCACTCCAGGCATGACACTGTTCACCTCCATCACTACTGTTCTACACACGATGTTGAGCATGAACACAAAAATTCTGAGACAACAAAAAGCAAGAAGAGGCAATCTTCTTCCAAGAGAAGAGACAAAGAAATCAACAAAACCAGACTCAAAGATGATCCAGATATTCTTTCTATCAGATAGGAAATTTAAAATAAGTATGATTAATAAGTCAAAGCTTTAGCGGAAAAGTAGACAAGTGTGAACAAATGAAGAATTTCAGTAGAAAGGTGGAAACTATAAAAGCCAAAAGAAAATGCTAGAAATCTTTTTTTTTAAATGCCCAGGAAAAGGAATAAAGAATCTCTTTGCCAGGCTCATCAGTAGACTAGACACAGCTAAGGAAAGAATCAGTAAATTTGAAGATAGATCAATAGAAAATACCTAAATGACACACAAGGTAAAAATAAAAAGGGAGCATTGAAGAATTGTGGGACAAGATCAAGTGGCCTTACATGCGTATTATTGCAATCCCAGAAGAGTAAAGAGAGAAAACAAGGCAAATGAAATATTTGAAGAGAAAGTAGCCAAGAGTTTTCCAAAAATAAAGACTTTAAACCTCAGATTGAAGAATACTAGAGAAGCCCAAGTGGTCTCACTTCCTTCTCTCATAAACTACCTGACCACATCTGTGGAGTAATGTGGAAAGGATATGCTGATATTCAAACTGCTCAGTGTGTGGGCAGAAGACCAGGCTCAAAAGCAGGCAGCCTGAAGGTCCTCAACTATTACTAGAAATGCCTGAATGTTAAACAACCCTTTTGATGAAACACTTGGAAACAACACAAGGGAAAATTCAAGTGTAACAGACATTATGTTTCAAACCAGTAAGTGTTGGGTCAAAACTCTGGAAAAAGTTCACGTCGACACAACATAAAATGTTCATGCATTCAACAAGTATTTTCTATTTTTTGTGTGTCAGATTTTGCAATTCGTCTTTTTTCAGTAATTTCTCCATTTCCATTAAAGCTCTCAAATTTATTATTTATAAAAATTCCTTAAAAATAAAGTATCGTATCTTCTTATTATCCATTAAATGTCAAGATCTGTAGTAATTTTCCTCTTTTTCATTCCTAATCTTGGTAATTGTGTTTTCTCTCTTTCTTTTCATGCTCAACCCTGCTACAGTATATCAATTTATAAATATTTCCGAAGACCCAACATTGGACATTGTTGTTTTCTCAACTATAGGTCTGTCTTCTATTTCACTGATTCCATGTTTTACCCTTATTATTTTCTTCATTCTCTTTCTTTCTTTGACTTTAATTTGCTTTGCTCTTACTTTCATATTTTCTTGAGATGAAAGCTTAGAAAATTGATTTTTAAACTTTCTTGTTTACTTATATTTAAAGCTATGTATTTCCCTCGGAGTCCTTCCTTTGTTGCCTCCCACAAATTTTGATATGTTGTATTTTTCACCATTATTCATTTCAAAATACAGATAGTCTTTAATTTCCGTGATAATTTATTTTTCAATCCATGGGATATATAAGTATGTTGATGAATTTCCAAATATTTAAAAAATTTTTAGTTTCTGTGTAATTGATAATGAGCTACATTCCATTGCAATCAGAAAATACATTCTACCTATTTAAATCCTTAAACATTTATGGAAGTCTGTTTTGTGGCTAAGCATATGGTTTATTTTGGTGATTGTTCCATCTGCATTTGAAAAGAATGTTCATCCTCTAGTTGTTGAATGTGGCATTCTATAAACATCAACCAGGTCAAATTGGTTAATAGAGTTGTTCAAATCTTTTATACTCATAATGACTTTTTTTCAGCTTATTCTGTCAGTTATCGAAGGTGGTATTTTAGCATCTTTAACTATAATTTAAGATTTATTCATTTTTCCTTAAAGTTACATCAATCTTTGTTTTATGCATTTTGTAGCTGTTATTAAGTGCATAAACATTTTTACTAGTGTGGCTTTCTGTTAAATTGACCCTTTTATCATTATATAACATTCTTTATTTTTGATAATGCTTCTTGTCTTGAAGTTGACTTTGATGTTAATATAGCCACTCCAGCTTTCTTATGCTTAGGAATCACATGCTACATCTTTTTCCATCCTTTGTTTCCGTGTCTCTCTCTTCATATCTACAGAGTGCATCTTGTTTAAAAAAAAACCTAAAAGCGGCTGGCCCTGTGGCCCAGTGGTTAAGTTCACGCGCTCAGCTGCACGCGGCCCAGTGTTTCGTTGGTTCAAATCCTGGGCGCGGACATGGCACTGCTCATCAAACCACGCTGAGGCGGCGTCCCACATGCCACAACTAGAAGGACTCACAATGAAGAAGATACAATTATGTACTGGGGGGCTTTGGGGAGAAAACGGAAAAAAATAAAATCTTTAAAAAAAACAAAGATTATTCCACCTTTTCTCCCCTCTTGGGGAGGTGCTATTGCTCCTCGTCTCCTCGCCTTCCTCCTTTCCAGCTCATTCCTTAGCTTTCTGCAGACCATGTACTCAGCAATCCCACAAAATAGAATAAGTTGGCCAGGAGAACTAGCCTGAATTTGGGTCTTCTCCTGATTTCTATCCATATGGCCAGACCACATGGCCATTAAAACGCCTCTGGTTTCTTCTCACCCCAGAATATTTTCTCTGTCTGCTCTTGCCCAGACTTGGCGATTGCCCTCAGAGAAAAAAGTGTCTACTGATCTCACTTCCCCTGGGAACAATTTGTCTCTGTCTGGAATTTCATTCTTTTGGACTTCTTTGTGTCACAGCTCTCAGATGGTTTTTTTAAACATACCATGTTTTTTTACTTCATTTAGTTTTTTCTAGCTTTTATGGAGCAGGTGATGGCCCATTGTGATCTCTGCATCATAACCCGAAGAAGAGACTCCCATTCATCAAATGCATGTGGATAAACCATTATGTACCAAACCCTATGCCCATTGCTCAGGATACAGGGGTGAATAAGAGATATGACCAAAACTCTAGATCAGAACATCAGGATGCCACAGCAGTGCTTCTGGAAGAGCTGAAAACGGTGAGTGAGAAAAACTACTACTTCCCAGAGCAAGTTTTTGTGCATCTAATGAACCTGACTTGTGCTAGAAGTGAGTAATTTTCTGGCATGCATTCAATGCCATTTTTATTGTTTCTCTCCTAATCATCCATTCTTTTGCAACCTCAACTTGCCACCTCTGCAAGTCTGTAAATTTGGCATATTTCTTCTCGTTATTTTCCCATACCCCCTTTGCCCTTAAAAACCACAAGCAAAGCCAAGCCAACAATCTCATTCTTCATGATATGCAGACAGCTATTGAAAAGAACAAATAGTAAACATGTAAAATATTAACAATAAACCCCGTTTCTAGGCCATTTTGCCTCTCCAAACTTATCATTCAATTGGTTTTGCATTTCCTCACTAAGTAAAATAAAACAGATTAACTGACAGTTAATATTTACATCACCACCACTAAATAATTTGTAGAAATGTACAAATGCCAGGTGGCTGCATGTTAAGTAAAACTCATCAAGTCAGTGCCTACAGGATGCCAAGCAAGCAGCTGTAAATTGAAAACTTCAGCCTGTTGGCTGTGTTGGACTTAACTATGCAAATGCTTTGACCACTTCTGTGGAATCAATCAAATGTTCTGTCACGATCAATTAACCAGAAAACTCTCCCAGGCCAGTGGTACCCAACACCGCCTTCATGGCTCCCACAGAGCAAGCAGGAAACAGAGCACTCCATTTGGAATTACAAATCTAGTTTTCATGTAGGTCTGCCATTAACGAGCCATATGTCCTGAGCGAGTTACTTCCTCCACTCAGGCTCCAATTCCTCATCTTTAAAACGAGGAGGTTGGACTAGTCAAACATCTCAGTACCTGCCATCTGTCACATCCTACATTCCTGGTAATTGGCCATAACTTGTTTTTGAAATACGCATGTTATAAATACGCATGTTCGTTCCGGGCTAGCTCACAGCCAGGTAGTGAAACAGGAGAGCTTGTCTTTGGCTTTTGCAGCTCAGCCACTCCCTCAGAACCTCTTTCTCCCTCTTTCTCACCATAACCATTCAGATCATTTGCACCAAGGTTAACACACTAGCAACAAAGTGAACATTTACCCAACCTCAGGCTTGAAAAGGAAAAGAGAGGAGACCACTGAGTAGTCAATTTTATGAGTTGAGCTCGGAAATCAGAGGTGCCTAGTTCACAGCCTGCTTGTTCCCGCTGTGTGACTCGAGCAAGTTGCACATACACTATATCTATTTCCTAGGATTCTTATGACAATTAAATGAGAAAATGTCTATAGAGTCCACCAAAGTATGTTTGACAGTTAACAAGGAATCAACAAAAGTCAAATATTGCTATTGTTCTCTCTCCTTAGCAGGCAGTGATCAAAATCTTAAGATAATAGAACCAAGTTATCTGATGGTTTGAATTGTTTGTTCAAAAGATGGTCATTCTTTCCCTTCATGCTAAGGATGGAGCACTTTGCCCTGCACCATTGAGGCTGAACTTGGCCATGTGACTTCCTTTGGCCAATGGAATTTTAGTGGACAACACGCAAGTAAAAGCTTTTAACGCGCTTTTATAGTCTGGCTTGGTCTCTGGAGACTTCTGCTCTCTGCCAAGAGACCGTGCCCCAAGCGGCTATTACCCATGCAGCCTGGGAGCCAGAAGGAAACACGTGCAACCGACCTGAGTTCAGCTTGCAATCTGAAGCCCAGTCACATTGCAGTGAACCCTTGAGCGTGAGGGTGAAAGATTGTTGTTTTAAACCAGTGGGTTCTGGGGTGGTTTATTACACAGCATTATTATGGAAATAGCTGACTGATACATGTTGCAATGATGCTATTGTGGGTCAAAGTCTGGAAAGAAAGGAAGCCTTTCAGGTGTCAATCATGTTTCCTGTCCTGCCTTGTTTCCATGAATCCACTTTCTTTCTGGTGCTTGGGGAATCCCCCAGCCCCAGAAAAACTTCATTGAGTACCTCTCCACAGGCCCTGGGAATATAATGCAAATAAGACATTATCCATGTCCTCTTGCTGTGTAATGAGAGCTGTAGATAAGTTAATGAGAAGTAACAATTCAGCGGCTTCACAGACTACGATAGAAAATGGCAGACTGTTACAGGACTTAACAGAAAGGACACCTGACTTCGGTTCTGGGATCAGAGAAGGTGGCAACGTTTAAACTGAGACCTAAAGAATGAATGGGCACAACTGAGGCATTTCACACTGAGAGCCATGTAACAGGGCACCAGGCAGCCAGAGCCTGTCTTTCAAGATGGAGTTCCTGCCTCCAATGGCTGCTTTCCTCCCCTGGTGAGCTGGGTTAAACCACAGAGAAACCTCAAGACAGATCAGTGTTTGCCTCACTCTCCCTTGGGGAACTGCTTGGAAATACCCAGGCTGGGGCCCACTTCTGGAAATTCTGAGTTAGCACATCTTGGAAATGGCTCAGGCGATCTGCTGTGTAAAGAAGCTCCCAGATGATGCTAATACTCCCTCCGTTTGGGAGTCGCTGAGGCTCTGCCCTCTCCATCTTTTCTTTCTCCTGGGTACCACCCTGCTCCTGCGAGTCAGGCTGCCTGCAGGAGGCATTCCTTGAGCCCATCACACCAGGCCAGCTCCGAGGGAAGAAAAAGCCTTTTGAAGGGCCATGGGGGGCAGTGGGAAGTGACCCCTCCTCTCTTCCCATGGAAAACTGCCAGCAGCCGTGACTGGGGAGTTTCCACAGTTGTCAGATGCCTGTGTCCGCAAGGACGATTCGTAGCTGGGGTTTGTGGCTCCCACACCCAGAATCTAGCAACAGAGTCTGGACAGAAAAGACTTTGGTTTGGGCTGGAGGGTGTGAGAAGATTCTAAATCTGGAAACTCGATACCATGCTGCTTCTGAGCTTTTAAACCCAGATTTTCAAAGGGAACGTGGATTGCGGCAATTTACTCAAACATATTCCTGGAAACCATAAGTTTAACTAAATCATTTATGAAGCTGACTAAACTCCACTCTGGTCCCACGTGTGTGAGTGCTGCGTCTCCCCAGCCCCTTCCTCGGGCCACACTTTCACACGCAAACACACACGCACACACTCTCACATTCACACGCAAACACACACGCACACACTCTCACATTCACAC
>NC_060283.1:37385021-37448748 GCF_021613505.1 Equus quagga | reverse complement strand
CTCACATTCACACGCAAACACACACGCACACACTCTCACATTCACACATGGCCACAGAACCTGAGGAAGAACGAGGGTCAGAGCCACCTGTGAGCTTCAGCAAACACGGCATTGACTCCTATTTTTTTCCTGTCCAAATGGGTCATCTAGTTAGGGTCGCACAAGGACAAGTGTGAGCTTATATCTGTGGTTCATACAGCTCACACATTCCACTCTATATTGAAAATCTAATTTCCTGTCAGGCAGTCTGACTTAAGGTTGGGGGAAGCGGATCTCGTACATGGTGTGCTGTGTGGTGTGCAGTGTGTGTGTGTGGGGGGGGGGGTGTGGTATATGACGTGGATGTATGCAGTGTAGTATGTGTCCATGCGGTGTAGGGGGTAGTAAGTGTGTGTGTTAGTAGATGTGTGTGATGTGGTTTGTGTATGTGTTGTGGTGTGTATGGAGGGTAGTGGTGGTGTGTGTGTTGTGCTGTATAGTGTATGTGTGTTGTGATGTTTGTATGGGGGTGGCCGTAGTGGTATGCGTGTGTGTGACATGTGTGGTAGATGTGTTGGGGTATGCGTGTATGTGGTGGTGTGTGTTGGTATGTGTGGGGTGTGGTAGTGGTGGTGGTGTGTGGTGCAATGTGTGTGGCGAGTGTGAGGTATGAGGTTTGTCTGTGTGTGTGTGTGGTGTGGTGTGTGCAGTATAGTGTGTGTATTTTGTGTGATTGAGTGTGTACACATGAAGACAACAGAATCCAGAGGAGCATTGCCATGACAGAGAAGGAAATTTCTCCCTACGACCCTATTTTCCAAGTTTTCCCATTTTTTGCAAGTTTTCTTTCTGAATGTCATTTTCACAGGTTGGACCTACCTCCAAGGTGAATTTCTTTTCTGGAAATAGAAATTATCCAATCAATGTGCTTCTGAGCAACGTCAGCAAAGGCAATCTAAGGGCAGATTAAAGTTCCAAATTTCCCATCAATTCCTATGAACACGTTAGATCTTGAAATGTCAGAACAGCTGCCTTCCCAGCAAGAAGTTCCTCGCCTTCCCTGGAGAGGAATTTCACGACAGGGCCACACCGAGGCACGCTGTGGACATCGGATGCTCTCTTCCTCCATGCCTTCCCACAGGTCAAACAGCCAATGCACAATCTTCTTCCTCCAAAACAAGCTCCAATTTTCTCATCAGATGTGTTTCCTGAGGCCCACGTTCAGAACACCTTTGCAAAGGAAAGTCCAAAAATGGAGATGAGAAATGAATGTGCTCAATCTCCTGGGGGCAGCCACCAGCACTTCACTTCTGAGTGTCACTTCGCAACCTCTGGGCAGAGCAATGGAGGGGAGGCAGGTGTGAGTAGGGTTGATGGCAGCCTGTTCATCCAAGCAGGATAAAGCAGAGCTGTCTCTGGGCAAAATGCCCAAGGGGGTGGCCCAGGATGATTGATGGTGGACATCCAAACAGACCAGTGGATGCTTCAACCACCTCGGCCCCAATTTGCTCCCCCAGCTCCATTCTCTGCCCCAGGAGATTGGCCAGTATGGACCACCTCAATGGGGGCCATTGGCTTCTGGATTCTGGTGGGCTTGGCCATGGGGAGCCCAGCCAGGAGGTAGGAAGGAGGAACAGAGCAAGGTGTGTGGAGTCACCACTGGCTGGCTGGTTACTTCATCCACCGATCCAAGATCTGAGCTTGCGGAAGAGGTCCAGTTCCACTCCTGTCCTCTGTCCCTCCCTCAGGCCTGGGACAGATAACAGTGCCTGACTGGCGCTGACCCGGGGATGGTGCCCTGCCTCTGGAACTCTCCCTATGTCCATCTCATGCCTTCGTAAATACTTCATCAAACTCTCCTTGAATGACTCAACTTGAGTGCACCATCTACATCTTGTCAGGACCCCACTGATGCACGCAGGTTGTACAAACCCCTCCCCTCTCATTTCTCCACCTTCCAATTTCCATTTCATCCAAGCTTCAGGGAAAACAGGAACCATTCATGCCCGCACCTCCTATTAACCCTCAGGGCGGCTTATCACACTTCATCTCTCACCCTACCTGCCACCACCCCAATGGCCTCTGGCCAACTCTGCCCCAGAGCCCCTCCCCTTTCTGCTCTGCCTTCTGGAACCTTTGTTCCTTTGAAACATACACCCCAACATCACCATACCCTCACAGACTGCTCCCACTCCTCCTGGCTCCCCATCCAGGACATTGCTTTACTAGTAACCTCTCCAGGGTGTTCCTCAGCTCCACCCCCACCCCCAGAGCCCACAGGTCACCAGCTGGCAGGGCACCAGCTGGGGCAGGAGAGGTAATACCTCTGGATCTCCATTGCAGCTTTCCAACCACTGCATCTCCACACTCATACAGAGCTCTGCAGAAGTAACTCCCACATCGACCTACGCAACAATGACCAAAGTCCAAATGTCCCCTCTCTTAAGGCCAGTGCCCAACCTTCTGGCAGTCTCCCTAATCCTAGACTTTATCACCAAGCTTCAGTCTCTCTCCAACAGATTCACCCTTTTCCGTTTATTTTTAAGAAAACCTGATCAAATTGAGCTCTTCGGGTGATGAGTCACTCCTCTTTCAAACTTCACCAAGCTCTGTGACTCAGAAACTCCAGCCAGGGAGCTCTAAAATGATCGTCACTCATCTTCGAAAGGACTGGCCAAGATACCACGCGAAGTATAAATAAAAAGAAACTAGCTCATCAACAGACTCTAGACAGTATCAAAAGGCTTGCCCAACAACAGGAAATGAGGCACACATTAGAGTTTGAGAAAGAAATTGGTCATTTTGGCTAATAGCGTTTTACCGATTCTAGACAGTCATTGTGAGTTTGATTTAAAGTAAATGCCTCTGTTTTTATTAGGGATGGTGCTGTGTTTAAGAACATTTACAAATAAGATAAAAGAAAAATAGTTTCTGTCTTTATTACCGTGACCAGAGTCTCCTATGATTTATTATATTATTGATGAAACAATGCCTTGCCCCAGGAGAGTAATTTTTCTCCCTTTTCTTAGAAGGATGACACCTAGGAAGAGCACATTGGGCTGTAGAGAAGCACAGAAGACGAGGAACTCTCCGGAGCTGACCTTAGGCCCTGGCGACCTGGTGGAGGTCCTCAGAAGGCCCCAGAGCAGATGAGGACAGACACGGAGCTTCAGATCCCGTCGCCTGCGTTGTGGCCCCAGCCTGGCAAGGCTCTCAGAGAGATCGGAGTGGTGATGAGCTGGTCTGCTCCCCAGTGAGGCGCCTCCATCTGTGCCCAGCCTGGCCCTGATTCAATTTCAGATACTCCTGAGGGGCTCCAGAGGTCCAGGGATGTGAATAATTGGTCATTCGGGCAAAGACTGGGCGTCCTGAAGAGCATGTGCCAGCAGGTCTCTTGGCCAGCAAGGAAATCTGGCCGCCTGCCCAGAATGGGCCTCTCAGCTCCACTTCCTCCTCTGCTCATCACTGGGTACAGGTCTGAAGGGTCACTTGTCTTTCACTGTTTTTGTGTTTGGATGGAAGTAAAAGACAGTAACATTAGTCCTTACCATTTATAAAGCACTTGCTCCAAGCCAAATACTGTGCCGAGCATCTCAAAAGCCTCAGCTCAGAAAAACCCTAGGAAAGAGTTGTTATTTTTAGGGAGCTGATGCTCAGAGAAGTTAAGTAACTCTTGCAAGATCACACAGCTAGTGACACAGCTGATACTTAAACCCAAGTCTGTGTTGCTGTAAAACTCATTCTCTTAACTACAGCTTTCAACCGCTCAAAGGGCTCAAGACACAATCCCCAAGAATATCAAGGGTGCCGTCTCACAATTATTGGACCATCATTCATTTGATGAATAGTTCTTTGCGTCCTACACTGTGTAATGCGCTTTGCACATAAATACATTGAGTTAAGAAGAAGTCTTCGGAGCAAAAAGGCACGTGCATAAATATCCGGAACAAAGGTAGTGCGTGATAGGTGTGTAAGTTGAAAAATCCTAGATGGACTGAGAAGTGGGAGAGAGCACTGCGGCTGGGTGATTAGGGAGCAGGAACAGAGGAGACAGGATGGAGACACGCCGAATTAGGGCATCAGGCATCCCAGAGGGAGGAGACGCTGAGCAATGGAGAAGTGCAGGGCGTGACCTCCAGCTCCCAGTTTGGGGAGAGGCAGCGCGTGTGGAGTAGGACACCCTGGGTGGATCTGGAGGGAGCAAAGCCTCCTCAGATCCCAAGCAAACTGGGAAATGTGGATTTCATTTTACTGGCAAGAAACTTTGGAGCAGAGGAAATGCCATGTTCTGAGCCATGATTTAAGGAGATCAGACTGAAGCCTTGGTTTGTCAGTTAGATTGGAGGGAGGCTAGAATGGGGTGGGCAGACCACGGAAAAGAAGACGTAAGAGATGTCCTAAGGATCTAAACCACAGCCACTGCAGGGAGAAGGAAAAGGAGGGGGGAGCTTCTGTACCCTCGGAAAGCATCTGAGAGGACATGGGACTAAATGGAAATGCGAGAGAGGCAGAAGGGGGATGAACTGAGCCCATAGAGAAAGGAGGGATGTCATCATTAAGGGTTTGAGAAGAGGGGCAACAAGCAGAAGAAATTGTAGACTAAGAGTTGGTTAAACCATCCTTCCCAGACATGGACTCCAGTGAAGGCAAAACCACAAAGGTAAATGAAAGATCACAGTGGACTAGAGAGAGAGAGCATAGAAGATTGAGGACGGGAAGATGGGGAGACAAGGGCTCATGAAACATGAGATGGTAGGGGGGTCCAAGAAATTGGAAAGGACAAGGATTGCTCGTTGTCAGGGAACAAATGGAAGGGAGGATATTGAACAAAAGGAGCAGGAAACTAAGTCAAATGCTATGGAAGGAGCAGAGAGGATGGCAGCTGAACGCGGCTGATGGCTTCAGTAAGATGTATTTTCTGTGTCAACCAGATCGTGGTTTCCTTGAGTGCAGAGACCACGTGTTATTCCTCTTGGTACCATACAACGCACCTCTTATTTGGGTAGTTACGCCCTGAAACAGGATGTAGGATCAAGAAGTCATTGTCTATTCACTCATATTCTCCCACCCACCCAGCAGAACAGAATAAATACTAAGACTCCGCTGGAAGTGAAAAGGGCTCACAGTTACTTTCCTGGAACGTCAAGGAGATCGTGCAGCCAACAGCACACCTGAGAGTGAAGCAGCGGGGGGCACTCATCTGCCTCCATGCAAAATGTAGGGTGGGGAAGTCTGCGGGATGAGCAAATGAGAGCCATTCCCACCTCCCCACGGATGGGTATCCTAGAAAACCATCCAAATCATTTGGACCTGAGTAAGGGGGCATAAGGATGGATGGACAGTTGAGGTTGTCCCAAAAGATGGCAATGTGCAGGACACATTGATCCAGCCCCACAGCTAACCTGAGAGTCTGGGAACAGCCTAAAGTCTGCTCCCCAAGGCTGCAGGAGGCAGGGATGACCCTCGGAAGAGAGCAGAGACACGGTGGAGGGGACCCCACCAGGCACAGCTGGAGGAAGCTCCAATGTCCGCTGGCTGGGAGACCAGGTTCCCAGTACCAGGGCCGCCTGGCTCTTCTACAGCTCTGCTCCTTCCTTAGAAATAATGATTGGCTGTTTAAACAGTCAGGGAGACTCACTCTAAATGTTTCCTTTTCCCTCTTGACAGTGACTAAAACATGAGAACAGTGACCCAAACTGTTCTGATGGAGCCCATGTCAGCCACTAACCCCGAACGAGTGTCAACAGAGGAAAAACGATTCCTGAGCATATTAAAAGATTTGCCAGTTCCAAAGGGAAGAGCCGGTCAATCAAAGTTAAGCCCAATAAAAGAATTACTGCGAAGGGAAGAAGGAAATATTTTAAACTCTGCTATATTCTCAGTACGATTTGAAAGGACTTTATGTCCTTAAATCAGGCTATCTTGAAAAAAAGAGCCACCTCAAATCGAAAAGAGACCTACATGGAAGAAACGATGACTGCACAGTTTCACTTATAGTGGCAGTAACAATAGATCGTATACTGCAGAGACAAACAGTAACTTACCAGAACACATGGAAAAATCCTTCCAGGACGATAAAGAAAAAGATAGGATGGGAAGTGAGAGAGAAGAAAGGAGAGATTAATTCATTCGCGTGCATTCATGGAACAAATCCTTATTGAGCGCCTATTGTGTACCAGACTCTGTGCTGGGTGCTGCGATGTATTAGCGAGCAAAAGAGACGCAGATCCTTGCCACTGAGGGGCTCACATTCGGGCTGGAGCAGTCAGACTGCAAACAGAGGTTGCAGCAGGCTAGAAGACATTGAATGCTACAGAAAAGGGAGAAGTGAGACAGGCAAAAAAAGGGTTAGGAGTCCAGGGATGAGGGAGGTGGGTTCGTTTGTCAAAAGGGTGACTGGAGCGGGCCAAATTGAGAAGATGCTATTTGAGCAAAGACTGGCAGGAAGGGTCCCAGCATAGGGTCTTTTGGGCAGAGCATCCCAGGTAGAGGAAACAAGTACAGGGCTCCAAGATGAGAGGGCCTGGCACAGTCAAGCAACAGTGCCAGGGTGGCTGTGAGTGGCAGGTATGATGGTGGCCAGTAAGGCCAGAAAATAATGGGTGGGGGTATTGGCACATATGTTGGGCCTTGGAGGCCATTGTGAGAGTCTGGGCTTCTATTCCAGTGAGATGGGAAACGACTCCTGTGAGGTTATTTTTGAGCAGAAGAGTGACCTGATCATATTTAATTTTAAAAGAATCACTCTGCCTACCATGTCGAGAAAAGATGGGGAGACATGGAGGCGACAGGGACACAGGGCTGGAAACAGGGAGAGAGTTCAGCAATATCAGAGAAAGACAGCAGTAATGCAAAACAGGGCAGTCGCAAAGGGATGCTGGAAGGCGGTCAGTTTCTGGATAAATTCTGAAGCCAATCCAGTGCCAGTGGGGATTCTTCGTGGTTTAGATGTGGGAAGAGACAGAGAGAGAAGAGTAAAGATGGTTTCCAAGTTATTTGGCAGGAGCAACTTGGTTGAAGTTGCCATCAACGGAGATGGGAGGATGCTGGAGGAGCAGCCCTGGTTAGTGCATGGGGAAGTCAGTTTTCGACATAATAGGGTGGAAATGTCCGTTGGGCGTCCAAGTGGGAACGTCAAGTCGGAAGTCTGGAACTCAGGAGAGAGGTCAGGACTGGAGATGGAAATTTGAGTCTCAGCCTCAGCAAACACACACCTGGCCTAGATCAAGAATGGTGCGTTCTGAGCCATGTTATGTGAATATGTTCTATTGATCACGGCATGGTAGAGGCAAACACTTAAACTGCAACATGTCTGGCTCTGGGAATTTCATTCGCAGTCTCCTTTGAATTGGATATTGTCACAAAGTCACAAAAAACAACTACGTGCTATGTAAAACGTCTTGAATGCCCACAGTGTCACCTCACTGCAAGAGTGGCGGCTGCAATCTACCCACCTCAATTTGCATCACCGATCGATACTGAGAGCTGTGGTCCCACGAGGAAAAGGGTCCAGTCAGAACTCAGTAATGTCCTGGGAACAAACGAGTGCTTCATGTTAACCAGCCAGCCAACTCTCGAAACCACACAAGAAAACTTCAGCAGAAAATTATCACTCAAGTTAGTGATTAATAATAAAAAGAATTACCAAAACATAGATAAGTGGGAAGGACGGGAATAAAAATGGGACATTCCTATCAAGTTATATGAAAAAATAAGATACTTGCTGGGTGACTTTTGCCCAAGACTTTGAAAGTTCTCGAGTCCCTTCTGCTTGTGAAGGAGGATGGACGCCATTGTGAGTGTTCAGGAGGGACATGATGGCTGCTGGGTAAAGAGTTCTGGAGGGAATTTGTGCAAATTTCACTCAGGGTCAGTGGATGGACCAATCTCTGAGCATCCACTATATGCCACAAACTGTGGGGCACTACAGACATGAAATAATATGGATCCCATTCTTCCCCCTGCTCACCTCTCCACTCCCCAGCTTCATTCTGATCTTTTAGCCCCGGAAGACTGAGAGCAGCTTTGCCAAGAGCAGTCCTACCCATTTCATATCACCCTTCCCAATAGAGGGGGAAAGGACAATTACACACACCCTCCTTCTATTCCTGGTCTGTCCTCTCCCCATTTCTCCCATGAAAATCCCGCGAAAAGGGAACCATTGAATTAGCCCTATTGACCTTGAAACCTACTCCATCTCAAGGGAAAGAGATGGTGTCCTCCAAACCATCATAGACCAAAGCAGCAGGTCTGAACTCCCCCGCCCCCCGGGGACATTCGCCAACGTCTGGAGACATTTTCTGTTAGTTCAAGGCGGGCAGTGCTACTAGTGGGTGTATCCAGGGAATAGAGGCCAGAGATGTTGCTAAACCTCCAACAATGCACAGGACAGCACCCCCAACAAAGAACAACTCAGCCCAAAATGTCAATAGTGCTGATGGTGAGAAACTTTGGTCCAAAGAGATGAAGCCAGATAGAATAAAGAGATCAAGGCAAATCCATTACTATTCCTGTGAAAATTCACGCAAATGCTCTATTTACTCAAGCTGTCATTGGCAGCATTGCTTGTATGTATTCTATTCCCTTCTGCCTTGATGCTATGACTTCGGAAAAGCAGATGTTCTTGTGAGGGGCGGGGAATGAGATCCCAGCAAAACTTAAGCAGATTTTTTTTAACCTGGCTGCACGACTACACTGAATTTTTATACAGACCTTCTGCCTCATCAACTTCCACATGGTCTCATCTCATGCTGGAAGTAGGGATGATTCTGCTACCGGGACGCAAACACTTCCTGAGATTGGTACGTTGAGAATGTTTGAAAGGAAAGAGGTAATGAGAGCTGGCCAATGAAATTCCTTAAAGGATTAGTAAACATATAGACTCACGTTTTACAAAGAGTAATGGATAATTTCCTTAGAAATTGGTTGGACATTTTAATCTGATGCCAAGCTTGATTTTTTTTTTGAGTGTTTTATTACTGCTTTAATAAATGGAAATCTAAATTAAAATAGATATAAAGTCAGAGTTGATTTTTACATTAAGATCGCCTTATATGTTCAAAGGGTAGCTCTCCGTGAAGGATCTTGCCTCCCCAAACTATAAATAGTGTAGTAAAATATTAAGAGAGCCTTTGATTGTGAAAATCATTTCTCCTCGTTCTTCTTGTTGCCATTGCAGCGGCTCAGTCTCATTGTTCAGGCTCTAAGGATTAGACCACATGCCTGGTGCTTTGAGGATTTTTTTTTAGGTTTGCAGGCTATGAGTGTTAGATTTTTGTCTCTTGATTTTGCTGGCCATAGGAAATAACGTGAATAGAGACATGAAAGGAAATGATTTCCTTTGCCATTTTTGGTATGAGGGCCATGTCTCCAGTCAGCTTTATTTAATGAACTTGTTTTCCATGGTTTTACCAAAGGGTAGGCTGTCTCTTACAGAGGGGATAGAATGAGGTCCCACAGAGAGTCGTCTTTAACATCATTCAGGTGTGTATGACACCAACCACGATACAGAGTGGAAAAGTACTCACTGGAGAGAGACGTCCCACAGAGGTAACACATCCAGCTACCAGCTTCTTCATTCAGACTAGCATCTCTGAGTCACGGAGTAAATTGATACCCTTCTACTTCGCCTTAAACCAGGTAGGTCTGACATACGCCAGAAAATGAACAAGACGTCCAAAGATTGAAGATGCCTTGCTCACAGGCCCCAGGTAACACAGAAGGATGCTTCAAAGATGGAAATTTTGCTAGTAAGATTCCTAACTTCCAAATGCATGACACAAATTTATTTTAATTTAGTGTTTTTCTGTGGCATTGCCTTAAAGGGCTAAAAATGTGCTGGCAAGGGAAGTGGCGAGGGGGCTCAACACTTCCTTTTTGGTAGAATGGGAATTCTTGAGCGAAAAAAGAAGGGAAAAGAATTGCTATTGTGTCTATTATGTGCAGATCCTATAGAAGCCGCCTGGAAGATGTCCCCGCTCCTGCCCCCCAACAGCCCCGTGGGGTGGGCGCTGTCAGTAAATTATGATCATGAGGCTCAGAGAGGTCTGGCAACTTGCACAAAGTCAAAGCAAGGACGCGGTGGAGAAGGGAGCTGAGCCCAGGGCTGAAGGCCGAATCTGTGTTGTCTGAGACCTTCCAAAAGCAAGTGCCTGTCCCAAACGGGAAGGAGAGAAAAGTGTACTTCCTGGCCTGTCTCCCATTGGTCGGATTCGCATGGGTCATTACCTTCCCATGGGTCCCGTTGAGTGGCCTGTGGCATTGTGCACAACTCAGCCACAACAAGGCAGCAAGGGGAAGGATGCCAGTGGTGTCAGAGAAGGGTGAGCGCTGTGGGGTCTTGCCTCCCAGCCACACAAGAGACCTGGAACAGCCCCCACAGCAGGCCCGGCAGCGAGGCTGGCAGCAGCAACCTTGCTCCAAGACTACAGCCTGGCGCCCACCATTGCTGGGTGCTGCCAAGGGGCCCATAAACTGAGTCCTGGCCCAACGGCGGTTCCGGTGCTTCCATTTGGCACCTTCTACTGTCATGACTTTCACCCCTTGTCCCAGGGAACAGCTGTGTAGGTCCTGCCAGCTTCCAAGCCCAGTTATCTATTAGTGGGTTGGGGAAATAATAACACGGTGGTGTGTAGACCCGTGGGTCCACTGGGAGCTCACTGGAGTTGGAAACTGCACAAGGGCACACTTTGCCATTGCAGCAGCAGGCAGCAGCCTCTGCTGACCCTTTCTTGACTTTCGTATGAGCTCCCTAGGGCTGCCTTAACCATCGCCACAAACGGAAGGCTCAAAACCACAGAAATCTGTTCTCTCACAGCGATGGAGGATTGAAGTCCGAGATCAAGGTGTCCGCAGGGCCACGCTCCCTCCGAAGGCTCTAGCAGAGTCCTGCCTTGCCTCTTCCCAGCTCCTGGTGCTTGTTGGCAATCCTTGACTCACAGCTGCGTCTCGCCCACCTCTGCCTCGGTTGTCACGTGGGCTTCCTCCCTGTGAGTGTGTCTCCCTGTGCCTCTGTGTCCAAACCTCCCCTTCTTATAAGGACACCAGACACTGGATTTAGGGTCCACCCCGATCCAGGATAACCTCACCTTAGGTTGATAATACCTGCAAAGACCCCATTGCCAAATAAGGTCGCATTCATCCGGGACCATACAGGGAGTTAGGACTTCTACATATCTTCCTGGGGGACACAAGTCAACCCACAACTTTTTATCATAGAAATCAAGAAGCCCCCTAGTTGGCTGTCCGTCTCATTCACCCTTAAGAAAACCATCATCCATCCAGTCATTGTCAACACTGACCCCTGAGGGCCAGTACTGCCTGCTTGCCATAACGGCCTTGGTACACATCGCTGAGAAACCTTCACCTGTCTCTGACGGTTAAGTGCCCAGGATTCCGTTCCTACTAGGGACCCAGTTGTGTGGGAGCCTCTCTCAGTCAACCTCGGCCATGGAGGACAGCTACCTCCAAACCTCTCAGAGCCACCAGCAGCCCCTCTCTTGTGCATTTCCCATCAACGTCATGAAGGGAATGCCCTCCGGGCCACTCTGAGCCCCCAGATCCTACATGGCCAATCCGCCCTAAGACCCCATCTCCAGGAGCCTTCTGACCCACTCCTCAACACTAGGCCTTTGTCAGGTTATGCAAGCATGGGCACCCACCAGGCCCTGTGGGGTCTCACACCTCAGTGACAACAAGGGTGGGATGCAAGCAGCAAATGGCATGGATGCAAAGGGAGAAGAGGCTAGGCCAAGCCTGCCACAGCATGAGGGACCAGCATCAGTTGTCATTGCAGGTGCTTCTTACCACATGGCTCCCAACCATAACCCAGTGCCAGGCCCTCCAGCCAGGAAGCAAGGCAAAGGTGTGGACATGGAGGGGGTCCCCAACCGGAGCAGGGTACGCACATGGTAAGGCTTTGACTCCTCCCAGCAACCCTCTGAAGGGAGTACTTCTGTGGGTGAGGGGAGGGTGGCACAGCAAGGTTTAGCAACTTGCCCAGGATCACAAGGCCAGGAGGCACCAGGCCAGGGTTCACTCCGGCTCCAGAGGAGAGGGCTTGCTGGTTCCACATGCTGCCATAGCGGGCTTGCTCCTGTAAGATGGGCAGCATGGCTGGTCAGCACCCACCAGCAGAAAAGCAGAGGCAGGCACCGGAGATTCAACCAACTTAAGGTCGAAAATGCTTATGATTGAAGAAGCACGATCCGTTGGCATCTTGCTTTCCAAAAAGTAGAAGAGACTCCCAGGAGTTTCCTCCTGGAGCAGAAGCCCTCAGCCCTGCTCAGAAGCAAAGCTGGAGGGCCTCCTCACAGACCGCCCCTATTCATCAGCACAGCTTAGTCACTGGAGGCCACCTCCCCACGCGGAGAGAAGCCTGGCCGTGGGAGGTCCAGGCTGAGGGCACTCGGGCAAGTCACTTAAATGTTCCCGATTTCCCTTTTCTCAGACATGAAAGAACTAAATAAGACTCTCTTTGAAAAGTCTCCCTTGCGATCTACCAGGTTATATGGTGTGATGTTAATTTCATGTGTCAACTTGGCTGGACCATGGGGCGCTCAGATATGTGGTCAAACATTATTCTGGATGCTTCCATGAGGGATTTTTGGGTGAGATTTATGCTTAAATTGGTGGACTTTGAGTAGAACAGATAGCCTTCCACAGTGTGGGTAGGCCTCACCCAATCAGTGGCAAGCCTGAACCAAAAGACTGATCTCCCCTGAGGAACAGGGAATTCTGCAGCAGACAGCTTTGGATCTGAACTACAACATCGGCTCTCTCCCAAGTCTTCAGCCTGCCGGGCCACCCTGCACATTTCAGACTTGTCAGCCTCCATAATCACGAGTCACCTCCTTAAAAGAAGTCCCCCCGTATATACCCATCTTTGGTTCTGTTTCTCTGAAAAACCCTGACAATACAAATGGTTCAGAACTACACAAGCATAGGAGAGCTTCCAATACTGCCGGCTCAGCTTAGCTGGGAATGTCTGTCCCATTATCATTTGGAAAGACAGAACGGCAAACTTTTTTTAAAAACCGGCTTAGCGTTTAACTGCTTCACTCCATTTACTATTCTTTGAAAACATAATGTTGCCAGTCAGAAGTTTTTTAAAAATGAATTCCAAATAGGCAGCAGTCAAGGGAAAAACAGGCTGTCCCTGGGCTGGCTGGTCCTCAGCATCTCCATTTAGGACTTTGGTGGACGCGGATGCTGTGCACGTTCACAGACGGGGAAAGTCTGGATGTCTTCCTTCCTAAGCTTGAAGGACTTGCTCTTGAAATCTGTGCATCTGAAAGACAGAATCCTTTAGAGACAGAAAGACCATCTCAGTGGTTTATTGTTTCCTTCTGCATCAGGATCTCATCGCTTTCCTTATCCCTAAGTCATTGCTGACGATGATTTTCCACCCTTGGCTGTGCATGAGCTCAGTTAACACTCCTTCTGATTTAATTCACCCAGAAATGCAAAAAAAAACAAAAAAGACAGAAAGCTTGGGGCTGCTGTGATTGACTGAAAGGAAAGATCAGACTGCCCAAAGAGGCCTTGTTTTCACATAGGTACCAAAGGCATTTATTCTAAGAAATAGGATCAGTTTGCACGGCCGTAGCACCATATTTGCATCTGTGGGTAAGCGTGTGTGAAATCTATAGAACATCTGCCATGTGAGTCATCAGTGACAAAACTGGCTCTCTTTCCTTTCTCTCCCTCTGTGACAAAAGGACCCAAACCTGTCCCCACACCTCCAAACTTCTGCCTCAATTCTTCTGGTTCTTTTTGTTAACTAGGTTATTGGGGGGTTTTGCTCATTTGTTTGGTGTTTGTGGGGTGTTATTTGTTTGGTTTAGGTTAGTTTTATTTTGTTTTGTTGACCACAAAAGACAAATACCAAATGATAGGGAGTGAAAAGTTCGGGCTCCCATCCCACTCACCTCTGGTCCTCCGTAGGTCATTAATTCCCCTTTAGTTCCCTGGCCTGTGGCACGTGGGCCTCCTCTCCCAGGAAGGATTCCCGGTATTTCTAAAGGTCCGCCAAGCCCTGAGCTTTAGGACAACTGTTCTAACGTTTCCACGTGCACCAGAATCACCTAGAACAACCCACTTAAGTGATTTTAAGTTTCCTAGCAGCCTCATTAAACAAAGGTAAAAGGAAGTAGGTGAAATTAATTTTAATATTAAAATAGTGTTAAAATTTTAGTTAATTTACTGTATCCAAAATATTATTATTTTAACATGTAATCAATACAAAAAAGTTTAATGCAGTATTTGACATAGTTTTTTTTCATAATAAGTTGCAAAATTGAGGTGTATTTTACCAGCCCCCCTTGAAGGGTCCAGTTGCCACAGTGACACTGCAGCTGCCACACAGGACGGTGCAGGCCTCAAAGGCTTATGCAAACACTGGTTACTGGGTCCCACACCCGGAGTTTCCAGGTGGATGGGCCTGGGGTGGGGCCTGAGAACCTGAATTGTCCATCAAGCTCCCAGATGATCTGATATTCCTGTTCCAGCGACGTACTCTTAAGACTGATGCTTTGGGGAAATGCAAAAACAACGAATGAGGAAAAATAATTACGTAAAACCAGGTGCATTTGCCATCATTTTTTTCCATATGGGATGAGGCTCCTGGTCTCCAAAACCTCTGCTTCTTGGACAGGTGTGCTGGGGCACATGCCCAGGCCGGGTACCCCCAGGCTGGGAACACAGACAACCCCACCCCGATGCCCTTTGTTGCTCTTGGCCAGCACACAGAGTCATTTTGATGACTCTCAACTCTAGCTCCAGCGTGAGACTTCTTTCTGGAGACCAGATTGCTATTTCTGTGCATCTGTGTCAGGACACACGTGCTTTTGAGAGTAACGAGCCTTCAGTCACCACCAGCAGAGAATCAGCAGCCCACGCCAGCCTCCGTCCTGGGCACCTGCGCCAGACACACACCCTTCTGTCCAGGTGACACCATGACTGCCTTTGGGCTGCAGTGGGGGCAGTCCCCGCTGAGTCGTGGAAAGGGTTTCTGTGCAGGTCTAAGCTCTAGACACAGTGGGTGCAGTTGTCAGTTTTAAACAAATTACAGGCAGGGGAGATCGGCTGCCAGTAGTCTGTTTCTCATGTTATTTTCTTCTTTCCAAATAAGGAGATGAAAATACGATGCATAAGAGAAAATGTAGGAAAGGCCTGATAGTGGGTTTCCAACACTTGAAGGTTTGTCTTTTGCAAGAGGCCCCATCCCTGGCCTGTGTGCCCTTGAAGCTGAGACAAGAGATGGGGAGCAGTTAGAGGGGACATGGTTTCAGCCTGGCATCCAGAGCCAGACAGCCAGGATGAAGCTCCGCCAGCAACCTCCCAGCTGTCAGCCCCGGGCCATGTCCTTGGCCTCTCTCTGAGTCTCGGTGACTTTGTCTGCAATGTGAGGGGAATGGCAGTATTTCTCCCTGACTTTTGTTGCAGACTAAATGAAATGATTCCTGTTGGGCGCTTAGCATAATACCGGACACCTACGACATGGTGACCAGAGGCAAGCTGTACGCAAAGAGGCAACTAGGGGTCATAAGGACTGAAAGTCAAGTAGGGGGAGGTGTCCTATGAGTACACATCATCACCCCAAGATCTGTTCTGCCCTCCTCAGACAGGCTCGTCGGGCATGGAGGGCATGAAAGGCAGACACAGGAGAAATGGAAGGTTCAGAGGAGGTCAGAGGGCAGCACACTACGGGATCATAGACCCAGGATAAGCCTCCGGTGGGAGAAGGGAATAGATTATGACAGCCCCTCCCCTTCTCTTGCCCTGACCTCTCTCCTGAGTGGGATTACGGAGGGGGGGGCTGAGGCCACGGGGGAGCCTTTGTCTTAGGGGAGATGCTAGACAAACGGTCAAGGGGAAAAGTCACCGAAGGTTGGAAGCCCCAGGCTCCAGACCCCAGTGTCAAGGGGGCATTTACGTTGCCGGTTTCCTTCTGGATTGTCTGATCGCCCTCGCCAGCTAGAACAGGAGATCATATTCTGGGCAGAAACCTGCTCTGGAAAGAAAAGAAAAGAAAAATGTGTTTGTTTCCAGCAATTTTGTGGGGGGTTTCCCAGATCCTAGAGGGGCATTAAGCAGATGGCTAAGGGGTGTGTCAAAGACCGACACAGTACAAGCCGCTGTGGGCAATAAGCCCCCCTCACCATGCCTCTAAGGGGATCTCACCAAGTCTGCGTGGCCTCTGAAAGGGTGTTGCACGGGGTAGGGGCCTGCACTGGACTAGAGCCACATCCAATACGGCGGCGACCAGCCCCACGGGGCCATTAAGCCCTTGAACGGTGGCTAGTCTGAGATGTGCTGTAAGAGTCAGATACATATCAGATTTTGATGCCTTTGTTGGGAAAAAGAATGCAAAATTAAAACTAAACAGGTGAAATTAATTTTAATAATATATTATAAATTATATATCATAAAATATATATAATGCATATATAATTATATGTTACATATGTAACTCATTATATAAAAAAATTACCATTTCAAAAGGCAATCAATACAAAAGTATTATTTTTTAATGTGGCTACTGGAAAATTAAAATTATAAATGTGGCTCATGTTAGTGGCTCACATTACGTTGCTATTGGACAGCGCTGGCCTGGAAGAGAGCTAAGAGTCAATCATTCCTTTTATGGTAGCATTTCCCAAAATATATTCCTGAGACTATGAGTCTCAGGGGGGTGTTCTCCACCAAAAGCTTTCCTTAGTCAAACAAGTTTGGGAAGTTATTTCCTCTCTCCTTTGAAGATACACATTTGCACATAGTTAAGGATCCCAACTAGTCTTGTCATGAGGAGATCTGTTTAACCCAGCATCTCTCAAATAATCGTAATCTTCCATTCTGTCCATGAACATCCCACAGAACCAGGGTTCCATGGGGCATACTTTAGAAATGTGTCTCCAACACACCCCTGGGAACACACTCACTCAGCCGCAGAAGCTGAAGATGCAGCGCAAAGCAATGTACAGAACGTAGCAGGCTCTGTGGGAAAGCCGCAGAGGAGAATACTGTTTCCCTGCTCCGGGTCAGTAACGCTCAAGATCAGAATTAATGTCTGTGGAAGGATGGATGAAAGAAGGACAGATGCTGACTCTCATCAGTCACCAACTAAATCATCCTAATATCTTAATCACTGCCTGTTCTTCACGGGCAAGAAAATTACTTTGGGTGGGAGAGAGAATAATAAGCATTAAATACTCTAGGCTAAAAACATCCACCTATGTGGTTATGAACTTACAATTGTGACTATTTCCACTAAGTAAATAAAATACTATTTGCTTCTGGAGGCCAAGGGTCTGTGATTTAAATGGCTTGTCTCTATCAAATCATCAAAGTGGAAAGTTAGCAATATTCCACTTTCTCCTCTCTCTTTAGCGGGGCCATGTTGGGGAAGGGGACTTTATAAAGATCAGCAAGAGGACTGCCATCGACACCACCAGCTGCTTCTCTGACTTGGGGACAGCAGCCACCTTGGTCACCCCGGAGTGACTTCTTTGTCCAGAAGAATCACTTGAGCGACCCTCCTGTGCCATGGAAATAATGTCATTAACTAGCCATGGCCTTGGGGAAGGGGCAGTGGAGCCATTTTTGGTGGCTTCTCCCTGACACATCTGACACATTTGATTTATCCCAGCAGACACTGACGTCTCTTAGGAGCCCCTGTCACACTGATGGTGTTGATTTCAGGGAAACTGACTTTTCCGGACACCATGGGTAGAAACCAGTTAAGGGATTTTCTCTGCCTGCCATCCTCGATCACATGCATCTTCATGCTCTGTCCAGAAGCTGTCAGACGGCCCCGACCTTAGCATGGAGATGGAGATCTCCAGCGCTGGGAGTGGCCTGAGACCCCGAGAGTGTCTCAGAGAGTCACAGAAGTCGTCACTCAGTGACTGAGCATGGATGACCCAGGACCTCTCTGTGACCCACCTGTGAGCCCTGCAGGGACCACCAGTGAGAAGCGGGGGGAGGTTCTGAAGCTTTCTACCCAGCTCCTGGAACAAAAGTTACGAGGCTAGTAAAAGTCCGATTTTAACTCCCTTCTTCCCTCTTGGGATGCGAAAGTTAAGTGTCTTCATAGCCTGTCCATAGAGACATCCATATAAAAGGAAAGGAGAAGGGGAGAGAGGGAGGGATGGGGGGAGTGAAGCACGATGTCTAAATAAACTTTCCTGCTTGGAGCACCTGACTTCTGGGATGTACTTATTTGACCTCAATTAGGATCTACAGCATCCAGTCTGAAAAAGCATGGTAAGCTTGACATTACTTGCTTAAGAACAAGGTTCCTGATCTGTTAGTCTCATCTGTCCCATTAGAAGGTGAAATCATATACTCCAGGGGTCGCCTAAGGATCTCCCTGAGCACCCACCTGAGGCTCACCAGCAAGAAAAGATGCCAAGGGCCCAAGGGGGGCATCGCTGTGGGGAAAAGGGTCTGGGCCATCAGGCCACCTTGCAAGGGAAGGCTGCCTGGGAGAGAGGAGCGAGTGCTGGAAGTTGCCCAACCCCAGTCCCAGGAACAGAGCATAGGAGAGTAAAATAAAGCAAGCTGGACCCCCCGAGCTGGGCAGGGAGCCGGGACAGCAAGGACACCACTGCAGCAGGACCAGACACGCCACAGGAGGCAGGCCCACTTTCTCCAGCTACACTGCATGGCAGCGGCATTGGCAGCCAAGACCAAGGTCTGCTCGGAGAGCTGGCATTCTCCAGCTTCCCTCACCAGGAAGCTTTTAGAAGCAGAACTGGCCACCCAGCAAAGGAAGCACTGAGACTCTCAGACAACACGAGGAGAGGTGGAGACTCGTTTTTACTTGCGACAGAAGAATTTCTCAATCTTCAAGGCAAATAGGACTATAATTATTTGCCATTAATGATGTACCTGGGCAGATAATAATGATGAAAGTTCCCCTTAATTCACAGGAGAGTTCCCCCAGAAGGACCAGACAGTGTCCACTTCCTTCCACAAATGTCCTTTTCTCTTGCTGTCCGTTGGCCATTGACCTGTCCAGCAAGAGCTGTGAGCTGTTGGGTAAATGAAAGCAGCAGCATTTTCCTCTGGAACCACAGCCCTGTGGCCAGAGCTCCCGGGGAATGACAAAGTCTGGAGGGACTTGGTGGTCAAGGGAATTGGCCAGGCTGCTCAAATGAAGGTTGTGCCTGAGCACTTTGGGCCACCATCCACCCATGGTCCACCTGGCTTATGGGCCAGGTGCACCCTGCTCTTCACGAACCACCCAAAAGCTTCCTTTTGAACACCTTGCTTTAGAACAAGATGGAAGAACAGCTGAATCAATGAATGGTTAAAACCAGCACGGAGCCCATCCTCCCTTGGTCTTATTAGAAAGTGAAGGCTGGGTGGGAATAGGGGAAGACCAGGGCAGGGGTGGAATAGGGCAAAGCTCGCTCACACCTGGGGCTTCCAGCTGACGCCACTGCAACCACACCTCTGAATGAGCCTCTGAACCTCGCCCTCCCTCTGAATGAGTCTTCCAGGTTCCTCATCTGCTCCAACCACGCCCTGGCCTCTAGCTCCTGCAACTTTCTGTGCCCAGAACATAGAAGCACCTTCTTGCTCCCCCAGTAAAAACAGCTTCCCGACCACCCAGCCAAGAACAGAACAGGAACAGGGGTCATTCCATGGCCTGAGGAGCCATCAGCAAGTTGGGAATGGAGGACCCAGACCTGGCTTTGCAAACCCAGGGCTCTGCACGCCCTCTGCATGTTACCAGGATCTCAGCATTTCCACACCTAGGAGCTGGCCTCACTGAGGGAGGAGCTGCATAAATCAGATCATTAAGGGGCACAGATGAGCTGATTAAGCAGTCAAAGTGCCGGGTAAAGGTTCTGCGGTGTTGTTATTTTTAGTCAGGGGGGGTTTGAATTGTGACGTGAGGCATCGTGAGAGTAGGCTGGATCAGCTTTAATGAGGTTCCTCATTTAAGTCTGAGGATGCACATTAACACCTGTCCTAGCACGGGTTTCCGTGGGCAGGAGCCATTATGGGTCTCTGGAGGAAACAGGCAGCAGGCAAGGCAGGGGCAGGAGCCTAGACCTTAGAAATCGTCCAAACACTCCTGATTACCTCCTGACCCCACACCCGCCGCCTGCCCCATTTTCCTGTTCTTTGTTGCAAAGCTCTTGAAAAGAGTTCTCCAAACATGTGCTTCCTCCATTCACTCTTCACCCTGCTCCCCTGAGGTCTTCTCCCCATCACTCCAGCAAATCCAACCCGGTCAAGTCACCGATGACCTCCCATTGCCAATTCCAACAGCCAGTTGACTCCTAAACACGCCTGTCCTGCCCCAGTCTCATCCCTGGGCTTCTTGCCACGTAGACCCAACGGCCTGCTCCCCATCTCTGCTTGGATGTCTCAGAAGCTTCTCAAACTTAC
The DNA here is from genome assembly GCF_021613505.1 of Equus quagga. Classification (NCBI taxonomy): domain Eukaryota; kingdom Metazoa; phylum Chordata; class Mammalia; order Perissodactyla; family Equidae; genus Equus; species Equus quagga. Next base: position 37,428,366 of record NC_060283.1, on the reverse strand, counting down.
CCTGTCGAAACAGAGCTCTTATTTTAGCTCCTCAGCCCACTCCTCCACCATCACAGCCCACAGCCGTGAGCACCAAACCCAGCCACCAGTTCGTTCAGGCCAAAGCAACAACCTCCTTGACTCCTCTCTTTCGCTCCCCTCATCCAGTCCATCAGCAAACAGTGACAGCTCCACCTTCAAAATATATCCAGGATGTGGCCAAGTCTCACCCCTAACTACTAGCAAACCAGTCCAAAACACTCTGACCTCCCCCAGACCAGCAACACCTCCCAACTGGACCCTCTCTGTGCTGTTCCCCGCAACCTATTTTCAACTTAAATTAGATCATGTTACTTCTGTGCTCAAAAGCATCAGATTTTAGTTTCCGCATCTATAAAAAGGCTTTGGTCTACGTCAGCTCTGAAAAGTCTTACGCTTAGCATTCCATGCCTATGCTCCCTCTCTCTGAAAGTGTTGGGGTAAAGTAAGCAGTAGAGGAGATTACAGAAGAACCTAAAGATTTGTAAGTCTCGGCTTGACTTGCTGATGACAGGACCACACAAGTGTGGAGACACAGGGGTGCTGGTCGCTATAAAAGCTATAACAGTGTCTTAGCAAGAACGTGGTAGGAGAAGAGACGAGCATGACCACTGGGGAACCATTCTCCTCTTTGCACATCTGCCGGAAAGTGAGGCAAGCGAGAGAGTTGACATGTTAATAATGGGCTGGAATTCTTACGCATTTGCCATTTATGAAGTGATTTGAGAGAAGGAAAGTGACTGAGGAAAGTGTGCTTTATGACATGTCACAGAAAACACCTCTGGAAAATCTAGATGACACCACAAGGAAATGCATCTGTCAATATCCACGGCTAAATCAGAAAATACTGTTCCAATTTTGGGAGCTCTGGAATAGATGGGTTTTTAAGGCTTCCTCGTCAGTTGTAGGCTTTAGGTTTGCAAAGAAAAGCAGCAGCAAACTCAACCCGTAAGAAGCCGCATCGAAGCAAGAGAAAACGAATCACACTAACGTAGCTCCGTGCTCATTTCACCAGCAAGGAAGAGCGTGTTACGGGGAAGAGCTCCAAAATCACAGCTGAAACTCATCCCGAGCTCAAAATGTGGGCTCGGAGCAAGCGAATTATCACATTTTCAAGAATCGTCACCAACGAGAAGCGGAGGGAAGCTGACGTAACTATGAGTAGTTTAGAATGAACAGCTTGCCTCCCAGCTCAAAAGTTTATAAATAAAAAAGAGAGATAAAATCTAGCTGTGCCCTTCCGCACGTAGGCAGTGATCAAGGTCAGAGGGACCTGGAGGCCAAGTCCATGAGGCCTCGTAATTAGCCTGGTAAAAGTTAGAGAGCTTTTCCCAACCTTGCTTTGGAGAGGCCCCGCCTTCCCCAAACCCACACCTTCTCCATCCTCCTCATCTTCCCATACCGACATCTTACAAATGACACTTTCCTTTCGCAGCAGGTCTTGGGCAAGCATCTACAGAGCCCTCACCATGTGCACCAGTCACTGTAGAACTGAAACCACCCCCCAAAGAAGACCTACACTTTTTTTTTTTTTTTTGGTGCAGAAGATTGTCGCTGAGCTAACATCTGTGCCCATCTTCCTCTATTTTGTATGTGGGATGCTGCCACAGTGTGGCTTGATGTGTGGTGTGTAGGTCCACACCAGGGATCCAAACCCAGGAACCCCGGGCCACCGAAGTGGCATGCAGAAATGTAACCACTATGCCACCGGGCCATCTCTGGTAATGTCCCTACAGTCAGAGAGTTCACCCCAGTCCAGGATCAAAGGCAGGGCAGCTGCTGCTTCTCCTGGCAGAATGGGATGAGGTATAAAAGAGGAACTGACAGACGCAATGGGGGTTTGGAGGAAGGGAAGTTTCCATTCTGTCACTGGGATGTAGGAAGATGACTTGAAGGAGATGACACTTGAATTGGGCCAGGAAGGACTGTGAATGCCAGAGAAACTCCAGAAAACCCTGCCTTCTGGCGTGGATGTCATGGTCACACTTCTGGGCTCACCTCGACCCCAGCTTGGGGGCATGGAGCTGTTTCTTTGACTAGACCCAAACCGAGTAGAAATCGTCTCTCTCCTCCAAAAACTATGAACGCATCATATTGCAAGAGTTCACCAAACCCTTTGACCTTTTTTTTGGTGAGGAGGATTAGCCCTGAGCTAACATCTGTGCCAATCTTCCTCCAATTTGTATGTGGGATGCCGCCACAGCATGGTTTGATGAGTGGTGTGTAGGTCTGCGCCTAGGATCCAAACCTGTGAACCCCGGGCCATCTAAGAGGAGCATGTGAACCCAGCCACTCTGCCACTGAGCTGGCCTCCTTTTGACCTTTTTATGTCTAAGTGTCAGACTCAAATCAAAGCTATGGGCCCTCACTGTCCCCAGTAATTGCACAACCACACAAAAGTGTGGGCCCCAGCCACGATGTCCATCCCCCTCCTAATACTCACAGGACACTAGTTTGTGGCGTTGCTGCTAGAATGGGAATGCATACTCCTATAAATGATTTATCTTCTCTAATAGCAAATTGTTACATTGTACTTGACCAACCTGTGATACTGGATCAAAATAATCAAGCAAAGTAAAAACAATTCTTCAGAGATTCTGTTGCAATTGCAGGAAGCGTTGTAATTCCTCTACTTATAATGTCACTTAAATTAAACCCCAAGGCAAAAAGCAGTTCTAGAGCATGCCATGCTAGGCACGGCGGTCACTCGTAAGGTGTGAGGCGTGAGGTGTAACATAAGTGCCACCAGGCAGGTCCTCTTGGCCATGCCCATCCCATCTATTGCCCTGACTCTGGGTCTGTTGCTTCTAAACTTGTTGACAGACCAGTTCCTTTTGCCTCACTCATGCTTCTCCATCAGGATGGATGGATCCCCCATCAACTTAGCTCTAGCAGAAATCTAATCTGGCTTCCTCGGTCCTGCCTCCTTGGAAACCCTCTTTCTAGACTCACAGGGCAGGATAAGACAGCCCCAGATCAGAATTCACCAGAAACTCACCTGTACTCCTCCTACAGACTCTAAACAGCTGCCCGACACACCTGCAAATGACTCGTTTGGCCTCCTCCATCTCCAGCCAGCTCAGCACAGCGCCCGCACTGCCCAGGGCTTCTCAGAGGCAGCTCTTGAAACTGAGCTGGTTTGACAGCATCATTGTCACCAGCAGAAGGAGTCTAAAATGAAGATTTCCAAGCCCATAAGTCGTATGAGCTGGAGCCTGGGAGTCATTGCTTTCAGAAGCATCCCAGCTGCTCTGACGTCAAGCCAAGTCTGGGACCACTAGCCATCCTATGGATCCCGTTTCCATGTTCTGTGCCCTCTGGCATTGCTATAAAACTACAGCGTCACCTCCGTCCTCATTTCTTCAACACTTATGTCCTGAGTACCTTCCACGGGCCAGGTACTGTGCTAGGTGCAGGGGGGTGGGGGAGGGAATTTATGGGAAATTAGTAAGACACAATCTCTGCAATGAAAAAGCTCCTTGGCAACCACAAATAACAGAAATATGAATAAATCATTGCCATACGCAGTGAACAGGTCTCCATTAAAATAATTATCAATGTTCCATTAGAGCTCAGCGAAGGAGGGCTCGTCCTGCCTGAAAGTCAGAGGTGGCTGCCCAGAGCCACGTCTTGAAGGACAAGCTAACTAAACAGATAAAGAGAGAGGTCACTCACCATGCCAACCCGTTTTCTTCTAGAGCATCATTTTTCAGGGTTACAGGGTCGTGATTTTAAGGCTGCCCCACCATTTACAAAATCAGTCTCCTATTATTGCACGCTTAGGTTGCGTCTGTTTTTTCCTATTCTAAACATATTGCAAACTTGAAGACTTAAAAATATTTCCCTCTGGAAAATTCCATAACATACAAGTACCCGGTCAGAACGGCCTGTCCCTGAGTTTTAACACTTTTTTTCTTAATCTGTGTCTATTTGAGAGGTGAAAATTTGATTATTCCTTTAATTTCTATTCCTAAGAATATTAATAAAGAGTACTTATATAAATATGTATTGGAATTTTTAATTCCTCATTTGAGAATTTTTCTTGTCTTTTGATCATTTTTCTGTTGTAGTATTTGTCTTTTTCATACTGATTTCAAAGAATTTTCTTAATCTTATAAAGATATTGACCCTTTGTTACACATAGATAATATATATTTAGATTTCTTTTAATCTTTAATTTCTTTTAATTTACCTTTTACTTTCCAATATGATGTGTTTGAGGATACTAAAGTCTTCTTTTGCATAATAAAATCTACCTATATTTTGCTTTATGATTTCTGCTTTGGAAGGCAGTATCCCATTGCTAAATTACATTTTTAACTGCTACACATTTAATAGCTTCTGCTACATCATCCTATATTTGTGTCCTATCAGTGCATATTGTAATTACACGCTGATCGAATCTACTCTTAAAGGGTCATTTTTAGTGCGTCGAAATTTTTGTCACTATATAAGAAGCAGTAGTTTCTTATAGGAATCAATTTTCCTGCAAATATGAGAAAGCTGCTCCTGCCTTAGTTCCCAAATCACTAAAATAGCTTTACCGAAGGTCCCCAATGACCAGATTTAGCAGGCACATCTCTGCCCCGTCTGTTAGAGTATTGACTCTGCTGTCCCCTCCCATTTCCTTGAGATTCTCCCCCATTTGGCTTTGGGACCTGGTCTTGCTAGTTTACCCCCTGCCCCTTCCATCCCTCTTTGAAGGCCCTCTTGGTCCATTTCCCTTTTTTCTAAGGATTCCAGACTCAGCTTCCTTTGCTCTACCTCAATTGTTCTCAAAGTGTGGTCCGTGGACCAGCAGCATTGACTGGGAGCTCGTTAGAAATGCAGATTTTCAAGCCCCACCCCAAACCTACGGAATCAGAAATTCTGGGGCTGGAGCCCCACACATGCTGGAAACGACTGCTCTACTCAATCTCAGCAGAATTTCCAAAGCCATTTTCCCCGCCCAGAAATTTCTTGTGAGCTCTAGACTCACAAACTAAACTCCCCGTAGGACATCTGCCTTGCTGATGTCTACCAAGCCCCTGGACGCCACATGTCAAAATAATATCATCATTTTATCCCCTCAGCCCTCCGCTGCCCTCACCCACCTCCATCATTACCTTTCTCCATGAATAGCACCTCCATGTGCCTCACCTCCTTCCAGTCTCTTCTCATCTCTCACCTTTTCATGAGTCCTGCTCATCATTGCTTCTAAAACTACCAGCTGCCACCTACCCACGCCCTTCTCTCCCAATCCCCCTGCCCTGTCTCCTCTTTTTTCCCTATGGCACTTGCCACCCTCTACATATTTACCCAATCGTCATGTTTACTGTTCATTGTCTGTCTAAAATGGAAGCTCCGTAGGGGAGACGTCTTTTAATGCTTTGTTCACTGCACATCCCCAGCATCCAGAAAATTGCCTGATGTATGGGAGGCACTCGATAAATATTTAAACGAATGAATGCATCTGTCTGATTCAGCCCACTTCCACTAAGATTTTGTTGTGTTAAGTCAGACTTAGAAAGATGACTAAGACATGACTTCATGAGTTTCACAATACACTGCTGACTGGAAAAGGCAGATTATAGAACACTACACTTAATGTGATTGCTTTATTTGTAACGTATGCACATAGATGCTGCATGTGCACAGCCATAGAGCAATGTCCAAGAGGCAAGTCGCCAAAACATCTGAAGTAGTTATCTCGGGGTATCTCATTCACACCTCTGCCTCATCCATACCAGGGTCAAATCCCGTGGCACCTCTGGTCATGCATGAATTCCTACCTGCCAGACCCAGAGGAAACATTCGTTTGCTATTTCCAGAATCTCAGCTGCTTGGTCTTGTTGCCACCTTTTGGAAACTGTCCACACCTTCGTTTTCTGTGGCATCCTTCTTTCTTGGTTCTCTCCCCATCAATTCCCCCGCTCCATGTTTCCTCCTTTGCCTCACTCTCCCTCTCCCCTCCCACCCTCATCACCCACCCCGTCACCTACACTGGCCTCAAATGATAGTCTGTCCTTGGGCCTCACCCCGTTCTCTATGCTCTTCCTGGAAAAGCCATCCACTCTCCACGGAAAGTCCACTTTCCAGGCCCCCTCTCCGTTTTACTCCACCTACATGGGTCACCTGGAACTTCGGGGCTGCAGCCTTATATATCGAATTCACGGCTGCACGTTTCTACCTGGTCTCTCAAATCCACAGGCACTTCAGAAAAACATCACTAAGACTAAAGTCATTTTGGGGCTTTTCCTGACTATTCTTTCTGTTTGTTCTTCCCAATGATCTTTATAATCAACAAGTCTAGGTTCAGGAAAAAAAAAAGTGGGTATTGTTATTGGGATTATGTTATATGCATAAATTAATATGTAAAATTGTCATCTTTAAGTTGTTGAATTTTCTATCCACGCACAGGTGTGTCTTTCCATTTATTTAAGTTCTGCTTGTGTGTTTTTCAGAAGGGTTTTATAGCTTTCTTAAAGCAGGTTTTAGACATTTTAAAAAATTTATTCCAGCTATTTTATTTTCTTCCTTGCTGTCATAAATTGGGTCTTCTCTCCCATTATATCTTTTGTCTTGGTTTGTTTGTATATGTAAAAGGATTAATATTTATACTTACATTATAATATATAATTATACTCATATACAAGAATATTTAATTATTAATAATCAATTATTTCAAATAATTAAAATGTTTAAATTTAAATATTTAAAATGATTTAAATATCATTATTAATTTAAAAATTAAATATTTAAAATGATTATTAATATATTAATATTTATATATTATACTATAATATATAATAAGAATAATTTATACATTAATTTCATAGGTGGCTACTTTACTAAGTTCTCTTTTTTTATAGCTTTTTCATCAATTATTTTGTGTTTTTCCAGATATATAAGCATATCATTTACAAATAGAGATAATTTTAGCTTTTCCTTCCAGCATTAATGCCTTTGATTCTTTCCCTTGTCAAAATGCATGGGTTAATAACTCCAAGACATTGCTAAATAATAGTGACGTTAGTGAGCATCCTTGTCTCATTGCTCCCTTCAATAGGAAATTCTTGACTGTTTTCTAAATAGGGTGCTAGTTTGGGGGCTGAGATAAATAATTTTTTTATCATATTAAGAAAGTATCCATCAAGTCTTGTTTTATTGAGCGGGTATTGTCCTTTTTCAAATTCCTTGTTTTTCTTTTTTGCATCTTTGGAGATGATTTTAAAATTTTTCTCCTTATGTCTCTTAGTATGATGGATTATATTAATGGATCTCCTAATATTGATTCAACCTTACTGTATTATTTATCTATTGTTACATAGCAAATCATTCAAAACTTAATGACTTAAAATAACAATAAATATTTATTTCCTCACACAGTTTCTGAGGGTCAGGAATTGGGGGGCAGGTTGCCAGGGTAAGGAGACATTGATCATGAACAGCTGTTAACTTCACACAAAAAAAAGACATTTGGGTGTTATGTGTCTCCTGATGGAAGAACACACCATCACCTATGAAGTAGACTTGTTAAAAAAATTGAACTCAGGAGCTAACCCTGATGGCCTAGCGGTTAATTTTGGCCCACTCCACTTCAGCAGCCCAGGGTCGGTTCCTGGGTGCAGAACCACACCAGTCCTCTGTCAGTAGCCATGCTGTGGCGGTGGCTCACAGGGAAGAACTAGAAGGACCTGCAACTAGAATATACAACTGTGTACTGGGGCCTTGGGGAGGGAAAAAAAAAAAGGAGATTGGCAACAGATATTAGCTTAGGGTGAATCTTTCCCAGCAAAAAATTGAAGTCAGATTTGATCATGCTTTGACCCAACTACCAATCAATTTCTGAGAAATACAGAGAACAGATGGACATGTAGAAGACACTGTGGGGAAGCAGTCAACAAAATCCAGACCACAGGAGACTGTCCATGATAAATAATTTTCCAACATGTAAATTGTAAAGGAAAAAGAGAGAGGTGTAGGGAAAATCTATAGATAAAAAACAGATTTGAATGACACAGTATTCAATCGCAATGTACGGATTTTATGCCTCAAAGAAACTGTAACAAAAAATCATGAGATGACTAGAAGTTTGATCTCTGGCTGACTACTTGATCATCTTAAGGAATCATTGTTAATTATTTTGTTGTAATAACGGCATTTTGAACATTTTTTTTTTAATTCCTCGTCTTTCAGGAAGACATCTTGAACTACTAATGGAAGATGAGATATGATGTCTGGGATTTATTTCAAAGTAATCTGGGAGTGGGAGGTAGATGAAGCAGTCATCTTGGCTATGACTAGTCACTGTTGAAGTTGGGTAATGGGCACATGAGGTTTCATTATCTTGCTCTGTGTACTTTTGTAAATATTTGACGTTTTACCATATAAAAGCTTTCTAAATATCTGAACACATCATTTTCTTCTCGCATTCTGAGCTGCTTCTCTTCTTGAAAGTCTTATTTCAGCTAATGGCATCACCTTCTGCCCAGGTGCCTAAACCAGAAAGCTAAAAGACAGCCAATTCTCCCACCTCCCCTTCTCTTCAGAGTCTGTCAAATCCTGTGTCCTGACGTTTTATATCTCCTAATTTTCTGACGGAGGTAAAATTCACATAACCATTTTGAAGTGTACAGTTCAGTGGCATTTAATGCATTCATAACGTTATGCAACTACCACCTCTCTCTAGCTTCTACACTTGTTCATCACACCAGAAAATCACTGTACTCATTGAGGAATCCCTCCCATTCACCCCTCCTCCCCTACCCTGGTAACCACCAATTAGCTGTCTGTCTCTGTGGATTTGCCTATTCCGGATAGATCATATAAAAAGAATTACGCAACCTGTGGTCTTTTGTGCTGGCTTCTTTCATTTAGCATAATATTTTTGAGGTTCATCCAAACTGTAGCATGTATCTATACTTCTCCTAAATTTTTATTAATCGCCTCCTTTCTTTCCATCCCTACCACTACTGCTTGACGTCAGGGCTTTATTCTCTCTTCCCTGGGCTATTTAAACAGCCTCCCAACTGATGTCTCTGCCTCTCCAACCCATCCTCCCTACTGCATCTGAAGGGATCGTGTCTTTTAGCAACACATCTCACTCCCCACGTTAGCCAATCATCCTTCCTTCAAGCTTCACACCAAGATCTGCTTAAGTTAAAACGCTTCCTCCCTTGCTCTTTCTTCTCTCTCTTATTTCCTTGATCATGTTCATTCTAATTATTCTAACATTTAAAACATTCTTTGTCACGTTCATTGCAGCATTGCTTTCATTAGCCAAACACGAGGAACAACCTACAAACCCATTCAGAGAGGCAGGGTTGGAGTAATTATATTACATCCACAGGATGGAATGTAACCATCGTGCAGTTGTTAAAAGGAACGAGGCTGAAAGAAACTGAGAGGAGGAGCTTCCTGGAGTGATGCACTGAGAAGAACACAGCATCGCTTATGCAGTGCTCCTGCCAAAAATGAATGACCTGACCCTTTCCGAAGGAAATAGTCCGACAAACTCAAAGTCAGGGACGTTATACAAGACAACTGGCCTGTATGCCTGAAAAGATGTCAGTGTCACTAAACACGGGGAAAAGAAGAGCAACAGGTCTGGATTGAAGAGTTTCAACGCACAGGACAACCAAATGAAATGAGTGCCCCTGGAATGCATCCTGAATCAGAAAAATAAATTGCAATTAAGGACATTATTGGGGCAACCGGTGGAATTTGAATAGGGACTGTATATTAGATTGTGCTTTAAACAAATGATAAATTCCCTGAAAATGATTTCTACACAGCTTATATAGGGGAATGCCCTTGTTTTCTGGAGATACCCATTGAAGTATTTAGTGGTAAAAGATAATGATGTCCCCAATTTATTCACAAATGTCGCTGCAATAACAACAATCATTGCAATGTATATATTTATTGTATACATATTATATGTGTACATACATATGTAATAACATGGATATGTTATATTTACAGACAGAGAGAGAGCAAATATGGAAAAATGAGAACAACTGGTGAAACTAGGTAATGGGAAAATAAAAACTTATTGCTTTGTTCCTATAATTTTTCTATAGGCTTGAAATTTTTCAAAATAAAAAGTGAAGACAAGATGCAGTAAATTATTATACGCTGGCATGGAAAGATGTCCCAAATATCTTGTTAGGTTTCAGAATATATTTATGAACTCCGCATGGAAGAAGTCTAGGGAGATGGACCCAAGCCACATCCTACTCACAGCGGCCGCTGCCCCAGACAGTCTTGGCTTCCCCGACTCGTCCCGAGATGTGAACTTGCCCTCTCACGAGTGTCCCTTTATGGATTGTAAATCACGTGGTCACCAGGCGATAGGAATGGGAATGGAGGATTTTACTTTTTACTTCATTCAAATCTGTAGAGTTTTAATATTTTTAATGGTGAGCATCCACGATTCTATACTGAAATACTCTCTTAAAAAGTCATAGCTATTCATCTCTCTAATCTATAGGAATGGCCTTTGAGTTACTCATCAAAAAGCATTATAAAAGCCTGTCAAATATGCTCCATCTCAATTATTAGTGCAACCTGAAAATTAAAACAATCAGACTGACATAAATTAGGTGAACCACACATCGCATTAGCAAAAATGGGAGAAGGAGTTGACCTTTTCGCACACTGCTGGCGGGAAAATAAATTAGCTCAGCCACTTTGGAGAGTATTCTGTAACATCCACTGTAATGGAAAATGTGCACGCTCTATAATGCACCAATCTAACTTTTAGATCTATATGCTAGAGAAACTTGATGCACAAAGAGACAAGTACGAGGATGTTCTTTGTAGCATTATGTGAGGAATTAAGAGAGAAACTGGAAGCAAATATCCATCAGCATAGGAGGGGGCAAATCAAATCAATGTAGACCTACAAGGTTCAGTGTTAAAGAGATGCACCAGAGCTATATATGACAACATGCATAAATTCAAAAACTTGAGATTAAGTGAGAAACACAAGATACAGAATGATAAGAACAAGTTCACGCCATTTGTATGCAAAGTTTTTAAAAACACAGAAACAACACCATCTACTATTTATCCATGCATATATATATTTAAATTATTTCTAAATGGAACAGAGGAATATGTACCCAGCTCAGGAAAGTAATTGGTTTTGGGGAAAATCAGAAGGATACAGAATTGAAGTGGGCAGTGGGCAAATCTGATAGATACATGGAAATTAGCTATATCTGTAATGGTTTAATTTTTTAATTAAAAACTGGAAGAAAATAGGTCAAAACATTAACAGTTGTTAATTCTAGGCGGTGCGATAATGAGCGAATATTTCTAAAAATTTCAATTTTTTCAAAATAAAGATGAAGATTTAAAAATATGTAAAAGAATAGGTATTTTCACTATATTCTTACACTACTGGGGCAGAGGTGGGGTCCTTGACAACGTGGAATAAAGCTCATGCCCTCAGGAAAAAAAATCAATACCTTGACAACAAGTTGATTCTAAGGCATAAAATGTGACTGGAATATTGAAGCGTCTAGACAGAGGAGCACACAGAGGTGAAGTGGATCAGAACTAGCCAGAGACACAACCCGTATGCGGGATTGATTTACCCTGCAGTTTTATATCTGCCAAGATGTTTAAGGGAGAAATCACGGCAGATGCTCAAATGCATCTCTTTTGCTCCCAACATCCTCTCTGAGTTAGTGACCAGTGAAGTAGGAAAGGAGGACTAAGCCTTTTCTTCATGATGTAAAAGCGAATCTACTTATTTCAAAATGCAAAGGTCAGGATCCAAAAAATCTTCTCACACTGCAGTACGGCAAAGTTCTAGGCACACCCAGCATGCAATAGTGCTCAAACCAGAGTTCATCAGAATCGCCTGGGAAACCTACTAAAAATTCAGATTCCTGGGTACCACACTCAGCAATGCTGATTCAGCAGGGATGAGGTGGGGCTCAGCATTCCTGTCTTTAGCAAATTTCCCCAAATGATTCAGATGTATGTAGTCTGTGGAACACAATTGGAAAAAGGCTAACTATTAGGGGATCAGCACCTCCCACTCAACAACAGCTTTGGTTGTGCTGAGTTAGTTGGTTGGTTCGTTGGTTGGTTGGTGGTTAGTTGGTTGGCTGGTTAGTGCTTGCTTGCTTGCTTGCTTGGTGGTTGGCTGGTTGGTTGATTGTTTGGTGAGTGCTTGGTTAGTTGGTTCGTTGTTGGTTTGTTGGTATGTTGTTTGGTTGACTGGAGTGTTTGTTTTCTCAAAACTATGGCCAGAATATCTGCCCATTCCTTCCCATTTGGCTCCTTCTCTCCATATTAGAAATTTTGAATTTTCAGTAGACAATTCCATTCCACCCTTGTCTTTCACATCAGAATAAGGCCTTGGAGGGTTAACACAAGAGGAGCACTCTGGAGTCAAACCTTTTCCTCAAATCCGTCTGTTCTAGAAACATGTCCTGAGTTATCTTAAAACCAAAGAACAAGCCTAATGCTTCAGTCTTTGGCTTTTGAGTGAGAGTCCTCATAACTGACCAAGAAGAGGAGGAGTGTGCTTGCCGTATAAAGAATACTTCTCAGGCGAAGGCGCTGCGCTGGTTAATTTTATGTGTCAGCTTCACGGGGCCACAGGTGCCCAGACATGTGGTCAAACATTCTGAGTGTGTCTGTGAGAGTGTTTCCGGACGAGATTAACATCTGAATCAGTAGACTGGGTAAAACAGTTGCCCTCCCTGATGTGCGAGAGCCCATCCCACGCGTCGAAGGCACGGACGGAACAAAAAGGCTGACTCTCCCATGAGTGAGGGAGAACTCCTCCCGCCCGACTGCCTTTGAGTTGGGACACTGGTTTTCTTCCTGCCTTTGGACTCAAACTGAAACTCTGGCTTTTCCTAGGTCTCAAGCCAGCCTGCCTTCCACACCATCAGCTCTCCTGGATCTCAGGCCTTCAGACTCAGCCTGGAACTGCACCGTCGGCTCCCCTGGGTCCCCAACCTGCCACCTGCGGATCTTGGGACTTGTCAGTCTCTGTTATCACATGAATCAATTTCTTATGATAAATCTCTTCATATATTTATGTATATAAATACACACACACACACATATCCTGTTGGTCCTGTTTCTCTGGAGAACCCTGACTGATTCAATAGAAAGGAATACACTCACGTCACAGAAGAGAGATCTGTGGTCTAGAGAAGTGAAGTGAACTTGACAAAGTTCACACAGGTTGTGTCAGGACCAGGATTTAAGACCACATCTCTGACATACCATGGCCTTCCACCTCAATGCCCACTCACCACGCCACGCTCCTGTCACTCCCTCATCTGCTCGTTTACTTTGCTGTGGCTAATGATTGATATAAGATGATCACTGAAAATGATGGACTAAAGATGCCAATAGGCCCAGTGAGAGGATGCAAATTTCTTTAATGGCAAAAGGTACCCCCACATATGGAAATACCCTGATGTGTTCCAGATCCCAGGTGGCTTCTCGCACCTGGCAGAACTCTCATTCCTCGTAGGTGGGGTCGGCCATGTGCACGCCCAGGGTGTTCAACTCTGGGGCTTCCAGAAAGCACATGCCAGGTTATCTCCTGCCTTATGTGGACACCTGGTTCCCATGTCCTCTTTTATTAACTGTGTCTGTGTGTCCTTCTGCCAGTCAATCACATAGTCTCACAGTGACCATTGTGCACTCGGCTATTTAGTTAGGAAAGAAAAGGCCCTAAGTCTTGAAGATGAGGGGCAGGAATTCTACCACGTGGATCTCTGCAAGACACATCCTATTAAGCCCAGAAAGAAAGCCGGCAGTCCAGGGCTGCTGTACGGAGACCCACATCCTTCCATGTGCCAAGAAGAGACAAAGAGGAGCCCCAGGTGGGAAAAATGCTAGCATTTGTCCTTTGAAGCTGCCGGCTGCACAAATGCACAGCTGTTGGTTGAGCTCCACGGCGAGGGTTGGACACCTGACTAACAGGGGCTGACCGAGGCTGGGTCTACAGCAGAGGAGACTCAGACTGTTTCAAATCAGGCCATCGGAGGAGTGACAAAGAGGAGATCGCAAAGAGGAGCCACAGCTGGAAAGAAAGGTGAATGTCCGCCCTGGGAAGAGGCAGGGCGAAGGGGGCCAGGCCAGACTGAGTGTGGAACTGTCAACAGACAGTGATCTGAGAAGCAATCAGTTTCATGTTGGTGCCAGGGCTAGATTGAGTTCTCCCAGAAGGGACAGAATTTCCAGGTGGGTAAACAGTTGGGACATAGAACAGAGAAGCGACGCTGTTGACACAGGGGAAGAATCATTAGACTTGGAGATAAAAGATTTGCTGAGTACCGCAGCTCTGTGAGCACGTAAACTGAACTGTCTGGGTTTCAATTTCTTCATCTGTAAAATGGGCTAAGGGTACCTATTCACCATCCTGGTTGTCAGAATGAAATAAGAAGATGTCTTTTGTAGACTATTGTCACATCGTGTCCATGGATGTTAAGGTCTAATTGTCTGACCTATGGTAGAGTGTTTGGGAAGACTATGTTGATCGCTAACTTTCATTTTAGTGAGGGCTGTTTGTACATGATCTAAGCTAATCCCATTGCCATCCTGGGAGGTGGACGTTGTCATCTCCTGTTACAGTGTTAGAGGCTCTGAGAGCTCCGGGAACACCACCGTGTATATTCCAGTCCTGGCCAGGGCACAACCACCGCTGATGGAGTCCTGGCCTCTGCTCTGCTCTCACCGCTCATTACCTGGCTTCCCCTCCGCCTGCTGTTTTCTGTCTCAACTTCCTCTGTGGGGATGTGTGACAGGAAACCAGCTCCTGCCCCAGCTGATTACCGCACACAGAGGGCATTTTTGTGCAAGGCCAAGGCTGGACATGACCAGCGTGGCAATCAGGGCTCTGGAAGCATGGCTCACCCTCTCCCACCCAGTTTTCTCGCCTCATCTCGGCCAGGGTCCCCTCGGTGCTCCTTTCTCTGCTTTCCCAGACATTGTCCCAGGCCTGGCGGAAGACAGGCTTCCCCGATGCTTCCCGCAGTCCCGGAATGTATAATGAAGTCACCAGCCTGCGAAAGAAAAGGGCTCTGTTTCTGTGGACGATGGGGCTCGATTCCAGGACGTGCATTATGCAGCGCTGATCCTCAAAAATAAAGTGGTGACTGTTAGGGGCATGTCATCTGGCCTGGCAGCTCTAAGAGGGGACATTTCATTTCTGCTCTGTGAGTTCCTTTACGCCCTTTGATGGGCTCTGTGGGTATATGACCACATGATGGCCCATTGCTTTTGTACCAGAATGGTATGTGCCTCCCGGAAGGAAGGACAGAGGGGCTCCTGGAGGCTGTCGGGGCCCACGGTGGCTCTCATCCAGGCCCAGATGACATGCTGTCTTCACCTGCAGTGAAGACCAGACACGTCGCCCTGTCTCAGCTCCTGGGGATGACTGAGGGTGCCACCTTTGTCTTATATTAGGTTGCCATACTCACCTATGTCTGTCTCTGAGCAATTGATTTCACTTCATTAGTCTGTTCTGTTCCTTTAGTCTGTCTGTCTGTCCTCAGGCCAATTCCACACTGTTTTAGGCAGCCCGGCCTCTTTTGAAGGCCCCAGGGCCCTAACCCCATGGAAGCATCTCTCAGTCTTAAAGGTGCGACCCTCTGATTCCCGGAATGTTTCTGCTCTTCTCCATCTGTGCATCTATAAGTATTGCTTTGGAGTTCCCGCAGGACTTTGACCATTTTGACGCCCTCCAGTTTTCTAGGTTTCCCCAAAATATAGCCAAGGAGAGACAACTGTGAGTTTATGGTTAACGCTCTCCTAAAAAGAGCCCTTTCATCTGGGCTAATTGAGTTGGTTTGTTTGGAGGAAGATCAGTCCTGAGCTACTGTCTGCTGTCACTCCTCCTCTTTTTGCTGAGGAAGACTGGCCCTGAGCTAACATCCGTGCCCATCTTCCTCAGTTTTATAAGTGGGATACCTGCCACAGCATGGCTTGCCAAGCAGTGCCATGTCTGCACCTGGGATCCGAACCAGTGAACCCCCAGCCACCAAAGCGGAGTGTGTGAACTTAACCGCTGTGCCACCAGGCCGGCCCAGGCTAATTGTTTTAGTAAGCCAAATCTGCCTTCAAATAACCAGGTTCCTAAGTCATTCTTTAGGGACTTCTGTAGAGCATGACTTTAATGACTAGTGACATGAGATAGCAATTCTGGTTTCATCGTCAAAAATGTCCATGCCCTCCTCCCATGGACCTGACACCATGCTCTGTGCTGAGGTCCTGGGTGTCCCCACGTGCTGTAGATAATGAAGGAGCGATGCTGAGGCTGTAGACTCCAGATGGTGATGGGCCCCTGGGAGTGATCTGGCATCTTCTGTCTTTTTATAGACACTGCCTGTATGGGCGGCTCAGTCCAGCACACCACCTCCCCAACCTCGAGCTGAGAACAATGCTGCACCCTACAATTGTCTAACGCCATACAGTTTCCAAAGAACATTTACTTATTGTATGAGACCCTTAGTGCCTCCTGCTGAAGAATTCAAGGCCCGTTTTGAAGGTGGAGAAACTGAGGCGCAGAGGTGATATGTGATTTCCCATGATCCCACAGCCCATGAGCGATGGACGGCCTGGGAACTGACCTTGGTGTTGCTGACCTACCCTATCTACCTGTGTTAGTCTGCAGGGGCTGCCCTAGCAAACTACCACGGGCTGGGTGGCTTCCACAACAGGAGTTTATTTCTTACAATTCTGGAGGTGGAGACTCCAGATGGAGGTCCAGCAGAGTTCAGTTTCTGGTTGTCTGCAAAGCCCTCCTCCTGACTTGCAGACGGCCACTTCGCCTTAATCTGAGGATTCCTGGAGAGAGAGAGAGAGGGAGGGAGGGAGGGAGGGAGTGCACACATGCGCACGTGCTCCAATGTCTCTTCTTATAAGGACACATCCTACCGACTCAGAGCCCCATCTTCGTGACCTCATTTAACCTAAATCACCTCCTAAAGATTCTGTCTCCAAATACTGTCACATGAGGGGGTTAGGGCTTCCAAGTATGAATTTGGGGGTTGGGGGGACACGACATAATTCAGTGCATAGCACTGCTGTAACACATTACCACATACTGGTGCCTGAAAACAACACAAATTTCCTATCTCCCATTTCTGGAGGACCGAGGTCTAAAATCAAGGTTTCTGCAGGGCTGTGTTCCTTCTGGAGGCTTCAGGGAAGAATCCATTCCCTCGCCTTTACAGCTTCCAGGGACCACCTGAGGTCCTCGGCTCACGGCTCCTTTCTTGAGTCGCTCCAACCTCTTGTTTCATCATCACGTCTCCTGCTTCTCACTCTGCTCTCCTCAGACAAAGACCTTGTGATTACACGGAGCCCTCTCCAGGATAATCTTCCCATTGCAAGATCCTTAGCTTAATCACATTTGCAAAGGCCCTTTCGCCACGTAAGGTGACATATTCACAGTTTTCAGGGAGTAAGGCATGAATCTCTGTGGAGCCATTATTCGGCCTCCCACACTGACTTTACTCTCAAGACCACAGATCTCTCCTCTGTAAAATGAGGAAGTAGGACAGGAAGATCCCTAAGACACTCACAGACTTTCTCCCGCTGTGGCTTGTGGTTAGCAGTGCTCAGACGGACAAACTCTGACTTGCCTTACGTATATGTGTCACCTGCCTGTCATGCTTCACTGCCTGGGAGCACAAATGAGATCACATCTCTGTTAGGTCATAGAGTCCTTCCTTGTACAATCTTTGTATTTTCTTAGAACACCTCTGTGTCAACGCTTTTGCACATCAACATTATTTTCCACTTCCAAGAGAACTTCAAGATGAATATATTTTGCTCAAATATTAGACAATGTTCCATTTTTTCGAATTCTCATTTTTTCTGCAGGCATTGTTTGGAGTGTGTGCACACTCATTCATTCATTCCATAAGTGCTTGCTCATATTTGTGTACCAAGCACTGTGCGAGATTGCAAAGATGCCCACAAGGCAACTTGAGGAAGTAAGAAAAAACTGGATGGGGATTCAGGACACCTGGTGTTTCCATCAAGAACCTGGCAGGAAGCACAGTTCAAATGAAGAGACTCTGGGGAAAGGATTCCTTGCCTTGCCCAGAGGTGTTGGCAGGGCTAGGGGACCACACGAGAGATGGTGGGGAACCCAGAGACTTGGCACAGGGGGCAGTGTTACCACACCTAGCGCCACAGGGACAAGGAAAGACAGGTGAGGGCTGGAACCCTAGAGGAGGGAGGTGTCATGATGAAGGATCAGAGCTGCTGTCAGAGACAGGATGTCAAAACGGGGAGCGGGTGGGAAGAAATCCCCCAGCCCCTCTCTCCTCCCACCCTCTCATCTTACGCCAGTGCTTCCTATTGATGGAACCCAGCCAGAAGCCAGCCAGGAAGGGTTATCAGAGGATGCAACTATGGGAGTTCGTCTCTGGGGGCACAGAAAGGGCAGAGAAAATCAGAGAACGGATCCTGCTAGGGTGAGATGGGGGAGGGGATGAAGAAGAACCAAGCTCCTTGCTTGCTGGCTTTCTTACCGAACATCTTTGCTTCCTTGGGCAAGTTATATACTTTAGGTTTCTGTTGTCCTCACCTAAAAATGAACCGGAGAAGTGAAACCCACCAGTTAAAGGATGATCTCTACCATCTAATTCAGCTTTAATAATCTGTGGTTTGAGACACAGACATAAAAATAGAAATGCATAGATATATAACATATATTCAACACACCACCGAGCCATATGCTTGTTTTCAGTAAATATATGAAATATTGTGAAGATGCGGCTTTCCAGGCACCACGCTGTATAAATATATCAACTGGGTTTCCTTTGGAACACATGATGCAAAGCTGACTTCCACAGAGCTAAGAGGAAAATCAACAATTAAGAGCACTTTCCAGCACTTGCTCTGGCCTGATTTCTTTGGGGGGTGGCAAGAGGCGTGTGACTGTTAAAGCTTGCTTGGGATTTTAATCTTCACACAGATAGCTGTCATAAAACGTAATGAAACTCGTGAAGCAAACCACACTGATGGCAGCTGTCTCTCCTCACAAGTTATAAATTCACTGACAAGACAGACGTTACCAATGTGCGCGAAAGGAAGAATTTTGCAAAGATCAAGGGCCATATCCGCAGCTTGTGCCTCCCAGGAGAAAGAGAATGAGGCCTCTCGGCCCGTGTCCCAGATATGGCAGTGGAATCTGACAGTCGCTGGCACAACGCTATTTTGTGGTAGTCTAATAATACCTTTGAACAGAGAGAGACAGCCATTGGCAACAAATAAAAATATCATGATGCATTTGGAGAGCTTAAGAGAAGCCAGCTTTCTGCTGTTCGATGACGTTCTCAGTTGTTAACCCCCTGGCCCTTACCTCAGAGTGGCTGACCTTGCCAGAAGTCATCTCCTGGATTTGTGCCATTGGAATGTCTTCTTCCTTGTCATTGCAATGGGCGACATCTTCGCTCCTTCCCTAGTGCCATGGCCAGGTTTTGAGATAGGTTACCAGAAGGGAGTATCAACTGATCGAAAGGTGTTGGTTGTTAGTTCAAAAATGAACACCTGTAGGGAAATTTCTGGAAGGACACACAGGCAACAACGTATCCTCTGGGAAATAATCAGAGTTCCCCTAGGAAGGAGAACTAAGGCCCTGGAGTAGAAGAAGAATTTTATCTTCACGATATACCCTTTAGTTCTGTCTAAATGTTTGACATGTGTGTGTATTACTCTTTTAGTTAAAAAACACTCTTCTAAGACGTTCAACCCTTCTATAAGCTCCGGTCCTCAGGTTTTCAATGAGAAGATATTAGCCACAGAATAGTTTGCAGAGAGTCTGCGATGTGTTTGTACATAACATACAACCCTGCGAAGGTATGATGAATGAGTTTACTTAGAATTCATAGAATCAAAATAAATAAAATCCAAACGCTATAAAACATTGGAGGCAGGGCCGTCTCCAAGTGCACTGACAGGCTCAGCTATAGGCATCTCGGATTGCTTAGCTTAGGGAGGTGACTGATGTCATCCGAACGGAGTAGAAGGTCCTGCAATCAGTTAGCTGAACGGGAGAATGGATGTTGCTCTTGCAGGAGAGGACATTATTGCGGGCAGCGTGGCCACTGCCAGCTCTTCCTATTTAATGACATTTCTGCTGGTAGATTCTTTTGGGTATCGAGGCCTTCCGTGATCCCCTGACTTTTTTCTGAAGAGAGGAAGGAGAACAGAGGCGACTTCTGGGAGCCTGCGCGGTCTGGGATTTGGATATTGTTAGGCACTTCTCCACTACCTTTTTACTCAGGGATGCTCCCCTTGGGGTAAAATTTAAGGCGTCCAAAAGCCATGATTTTGGAAATACTCCACCTTGACCATTGAACCTTTGGACCCAAGGCCACGATGACCTCTGCTCCGAGGCTATTCTTGGTTTTACTTTCCAGATCCAATGGCCCTCTCTGTGTTTCAATCTGTTTCCAATATCCTCACTCCACCCTTTTTTCCAAGCTCTCCAACTCCAGCTCCTGTCCTAATTCTGGAATTTGACGATGTTCTCTCCCCAGTTTCAGATGCCACCAGTCCCTGGAGCCAAAGGTCCAGGTCCCCTGTGTTCCCCCAGCTCAGGCTACTCTGGTGAAGAAAAATTCATAGCAAAGGAAATGAGTTAAAAATTTTAAGTAAATTGACGCCAGCCTGGTGGTGCAGCAGTTAAGTTCGCACGATCCACTTTGGCGGCCCAGGGTTCACCAGTTCGGATCCTGGGTGTGGACCTACGCACCGTTTGTCAAGCCATGCTGTGCCAGGCATCCCATATATAAAATAGAGGAAGATAGGCACGGATCTTATAGCTCAGGGCCAGTCTTCCTCAGCAAAAAGAGGAGGATTGGAGGCAGACATTACCTCAGGGCTAATCTTCCTCAAAAAAAAAAGAAAGAAAGAAAGAGAAGAAAATTTTAAGTAAATTGAATGAGGAAAGAAATCTGGAAAAAATCTGATGAAAAATAACTATTGCAAAACCAATTTTGTAGTGCACAAAAATTACCTACACTTAAAATATTCATTATCAACAAAACTGTTGTCTCAACCAATTGGTCGTGTGGACCAATTGGCTTTCCACCCAACTGCTTTCAGGAAAGTTGTTTTCAGCTATGTCGTTCGCTGCCCTGGGTCTCAGCAAGATCTTCACCCAGCTTTGCCATGTCATGATTTCACCTAGAACACTGCCTCCCCCACCTACTCAACTTCCATCTCCATCACCAAGCACCATTGTGAGGTCAGACGTGAACCAGGAATTGGGGAAATTCCATTCTTTTCAGGAAGAACTGCAGGCCAATTGATAAGGGATCAAAGACATCTGTAAACTTTTGGCCAATGAACTCCACTAGCTAGAGGACCGCATGAGCGAAAAACCAGGAATGGCTCCCCTTCTTTCTCGTCTAAACCAGCCCTGCCTCAAGCTGGGGAAGATAGCTGAATCCATTCCGCCCTACGGTCTATGCCTCCTGCACCTGTCTCCCAGTGTCTTACTAAATCCTCTGTTTAAGCCTCTACTAGGCTCCCTTGTACCCAACACCCATCCGACCCTTCTGTTCAAGGAATTACTTGATTCCTCTAATTTGGGGACTTTCTCTTCTCTCCGGCTTCACAATTCTGAAGATGGCCATTGAGGTACCACAATACCAGGGATCCATCTTCACGTCAGGGTCCCACATGGAACATCTTCATCCTACAAAACCTTGGTCCATTTGAGGGATGTTCTGAAGTCGCATTAAGGACCTCCCAGGAGATCATCATCTGGTACAGCTTTCTTCCCCTCTGGTTTCTGATTTTTATCTAGGTTTGGAATCCCTCTTTACAAACTGAAAGCTAGAAAGTGAACATTGTCGAGGAAGAGAGACAGGGACACAGAAGAAGACATTATTGGAGTATGTTTGTCATAGAATTTCAGACACATAAATGACCTGGGACATCATCGTCCCACTGCTGCCAGATGCAAGATAATCCCTCCATCGGCGTCTGCTTGAAGCCCTGAGAAGGCAGGCACTCCCTGATTCTTTCCTTTTTCACGCTCAAAATGCCTTGATTGTTCATTGCAGTTTTTTCCCTCCTCCTTTTGGCAGACACGGTTTTTATCAACTTTACTCCCCTTTTATACCCTTAGTCTTTGTTTCTACATATAAGTGGTATAACGGAAGATTATTTTCCTTGTTAGCTACAAAAACCTACCAGCTTAGGCACAGGGGAGAATGATGGGAAGAGGGATTGTTCATGTCACTGAAGGAGCGGGTGACCCAGCCAAGCATGGAGAAGTCAGGGTGCAGCTGAAGCTGCCGACATCAGGACTCAGATGCCACATGCCTTCCTCACTCTTCTCTCATCTCAGCCTCTCTCTGCTTCCCAGCCTCACTCCCTCTCACTCTGGGTTGATTTCCCCATGCAGTTGGAAATATGGTGGCCAGCACCTATCAGGTTGGCTATCTTGGGTTTCTCACCAACAGAGACAGACTTCCGCAGGTGCACAGTGGAAAGTCACTAGGGAGGTATGCTGAACAGCCTGGCTTGGGTCAGGTGCTCATACGAGGCTCAGCCTGCAGCCAATGTTTATTAGCTCTTGGCTCTGACTCTGCTAACACTAGGGACTCAAGCCCATCCACACACTGGAATGGAAGTGCTATCACCAGAAAAGAGCAGAATAGACAGAACAAGTGTCCTCTATATAACATTATTTTTACATTTTATGTAATGATAACAAGAATAGCTGTGACCGTAACAGGGAAGATCGGCTGGCTAAGGTGGGCCAGATTCCTAGTGTAGACAGTAGTGCCTTCCACCTGAATTGTTTGCATCTAGAATTATGCATGGAGACTTGCGTAGTGCGGTGGGCAGAATAACGCCCCCCGAAGATGTCCACATTCCAAACCCTAGCACCTGGGAATATGTTACATTACGCGGCAAAGGGGAATCAAGACTGCTCACCAGCTGATCTCAAAACAGGAAGATCATCCTGGATTATCTGAGTAGGTCCAATATAATCACCAGGACCCTTAAACGTGAAAGACGGAGAGAGGAGAGTCAGGGTCAGAGCAATGTGATGCGAGAAATATGCAACTGGACATTGCCGGCTTTGAAGACAGAATAGGACCACAAGGCAAGGACTGCCAGGGGCCTCTAGGAGCTGGAAAAGTCAAGAAACCTGATCCTCCCCTAGAACCTTCAGTAGGAACACAGCTTTGCCATCATCTTGATTTCAGCCAGTAAGACCCATTTTGGACTTCTGACCTCTAGAACTGTAAGACAAAACATTTGTGGTGTTTTCAGCCACTAAGTTTGTGATCATCCGTTACAGTGGCCATAGCAAGCTGCTATCTATAGAAATAGGGCTGTAGGGAAGACCTTGGTTTGCGGAGTTGCGTCATCACAGCAGATAAAAGGAAGAGTTATAGGGTCTCTTTTCTCTTCTGAAGCCCATGTCCCTTGACTAGGTTTGAGACCCTATGTTTAGACGATTTGGGCTGATGCTGATGGAACTGCTCTTATGAAAGAACCTCATGAGCCTCTGGACATCGAGGGGCCACATGACAAAGTGTGGCACTGAACTGTGGGGAGAGGCCCTTCTCTTCACCTTTGCTTTGAACCCAGTTCTATTCCTGGCACACAAAAAAACATCAGCTTTGGAAACCTTTGGAGGTGGCAGCCTTGGCATGAGTAGGTCTCTTACCATGATGAAAACCATCAGCTGAGGGAGCTGAGCGATCTCCCTGGAGTGATAGCCAACAGGTGGGGGCCAGAGCAGAATGGGAAAAAATGAGATGGATGCATATGTGCAAAATGTTGCAAACTAATTTAGGAGGTTCCCATGGAGCCCTTCTATGAGGCCATCAAGATCCCAGATTAGAAACCACTGGAACCATAACCTTCCTTGTATTTTCCCATTAAATCTGCTCAGCTCAATAGGACGTAGAGAGCAGCCAAAAAAGGAATGATGTGGGCATCCTAAGATGACCCTAGCACTCACCATGACTGTCTATGTTTATTATGACCCTGATCTCATGCTGAACTCCTATCCCAATTTCAATATTGTTTGTCAACATTTACACATGGTGTTTAAGTACTTGACCACCCCATCCTTTGAGTCTTGGCTTCTCCAGTGTTTCCTGGAGCGAGACTCTCCCCCGCCCCCTGATACAGTTTCCTGTCCTGAGACAATTGATTGGTGCCCCAGTCAGGCAAGCCTAGTCTTCCCATATAATGGATATTTGGAGTAACAAGTGCGCTTTGACCCAGGTACCGGCCACTGCCTCGGTTCCTGAAGCCATCAAAAGTAACGGAGACAAATTCCCCCAAATTCAAAACAGTCCATCCTTTTCTCCTTCTCCAACAATAATGGAAATTATAAAAATGTCTAATTTTAATTTGGTCCATTCACCAGCATTTCTAAACTGTCATGAACCAATGTCAACCCTATTATGCAGAGACATAGATTAAAATCTCTCTCTGTAATTTACAACAGTTAACCCTTTCTTGAATCCAATGCTCCAAGGCTAAACCCATCTGATGGTTGTGACATCAGAACCAGTTAATGACAAAAAAGCTAATGCTTGCTGAGTATGAACATTTCAGTTCATTTCTGCCACTGCTCTCCTTTGCCATTTTTGTCAGAAATCATCCCCCAATGATTTTCCATTGTGGTGGTGAGACATAAAGATATTGTCTGCATTGCACCAAGCTCTGTGCCACATGCACTTCCATATGGCATCTGGCTTATTTTCCTCCATTGGCACTAATCTGTCTCATGGACTTTCCAAAAGGCAAAACAGACATTCTCTCCTAGTTTGGTAACCATGAACTCTGCCCAGATCACTTCCAAATAGAGGGAAAGAATGTTCTCCTACCCATTAAAGGAGTATGTCATTTTCTCCCACCCATCGATCACTGCTCCGTGGATTTTCTATTAGAAACTGACGCTCCTTAGCAACTCCCTAGCAACAAAAGCTTACCTGAAATTTTATAAGGCTTTCCAGAAATTGTTTTCTAAAAGGACTCATTCCTTCCCAACATTTTTACCCTCAAGGAAATAATTTCTCCTTATTGCTTTTCCTGATCATAAAAGTAATACAAACTTGCTTTAGAAAATTCAAGCAAGATACAGATATGAAAGTAGAAATTCCTGGCTGATATGACTCCCCCTGCCCATCCTCTACCGAAGAAAATCTCCCAACAAAACATTGTTAAACAAGATTGGTTTGTCGTTGGTGCTGCTAAGTAGAGTTTAAGTAACTTTCATGGGCAATAAGTGAGAAAATTATTTTTAGGTGTCAATGTCTCCTTTTTAAGACAGTTACTACCAGAATGCCAAATTCCAGGTTGTTTTGTGGTTGTTTTCTTTTCTTTCGTGGATAAATGTTCCCTTTATCCTGAATTTCAGCTTTCTGTCCACGAGAAATTTATAGAGAGTAGATCAGAATGAGACTGATGAAAGCAAAGACTAGGTTGAAATACTTTGTTAAGTTGGTTCGATCCAATAATCTGTTATGGTATGAGGTATAAAGACTGAAATGAATTAATGTGAAGGACAAAGAAGAGGTGGTCACTCAGCAGCTATCACATGGGTAAGATGAGCTGGAACCTTCTGTAGCTGAAAATAACCAGACTGCTTTCTAAACCTAATACAATTAAAATTGGAAGGAAAAATAAGTTATCTTGATCTCACATACATCCTAAAACAGTACAGACTTGTTCCCTTTCTAACTGTGGGAAGTCTGAGCCAGCAGAATTTTCTATTAACTGGGACTGAGGAAATTTGTGTAATATATTGTGGTCTGGCGTCTCTCTTAAGAAAAGCTTAGCATCTTAATTCTAGTTTTCCATATCTAAAATAAGTCAATATCCTAAAATAAGGTCATTTATTCTGTATCATATAGACAAGATAGAAATGATGCTTAAATTATCATAGATTTCTCCAAAGAAAGAAGAAACCTGCATTCTTATAGTCACCCATTCATTTAGGAAATGTTATTAAGGATAAATTATTGCATCAAATCTGTCACCCAAACATGTGAGAATAATGTGTTCACAAAGCATGGATCTTGAAAAAAAAAGAATAAATTCTTGATCAGACTTTTTGCTAAACTTTGAAGATTCCAGGATGAATACAAAGAGACAAGTAAACAATAATACCACAAAATGCATGTTACAGTCATTGAGAGCATTTGCAAGGGCAGTGAATACACACTAAAAGGAAGCATCTGCTAAAAGATGTACAAACCACAAATGTGTCAATGAACATTTTCTCATTAGGAACAACTACAAGTCCCTCTTCAAATTACCCACTTAGCAATTTTTCATTTAAAAAAAAAAAGGACTTGATAAGTGTATTCGTTTTCTAGGGCTGCTGTAACAAATTGCCACAAACTGAGTGACATAGAACAACAGGAATTTATTCTCTCCCAGTTCTGGACGATAGGCAGTCAAAATGAAGATGCCAGCAGGGCCATGCTCTCTGCAAAGGCTCCCGGGAAGGATGCTTCCTTGCCTCTTCTAGTTTCTGATGGCTGCTGGCAGTCGCGGCATTCCTTGGCTTGTAGAGGTGTCACTCCAACCTCAGGCTCAGTCTTCCCATGGCTTTCTCTCCTCTTTGTCTGTCTCTGTGTCCCAATTTCCCTCTCCTTATAAGGAAAACAGTCATATTGGGTTTAGGGACCACACTAATCCACTGTAACCTCACAGCTTCATTTTGTTTGCAAATATCCAAGTACGCTATTTCCAAATAAGGTCACAGTCACAGGTCCCAGTGAACATTAGTTTTGGGGTAACACTATTCAACTCGGTACAATTCGTAACTGTTTAGAAGGGAGCATTTGTTTTAAATTGCCGCTTGAACATCATATTCAAGTAAACTTGAGATCTATTTGTGGTTGGTTGGTTGTTTAATCTGGAACATTTCTCACACACACAAATACTTTCAGAGTAAAGAGCAACCATCATCAATTCAAAGTCAACTAATTCTCAGAAGGAACTTACACTCTGAAAACAGGATCTTAGAGGAGAGAAGACCTCTCAACCTGAGCCTCGTTTCTCTCCTAGGATGACCAACCATCCCCTTTGGTCCTGGACTTTCTAGTTTCAGTACTGAATGTCCTGTGTCCCAGGAACCCCATAACAGGGCAAACGGGGAGAGCTGGTCACCCCACCAAGCCTATATAAAGGCAACACAGCTTTGAGGAAATCAAGACATTACCAGGATGTGAGCAGCACTGTGAAATCCACCCTACATATCTGTTCTTAAAGCGTGCTTATATCAATTAACCGATTAAAAGGTGGCTGGGAATCTTCATGTGAGTATCAACACATAGTCAGCCCTCAATAAATATGTATTAACTGGTTGAGTGAATGCCTTAATAAGAGCATCATAGGACCATAATGTGACTGACTCTCCAGGAGATCCAAGGTCAGGAACCCTGGCCCTACAGGTAACACCCACCCTGTCTCGGGCCTGGAATGTTACCATATCTGAGGCTCTTTTCCTTTGGATCTTAAAGACAATCAAAGTTGGAAACGCTTGTCAGTGCAGACGTCCTCAGGAAGAAGCAGCCCTCCCATTGTAAACTGGAGTCTTGGGAAGAACTGCCCAG
Source organism: Equus quagga (assembly GCF_021613505.1). Lineage (NCBI taxonomy): Eukaryota > Metazoa > Chordata > Mammalia > Perissodactyla > Equidae > Equus > Equus quagga. The sequence goes on along the minus strand of NC_060283.1, from coordinate 37,400,758 downwards.
GGCTGAATACTGTGAAAAGCCCCAAGGGAACAGCGCAGAGGCAGACGAGGGACAGAGAGCCTGACACGCAAGATGTTTACACAAAGTCTACCAGTACAGATGCTAGTATAGAAAGCGCATAAAAACCGGCCTGCTCTTGGTGAAGCAGCTGGAAGAGTTTGTAAATCCCTGGTACGAAAGAGAATAAATAGGATTTTTATGTCAAATCCCGGCTCTGGCACTCATTTGATATCTTGAGGTGGGCAAGTCACTTAATCTCTTTGGGCCTCAGTTTCCTCAACTGTAAAATGAGAAAAATAATCTGCACCTCCCAAAGTCACAGGCTTGGTATCAAGTCTGTCAAGTACCGTGAGTCTGGAAAGCACAATTTAAATATAACGCGTTACTATGAGAACAGCATAGAGGAAATTTTATTTGCTCTGCAGCACAGTGAGAATGGGATGTCAGCTCCACGACTTAAGAAATTCAATTCCACTGCTTCCAACCTGCATTGTGGTTCTGAAATTGTAGATTCCTTCTCTAGATGAAAATAAGCTTCATAATACCTGTATCATTCTAAGGCTCTATTCACATGTGATTTTGTATTAAAAAAGAAATACCTTGTATATGCTTATTATAAAAATTTCCGGTAGGATAGAATACAAATAAACATTAATCAAAAATAGAGAAATCTTTCCCAGTTCTCGCCTCATACCCATTGCAAAATTATATTATGACTCAATAACCAGATGTTTACTGCCAACTCTAACAATTTTAAAAGTAATATGCAAGCTTCCTCAGCATGGACTTCTGAAAGGACTTCTCTCTCTGTCCTCATGTTCGAGCGGCTATGAGTTTGGATAAAAATTACCCACAACCTCATACAACCTCTCTGGGTTTTGTTGACTTTCCTGCCAGTCATGGTAGCGTGAGATGGAGAGACTCTCAGCCACCGCTCTTGATGAGGATGTAAGGATTCGTGTGACGAGTAACTGGATGGGCTGGTGACTCATTATTCTCTGATGGGCAGAACTGGCATGTCCTCCTTGAGCCCTAAACGTGCATGTGAGTTTGTGCTGAAATTGCATGGAAACCAACATTTGGCTTCCTAAACATGCAGAGGTCATCACTACCAAGAAGGAACGTCCTGGTTAGGAGACTTGAAACTGTGCACAAATACTTTATCTCAGGCTCCAGAAGGAAAAAACAGTGCTCCCAAATGGAGCAAATACCAGAATCCCCACAATATTTGGTCCTGGGTCGCCACTCTCCTGGCTGGACCCCCTGATGCTGACCAAGAGCGATGGTTTTCAAACATTGCTTTTCATCGTGTCCTTCCTTCCTTCCTCCCTCCTTCCTTCCCTCTCTCCCTGCTCTTTCCCTTCCTTCCTTCCTTTTAAACCAGTGGAGCCCTTCCTTTAAATGAAATCCTATGCAGGAACCCCTTTTGCCTTCTTCCTTCCCAATCCCCCTTTCCGGGAAGATCTCTTTCTTAAGAACAGAAACCTTGTCGGCCTAACTCACCAACTTGAAATTATGCTCAGAGAATTGGCCAATATTTGTAAGAAAAAGGGTTGTTTGCCTTGGAAACATTTCAGTCTATAGAATCTGAAGGACCTGAAATCTCCTTCAGGGACCCACCAGACCTAAAGGACCAGATACACTGAGTGAGGGCAGAGGCAAAGAAAAACAGAAAGGGGAACCTGGCGAAGGGCAGCACAGAGAAACGGAGGGGATGTCAGGGTCCATCAGAGGCTGCCTCTAGATTGGTGGCACTGACTCCCTGGGAGAAGCCATGGTCTCATTCTCCTCTCCCCTCCACCTGTGCTCGTGGTCAGCTCACCGTTGGATTTTCTTTCTGGTGATGAATTAAAATCTACATGCCTTTCCAGATTTAGGTCATAACCAAGGGGTTACAGGTGAAAACTGAGAAGCCCAATTGCTGTAGTTGACCCCCGGGGAACACAGTTTTCAAACCTCTAACTAGGACTTCTGGATCCCAAATCCCCACATAGCATCCCCATCCCAGACTCACCCAGGGAACAGTGAGAATCAGGGATACCGTGTGCTGGACCGAAGTCCTCTAGGAAACTGCTCTTCAAGCTGGGTACCTGAGGGTTACTGTAAATAGTCAATAAGAACATGATTACACTTCGACCTTGTTCCCCACACAGACACTGACAAGAAGAAGTTAATCTCATTAATTTGCTGTTTTCTTGTTTAACCTGAGGGGTAACTCAAGGGTCAAAAAGATTTCTGAGCTTGTTCTGCAGAAGAAAAAGAATGCCTTCAAGGAAGTTACAATCACCAGATAACTAGCCCCAGCTGCCCTTGATGCCCAGAAGTCTGATTGCCCAAGGGCTTATCTGGAGTGAAAGAAACACAGATTTCCCCTTTGTTTCTCCAAAATTCCTCCTCCCAAGCCTCTTAGCTCTCTAAGCGCTCCCTGCTTTCTTCTTTCCTTAAGACAGATTTGAGAGAACCTATCCCCTGCCTTCTCATTTTCGTGAATTCGAATAAACCTGTCTCCATCTCCAAGCACCAGATGTCTCAGTGATTGACCTATTGGGCCCCAGCACATGAATTTGAGATTAGGAGGTTCAGTGTCACTCTCAAGGACTCTAAGAAAGGGAGGGAGAAGATGAGGCCAGGTGGCATTGGGGAGCAGGGTTGTGAGAGGGGTCTCATAAGACCACAAATCAGAGGAGCACTTTGCCAGGAGTCCCTTTCTCAGACCACTTGCTCTCCAACCCAAGGATGCAGGCTGAAGGATCTCCTCCCAGTCTCCCAACCAGGAGGAGACCCTGCAGGAGGCACCATCCATAAAGACCTTGGAGGAACATAACACCCTTTTGGTCTCAGGCCAGTGCTCTGAAAACAACTCTGTGGGTGTTGAACTCCTTGAACTTTGAGTAGAAGAAAATGACTCTTCTTTAGTCTGAGAATGTTGCCCAGGACCAGGAGTTGAGACTCTCATTTCAGAATAAAAGCTTCAATGGCATCTTTCAAAACTCACCCTACTTGCTTCTTCATATTCTTATCTTAAAAAGGAAGAAAAACAAACAACCTAATTTAAAAATGAGCAAAAATCTTGAATAGACATTTCCTCAAAGAAGATATGATAATGGCCAACAAGCAAACGAAAAGATGCCGAATGTGACCACTCATTAGGAAAATGCAAATCAAAACCACAATGAGACACCACCTCACACCCATCAGGATGGCTTCTATCAAAGGAAAACAGAAAATAACAAATGCTGGTGAGGATGTGGAGGAATTGGAACCCTTGTGCACTATTGGTGGGAATGTAAAATGCTGCCACCGCTATGGAAAACGGGATGGCATTTCCTCAAAATTTAAATATAGAATTACTATATGATCCAGCAATCCCACTTCTGGATATATACCCAAAAGAACTGAAAGCAGGTTCCCCAAGAGATATTTGTACACTTCTGTTCATAGCAGCATTATTCACAACAGCCAAAAGGTGGAGGCGACCCCCATGTCCACTGACAACGAATCAATAAGCCAAAAGCAGTATATCCATATAGTGAAATACGATTCAGCCGTAAAAGGGAAGGAAATTCTGACACATGCTACAACATGGATGAACCTCAAGGACATTATGGTAAGTGAGAGAAGCCAGTCGAAAAAGACAAATGTTATACGAATTCACTTATATGAGGTACCTAGAGTGGTCAGATTCATAGAGACAGAGAGTAGACTGGTGGGTGCCAGGGCCAAGTGGGAGGGGGAATGGGGAGTTGTTGTTTAATGGGGATACAGTTTCAGTTTGGGAAGATGAAAGGAGTTCTGGGGATCCGACACACAACAATGTGAATATACTTGACACTATTGAACTGTACATTTATGAATGGGCAAGATGGTCCATTTTGTGTTATGTTTATTTTACCACAATTAACAATTTTTAAATAATAATATTTGAAAGAAAAGTTAAAGTCTGAACATCGTATAAAGACAAAAGCACAATGATTTACGACAAAAGGGAATACAAGTTATCAACAGTTGGTCCTATTCAATAAGGAAGGAAATATAAAAAAATGAAAAGCTCAGTTGCGCCTAGTGATAAAGAATAGAGGGAATAAATATAAACCAAAGTGGAACAAAAAGGAAGAAAAACAGACCACGGAGAGTTTGTTAGCTTTTGAAAGTTCTAAACATTGTGTACCAGACTGTCGTTCTTCCAAGCAGTGTAAGTTGACGCCCCCAAAGTAGATGTTACCGGCTACTCTGTGCTCTCATGGGCTCCCATACCTTTTCTCATCACACATATCAAAGCAAATAAAATGAGTTACATCTGTCTCCCCACCACATTGTCTCTCCCATCAGGGCAGGGATCACCTCTATTTCCCTCAACATGTTATCCACAGACCATCTGACAACTCAGCAAATATTTTGTTGACTGAATGGTTAATTAATTGATTGATTGATTGACTGATTGAATGCATGCACGAATGCATACATAAATTGCAGACATACCGTTGCTGGAAGTGTAAATTAGTATTGCATTTTCCAAGAGCAATTTAGCAAAAGCTCTCAGCACTTCAAAAGCACATACCCTTTGACTCAGAAATTCTCCTAAGAGAAATTTATCCTGCAAATAGACTCCCACGAATGTGCAAAAATGTAAACACAGATGTCTATCGCAGCATCATTTGCAACTGAAAAATTCCGAATGCCATCTAACAGAAATTACAGCATATTCACATGACGGAATACTACATAGTCATTTTTCAAACTAGATCTTCATGTAAAGGTATTCAAAATCTATTTTCAAATTTAAAAGGCAAATTGTTGAAGAATATACTTAGGATAATCCTGACTGTGATTTTTTTTTTAAGTGCCTATACTTAAAGAGAAGTTCTACAAGGAAAACTCTCAGGGATAGGACTGTGTTTAAGAGGGAGAGAAAAACTTCTACTTTCAGGTTACAGCTTTCTATGCTCTGAATTTTACTTACCACAAGCAGGTATTAATTTTATAATACAAATAAAACAATTCTCTAGCCTAGATCATTAAACTGTAGAAAATGTATCCACTGAAAGTTGGAATATGGTACATCAGTATATGCCATGCTTGCTCAGATTGTTGTCTGTAAGCAAGGAGCCACTTTAGTGTCATCTGAATGCCAAGCTGGCCTTCCAATGCAAACCAAGCCCCTGGTATCAGCCATCAGCCGTCCCAGGTCACATCAATGAAACGTTATATGAAATGTTAAAGCGTTCATTTTGTTGTAGATAATGTCTTGTTTTGGAGGCGTGAAGGTGGGGGGTGGATAACCCTTGAGGAATTTCCAAATACTTGAATTCATCAGGATAGCCTTCGCTTTGCCACAACAACAAATAAACCCTCAATAAAGGTTGATTTCTCACAATGCAGGTCAGGCAGCCCCCTTACTTCTGTGGCTTCCAAGCTCATTGTGGCAGTGGAAGAGAGAGAAGTGGAGAACCTTGAAGGATGTTCTTAAAGTCGGGCTTCGAGGTGGCTCCCACAGCTTCTGCCCACATCCCACGAGTTGGAACCCGGCCACAACCTAACTTCAAGGGAGACTGGGAAAGGGAAGAAGAATGTTGGGCAGTCACTAATAGTCCTCACCCGGGTACCCTAATGTTTCGTATGGCATCAGTACCTGCTGGTGTCCCTGTGAAGTGAAAAGGGAAGGTGTTGTCATCCCCTTTTATGAAACAATGAGATGGATGGTTTGTTCAGCATCACCAAGAAGCCAAAGGGCAGGGCATTAATGCTGATTAACCTTGTGCCATGTGCCAAGTGCTTGTGCCAGAGGCTTGAGGTATGGGATCCTATGTAAGTCTCACAGGCATTATCTTCCCATTTTACTGGTAAGGAGGGGTGCTCAGAGGGGGGTCATTCCTCCAGATCAAATGACTGCCAGGAAAGAGCTCTTCAGACCCTGGACCTGAGCTCTAGCTCCCGCTCCAAGTGGTCAGCTCCTCCCCTGCCCTGTTACCTTGCGAATGCCAGCTCAGCACCCTCACCTCACCCCTAGTTCTAAGCCAACCCCGCTAGGGAAAAAAGGAGCCTCAGCCCCACCAGTGGGAGGGGGCCAGGTTGTTTTCAGTGTCCCAGGATACCTCTCCCCTGCCCCTTCAGCCTGGACTAAGCAAGAATTCACTCTGCTTTCCTGATTCACACTCAAGTTCCCAGCTGGGTCCTGAGTCCATCTCTGAATCCCATCCGGCCTCAGGGCCTGAAAACTGATAGAGATCTGCCAGTCCACTTCTCCTCTCCATACCCCCGCCATGACTGTCAGCTCTGGACAGGCTGAAGGCCAGCCCCTGGATTCCTTGGCCCAGTAGGACCCCCAATCTCCAGCTCCAGGTACCAAAGTCTTACCTCCCTCAGCCTCAGCCTCACAGGAGAGCAGGGTTTGTGATCCTGTGTGGATGGGATCTATATCCAATAATGGGATCTATATCCAATATCCAATATCCAGCCATCAAGAGCACCAGCCCTACACAGGTGTGCAAGCAGTCACATGACCCCCTTCTCCCCCTCCCATCTTAGCGAGTAGACATCGCACTCAACTCTTGACTCCAACATCAACCCCCTGTGGGGAGTGCAGGCCAATTTTGGAGAGATCTGAGGTCTGAACACCCTTCCCCGTGACCTGGACCCTACAGAGTGTATCCCACCACTAGCAACAGACCTGCACCTCCAGAGCGTCTCCGTGGAAACTCAACTTTTCCAAACGTGGCCTAGAAAGTAATCCTTATTGCAGTGTAGGGATTTCTAAATTGCTAGGGAAACAAAGTACCTTTTTTTTTTTAAGGAAACGAAGGAGCAGGAAAGAGTTCAGAGAAATTCTAGTGTGGCTGTGGGGAGGTGGTGTCAAATTTGCTGTGGCAGAGCTAAGAGCTCTGTCTTCATGTAGGGGACCCTACTGTTTTGTCTGCCCAGCAGCCTCTTCCTTCTGCTGGGACTAACCTTCCCCACTTTGTCCATCTGCATGGCCCACTGGGAGCATCCAGGTTCATAGATCATGATGCTAGGAAGCTGACCCAAGCCAGGCTAAAGAGTTCTTTAGGTGGGGAGGGAGATGCTGACAATCCATTAAGGTACTGAACTCCTGGTATCAAAGGGGATGTTTTTAATCTGAAATGTACCAAGGTTAAGTCTAATGTATATGTCATTTGGAAGGGAGACTTTCCATGTCAGCTTGACTTTTGTCTTGAATGGCACCAAGGCTAACTTGGGAGCTGCTGGGGGCGCCATGTTGAACTGTGTTAAGAAGGATGCAGAAATGGCTCGTCTGCAGCAGTGGGAAGACTGACACAGAAATCGAGGGAAGGAGCAACTGGAGTCCTTGAGGGTGGTCTCCTTCAGGGTCTCGTTGAGCTCCAGGGCCTCGTTCCATTCCACCCTGAAGCTCAGTAGCTTCCAGGCCTTGGGTTCATACAGGCCCCTATACCTTTAAAATGAATTTCCCTTCTTGCCTAAGCGGCTCATGTGACTTTCTGGTCTTGGCAACCAAAATTCCTGAGTAATACAAGCTGTAATTGAGAAAGACCAGTATTGATCAACTAGCAATCAGAGTTTTCTATCCATACTCTCGAGAACCTTTATAGAATACATCTAAATGGTGAACAAATTAACTTGGCAGGCAGGCAGCAAATATTTATCTTCCTTAAAATTATTTACTATTCTGACCAACCTTTCTCAGAATTGGCAAACAAGTTATTAAATTAAATCAATTTTGTTTATCGTATACAAGGCAAAATATATCAGTAGCCCAAGGTAAGGTGCTATTTTTAAGGCAATTGCTTCTGATTTTTGGCACTTGGAAATTCTAGCAGAATCTGCCCGTCTTTCCCAGCCCTGGGTGGCTGAGCCTCCAGTTTCCTGAATTTCAAACCTGAGTTTGTTTGGTTTTTTTTTAACCACATTTGGACCATGTGTACCTGATCACTTGCCCGAAATATAACAGGAAGGAGGAAATGGGCTAAAAAGAAATTCAGTGAGTTCTGCCTTGGCTTTTCCCCAGGGACGTGTGTTTATGGACGGTGTCTGTGTGGGCATGTGCAATTCCTCTCCACAGGCATTTATTTTGCCCCTACTGTCTGCCAGGCCCCGTGCCAGCTGCTGGGTACTCAAAGATAAATGCGGTAGGGTCTTGGCCCTCCAGGAGCCTCACAAGGTCATGAAGAAGATGGCTAGGTAGCCAGGAACCATGATACCATGTGACAGGTCCAAAAGGAGCACAGCCTTTGGACTCATAAAGAAGAGATGGAGGCAACCTGCCAGGTTGATCCGGGAAAACCACAGAGAAGAGTGGGCGTGGGAGAACAGGCCCTGATGATGGAACAGTCGGCCTGCCAAGCAGACAAGAGTGGGAAGAGCATTCCAGGAAGGAGAGAAGGAAGAACAGAGGCATGGTGCTGAGAAGGCGCTGAGGGGCTCAAGAAACCGCTGGTAGACCAGTTCCCTGAATGAGCCAGACCCCACGCCCCGCAAGGACAGAAAGGAGAAATGCCTCTCGTTCTTTCTTTCTTTCTTTCTTTTCTTCCTTCCTATCTTTTTTTTTTTGTTTAATAACAGCTTTATTGAGCTATAATTCACATACCATATAATTCACCTATGTAAGTGTACAATTCAACGGTTTTTAGTACATTCACAATGTTGTGCAACCTTCTCCACTACCTAATTTTAAAATTATCTGGGCCGGCCTGGTGGTGTAGTGGTTGGGTCACTTACTCCACTTCAGCGGCCTGGTTTGCAGGTTCGGATCCTGGTGTGCAGACCTACACACTGCTCATCAAGTCATGTTATGGCAGCGTCCCACATGCAAAGTGGACGAAGATTGGCACAGGTGTTGGCACAGCGACAACATTCCTCAAGCAAAAAGAGGAAGATTGGCAACAGATGTTAGCTCAGGGCCAATCTTCCTCACTAAATAAATAAATAAAATAAAATATTCTGTTACCCTCAAAACAAATTCCATACTCATTAGCAGTCACTCTCTCTCCTCCACAGCCCCTGGAAACCATTAATCTACTTTCTATTTCTATGAACTTGCCTATTTTGGGCATTTCATATAAATGAAATTATATAATATGCAGTCTTTTGTGACTAGCTTGCTTCACTTAGCACAATGTTTTCAAAGTCCATCCATGTTGCAGCATGAATCTGCGCTTCATTCCTTCTTATTGTCAAGTAATATTCCATTGTATGGGTATACCACACTTTGTTTATCTATCCATCCATCCATTGATGGACATTTAGGTTATTTTCACTTTGGGGCTATTATGAATAATAACTTCTGTGAACATTCACATACCAGTTTTTGTGTGGACATACGTTTTTATTTCTCTTGGGTAGATAGCTGGGAGTGGAATTGCCGGGTCACAAGGTAACTCTATGTTTCACACTTTGAGAACTGCCAGACTCCTTTCCAAAGCAGATGCGTTATTTGACATCCCCACCAGCAGCGTCTGAACGTTCTAATTTCTCCATATATTTGCCAACATTTATTAGTGTCTGTCTCTCTGGCTACAGCCATCCCCGTGGGTGTGAAGTGACACCTCATTGCAGCTGTGATTCGTATTTCCCTGGTGACTTCTGAATTAAGCATCTTTTCATGGGCTCTTTCTTTCTTTTTTAAAGTTCCTCCTTTAAGCTCAATAAATATCCACCTTCTCGACTTAAGAAGTGACCTGAAAGAGCTGAGGGATGTCACTTCGATTGGACAGGTAAAGCATTGCCTGACTCAGGAAGGACATAGCCACTGCTCACAGCTATCAAGCTGGGTAAAGACCCACTGCACGTTTGAAAGGAGGAAAGCTCTGAGCATCCATTAGTGTATTTAATTCCTAGCATTAAAGCGGATGTTTTTGGGGGCCAGGCTGGTGGTGCAGCGGTTAAGTTCACACATTCCGCTTCTGCAGCCCAGGGTTTGCTGGCTCGGATCACAGGCACAGACCTACCCACTGCTTATCAAGCCATGCTGTGGCAGGCACCCCACATATAAAAAGTAGAGGAAGATGGGCATAGATCTTAGCTCAGGGCCAATCTTCCTCAGCAAAAAGAGGAGGATTGGCAGTGGACATTAGCTCAGGACTAATCTTCCTCAAAAAAAAAGAGAGAGAGAGAAGATGTTTTAATCTGAAATTTCCCATGATTAAATACACTCGTATCTGTACAAGGTGTTGGAATTCTCTTTAATAACATATGAAAAACACAGACACTTAGAAATCCAACGAACCTAAATGTTATTCCCTTTCTGTCACTCATTAATTGGATGGCTTTCAACAAGTTACCTACGCTCCATAAGGCCCAGCTTCCCCATCTGTAACATGAGAAAACAAATACCTAATTCATAAGCTTATTGTGAAACTTAAATTGAGCGGTATGTTAAAAGATCCAGTCACTCGGTGGTCGCTTAATAAATTTCAGTTCCTTTCTCTTTCTCCTGGTACTTGACTGGGGACAACTTCACAGTAGCACGTCGTCATGAATTTTTTAACTGTTACCTTTCACATCAACAACAAAACACTCCCTGGGTCTAGGGAAGAACTTTCCCACCCCATCTGCTCAGTTGTTCGATACACACTCCTCACCTCCTCCTAGCCTGGCTCTCAGCAGCAGGGTAAATTCAAAGAAGGATCGGATAGTATTTTCCCCTGACCTTGAGGACCTCAAAATCTCAGTGTTGACAATACAAGGAATTAACAAGATGGTTCCGATGGTACAGAGAATTCGCACTCAGTCCAGAGATTCCTGGAAGGCCAAGTTTTCCGGGAAGGTCGTGGAGAAGTTGGTCCTTGAGCCAAGGGCATGAAGAGGAAGAAGAATTGGATGGTTAAAGAGAGAGACACCATTTCCTCCCAAAAAGAAACTGATATGTGAGCCGGGCCTACACACAGAAGGTATCTAAGGATTGGGAGGAAGTGAGTAAAAACTTTGGTTGAGCAGAATCCACGTGGAAAGGAGCTGGAAATCTAGTGGTGAGAAACAGCCTGTCAGAATTCCTGCTATTCCACCAAATATGGCTTTGTTTCATTAAAAGTGATTGGCAGAGATCTCCTACATGGCTGCCGTCAGCATTCTCAATGACTGTCTCGTGGTTTGCATGACTTTTCTCAATAACAGTCAACTCAGGGCCAGCCCAGTGGTGTAGTGGTTAAGTTCCCACACTCCACTTCAGCGGCACCAGGGTTCATGGGTTTGGATCCCAGGTGCAGAGCTACACACCACTCATCAGGCCACGCTGTAGCAGCATCCCACATACAAAATAGAGGAAGATTGGCACAGCTGTTAGCTCAGGACCAAACTTCCTCATCAGAAAAGAAAAAAGAAAAAACAGTCAACTCATGGACAAATGGAAAAGCATTGTCTTACCAATACCATCCACCAAACTCTCACCCGGGGTGAGCTGAGTGGGGCTGGGGGATAAGGCAGAGGCCCCACAGAGCTGGCCCTGGAGCCAGTGCTGGCCAGTATCCATCATCAAGCCAGGGCAGGTTCCCTGCTGGGGTCTATGTTCCTTTGGTTCCACTCACCTCCTCTCTGGCAGCCCCCTGGCACGGGCTGAGTGGTCCTGACTTTCCTGGTTGCTGGTTTGCAAGGCCACAGTGGAAGAATTGTGTACCTTTTGAGTAAATATACATACAAAAGTATATGTATTTATAATAAATACATATATATATATACACAAAATACATGTTAGGGACTGGATGTTTGTGTCCCTGCTAAATTCATTGACGCCCTAAACCCGAATGGGACAGTATTTAGAGATGAGGCCTTGAGTGGCGATTAGGGTTAGATGAGGTCAGGAGGGAGGGGCCAGAGCTCTTGGTCTCTCCCCTCTGGCACACAAGAAAGAGGCCAGGCGAGCATACAGCCAGAGGACGGCTGCCCACAAGCCAAGAGGAGAGGCTTCGGGCTGAAACGCACCTTGCTGACACCTTGATCTCGGACTTCCAGCCTCTAGAACCGTGAGAAATACATTTCCATTGTTTAAAGCCACTCAGCCTATCATATTCTGCTATGGTAGCCGGAGGCAACTAAGACAATATATATACAAAAATACTTGCTTCTTGGCAAAACTCTTGAAGTACCTACAGTTGTGCAAAAAAAAAAAAAAAAAAGAACCTATTTCTCTTTATAAATAGTTTATCAGCTTTTAAAGCAACAGTTAATATTTTATTTTTAGGTTGTTTTCCAGGAAACCCGTATGCCATACGGCAAAGACCCCTCCTGATACTGCAGAACTTAATGAGTTAATTTCACGTTATCATTATAGCTCCTTGCTTCTAGAGACTTCCAGGTCTTCTAAGCTACTAAAGAACACAAATACCTTATAACATTTCTTTTGAGCTCCATCTGTGTAAAGCACTGTGCTTGTACCTACCAATATATTTTATTTAGTATTTTTCGAACATTTAGTATTTTTAGTATTTAGCATTACTCATTTTGTCGTTTTTCAACTTCAAACTAACATCCATAATACTGTATTGATTTTATAATTTGGGACATGCATTTTTCCAAATAGCACAATTTTTTTTTTTTTTTGAGGAAGATTAGCCCTAAGCTGACATCCGCCGCCAATCCTCCTCTTTTTGCTGAGGAAGACTGGCCCTGAGCTAACATCCGTGCCCATCTTCCTCTATTTTATGTGGGACGCCTGCCACAGCATGGCCTGCCAAGCAGTGCATAGATCCACACCCAGGAGCGGAACTGCCAAATCCCTGGCCGCTGCTGCACCCCTGGGGCCAGCCCAAATACCATAACTTTTTGAGCATCTTGAAAAAGTGTTTCCCCAGTGAGTCTGTTTATGGTCCAGTAGGTCTGGGAAATGTTGAACTGGAGACCAGCTTAGCTCACCCCTTGTGGAGAAAATCTGAACATGAGGTAGGGAAAAAGGGCAGTGGAACAAAGCTATGGATGTAAAATATCATTTTCCCACAGGAACTGCATATTATTTGAGTGTGAACGGTATTATTTGCCTGCATCCAATCTCTGGTTCTATTTTGATAGCAAGCCACTTTACCCGGCCACGCACAGTTTACATGTGATGTGTTCAAGGCATGATTGCTTTTAGGAGCTGTGCTTGTGTGTGAGATTTGCAATCCTGAACCCCAATAGAAAAGTCTTTGGCCTAATTGCTTGCACATTAGATTTTTCATAAATGTCCTCAATAGCTGTGTTGTTGGAAAACTGGAAAGATTATATAATTAACCACGTTGATGACGAGAATTTTAGGGTGCTGAGAGACTGGTCAGACCTGCGTTTGCATGTACGTGCACCGACGACGCAGTTTCATTAATGCCCCCTAAGCTGAGCTGCATGAGAGCATCCGCCCACAGTGCCTACCTTCAGAACCTGTGTCTTGTTCCCTCACTGTTCTGCCCTCTCAACCAGAGAACGTTAGAATCACAGAGGAAATCACAGCCTTAAAATGTCAGCGACGAAAGGGACCTCCGGGGTCACTCATCCAACCCTTTTATAGATGAGGATATCGAATTGCAGAGATGTGAAGCCATCCACCAAGGTCATTCAGCCAATGAGAGGCGGGGACCACCCCACCCCCACGGGCGGGCTACATCCGGGTCTCCAGACTTCAGACTTCAGCCCTTCCTCCACCCCAAGGGGCCTCGTGGCGACTTGCACCATCCCCTTCGTGCTGTGGCACAGGAGAGAGGCCGCTCAGGATGACTCAGTGTCCTGGCGCTCATCTCCTGTCGCTTTCACTAAGGCCAGCCTGGCTGGGGCGTCCACTGCCTGAAGCTCCACTTAGCCAACAGCTGTGTTAGTCACTTAATTCAACGGGAAGACACAGCCGCCATCCCTGTCCTTCAGCTATTTCAAAGCATCCTGTTCCGGTGGGGTTTTACCACCTCCTCCCTCCCCCTGCTCCACCCAACACCGACACCCACCTCTCCAGCGAGGAATTAACGTACAAATTTGAGCTGACTTCCTAGGAAGAAGGTAAGTTTCAGAATGGGAGATGCAGCCTTTAAAAAAAAAATGCATTTGCTGCATCGGAAGAGCTGGAACTGCCATGGACCCGTGATCCGTGCAGACGATCATGGTGTGGCTCTTGAAGGAGGTTTGGAAAGCGAAACCTCGTCCGTTGTGAGAAATGAGAGCGTTTCACTCGGACTTTCCAGTTCCCTTCAACACGCACTTAGTTAGCACCAGCTGTGTGCAAGACCCTGGCTGTGTCGGGACATAAACGACAAAGATATGTGATCTCTGGCTTCAAAAGAGGTTATAGTTTTGAAGAGGAAGAAAACACGTCTGCAAATGCAGTGCGTTTGTTAATGGAAGGCAGGAAGTGTTCTCGTGTCAGGCCAGCCGCAAAGCCCCCGCTTTATCTGCGGGATGGAGTCGCACGTCTGCAGAGAGCAGGACAAGCCCGGAGTCCCTGGAACACCCAGAATGAACGAGCCAGTGCCGACCCGGAGTCGTCCTCACGCCAAATGCGCAGTCACGGTTCTGGTATAACTTGGGGTCCTTCTCTGGGGTCAGGTTCAGAGGCTCTGGGATGTCCTGAAAACCCCGTTTGCATAGGAAGCCCTCAATTCCATTATGGGGGCCTTTAAGAAGGATTTAGAGCTCACGGTAGATCGTCTCACTTAGGTTAAGACTCCCCAAGTCTACAACCAGCAGGAAGAGATGGGCACCGCCCAGCAAGGCCTGGGGAGGACCCCTGGAGAAAGAAGGGAACTCACTCTGAGCAGAGGAAGAGTCCTCTCCTGCTCCTGAGGGGCAGGGAGCCAGAAGGGGGCCTCATGGCCTCCAGCCAACCTGGCCCATGAGGCTCCTTCCAGCCGTCCAGTCTGTCCCCACCCAGGGTGTCCAGTGCTACACTGAAACAAGCTTCTGATGCCCTCCTCCCGTTCCCAGATTCCGCCTTCATCCCTCCTGAGCTCACTTGCAGGACACACCTAACTTACTCCAGATGCTTCCAACCTTAACCTGAGCGATTCATTTCCTCTTCTGGAACCTCCTCCCTGCTTTCCCTAATGTCGCGCCTGGTGCCTTCCAGCATCCATCAGGATTCCCCACAGAGGGACTTTCTGAGCCACCATTGTGTAGCCCTCACCCAGTCTGGTCCAGGTCCCAGGGCCCCCAACCTCTGAAAACACTCATTGGGATCAAGCCATGCAGAATCAGCAGCAACCAGAGTGGCCAGCTGGAGCTCAACCAGGGAAGTAGTGGTGGCTGCCCACCCGGAGTGGAGACCACAGGGTCTTGGAAGAGCAGTCGTGGCTGTATCCTTGGGGAAGGGCAGGGGTGATGGGGTCTGGGCTAAAGCGGGGCACAGAAGGGTTACAGTGGACTGGACCTAACCAGAGCAGGACAGGTGCCAACAGCCTGCCCTGTTCTGAGGAGGGGGGAAGGACAGCCAGAACATCCCAAAGGTGGGACAGGGTGACCCAACAGGACTCTCCTGGGACAGTTGAAGGTGCATCTACCACCCATCTCTGCAGCCAGAGTCACCTCAGCACAAGAGGAAGAGAGAGATGCTGGGGCTTCTCCACGTCTCTGTCTCTCAAACATTGCTTTTGTCCATGACCCCTAGTAAAATATATGTTTTACTTGGTGACCCATTATATACACACCTTCACACACACACAAACACACGTACACACAAATGAAACGAGTTTCATACATTAGTTACTCTTAGTACAATGCACTCTGATATTTTCTCTATTCTTTTTTTTTTTTAAAGTATGCTTTTTGGTGAGGAGGATTGGCCCTGAGCTAACATCTGT